>NC_054385.1:49807402-50118402 GCF_017654675.1 Xenopus laevis
ATTCAAAGGCCACTATGTAATGTAATCAGTCAATGCCCTGACTTAATACTGCATTATTATTATTTTGTAAATGTCATTAGAAAGGCATGGCACTTATTTCTGTGTGGCAGTGAAATAGTTAACCCCTCTTAACTTTCATTTGGCCTTTCACATGGGTCTTGATGCACTTCCTCTGGTAACACAATCCTTTGTTTACTGCTTGAAAGGATATGAGAAACTTGCGGCTGGCCTACAAACAGGAAGAGCAGAACAAGTTGGAAATATTTGAAAATCTCATAAAATATGCATTTCCTCTTTCTAATGGGCTGGTGAGTGGACCCTTGTTTCTTTCTTCTTTGTAATACATTAGGGAGAAGTTTAGAAGAATATTGTGTATATATGGTATATGATGCTCTGATGATATGACATAGTATTTCTGTCTCTAATATCACTATGAACATGCAGTGTCCATCCCGTTTATATGGCTGCTGGATTTTACCTTTCTGTTAAAGTGAATGTAAACACAAACAAAATGTTATTCTAGCCATATTTGTATGTCCTCTTCTGCACTGCTGGGTCTGACAAAGCAGAAAGCAGCTCTTTTCCAGCCATGGCTCCATTTCCCACAATGCCTTTCATGCTTAATCACAGGACTGTTAATTTGTTGGTGGCTTATTCGTTGCTTTAATTGTTAAAAACAGCATTTCACAGAACAGCAAGGCAGATAGAAATACTATTTTCAATAGCAGCTGTATTATATAAAGCTGCCCATGTATTGCTGTAATGCCGGTGGTTGCACCGAGGAACCACGATCCGATGGGAAAAACAAACCTGTCCCATCAACATGTGGCAGATTTTCAGACAGTTATAGGTCGGGAGGGCCCCATACATGGGCAGCTGCTGAAACGTTCTGAAGGGCCCAAATCGGCAACTTAAATCTGCCTGCATATGGAACTGTGTGGTGTTAAAATGAAACTGGGTAACTAGACTGTACAAAATAAAAAATGTTTCCAGTACAGTTAATTAGGCAGAAATGTGATTTATAAAGGCTGTAGTGAACGGATGTTTAACATTATATCCAAAACACTACTTCCTGCTTTGCAACTCTCTGTTCTGGCTATTATGTTAGACATCCGTTCACTAAGACCTTTATACATTACATTTTTGGCTAACCAGCTATATTGAAAACGTTTTTTTATCTTGCACAGCCTATCTATTTACCCAGTTTAATTTTTACACTGAAAAAAAAAAATATTACATTTAAGCAAGAGGTGAGATTAGCAGCCTGACATAAACAAGTGGTTAAAACTAGTGGGCAGAATTTATTGATGCTCTTCAGGCAAGGTTCATTGGCCAGATATATTATTGTGCAATATCTCTTGCTTAGTTATCATTTTGCTTATGTCGTCTGTTCTGAAGAAGGTAAAGTACAAGCAATCTTTTGTGTGCGAGCCATTGAGTCAAATGAAATGTCTGGCTGTAACAGAACTACAAGTGTAGCACTATTGTACTGCCCTCCTCGCCCATCTCCTGCATTCTAGTTTTACAGCATAAAACACTGTTCTAACTGTTTTTCCTCTTCTCTGAAGCCCATTTTTCCATTCAGTTATAAAGAAAAATTCTCTGTGAATGGTTGGAAAGTTTATGACCCTACATCAGAATACAAAAGACAGGTAAGATCACATAGAATTAAATTGTTAAGAGACACTAACACTTTATTTTTTTTGCGTCATGCTATTTACACTTAAACTAATTCATTTATGGTTTTTTAACCCAACCCAGTTTGGGCTAATACCTGTTAGCAAATTTTGCATTCTTTAGAGAAAACTCGGCTAACATCTTGGAAAATGACAAGGCCGCAAAGACTTAAACAAAGGACTGAAACAAAAGTTCTTTCCAGCTTCCTTGTTTTTACAAGCAACTGTGTGAGGAGGGGAAAGCCCATGTATAATGAAAGGTTACAATTGAGGGAATGGAGAGGTTTGATAATTAATTAATTATGAGCCCACCACAGTTGCGGTCATGCTAAAATTGCCACATCCATTGTGCAAATTGACACTATTCATATTCATTAAAAGTAATCAAAACGCTCTTTGCACTAAATTGTTTTTGCGCTACAGTTCTCCCCCCAGTATGTTTGGGTATGACACTGGGGATCCCTGGATTTACTGCCATCTCAAAATGCACCGTGAAATTGCACATAAAAAATCAGGTGGAGATGTCATGTTGATGGAGAGTCGTGGTAATGTTAACATCCACACAGCAGAATTGCGTCCAGAATTGCACGCTGTACCTGGCACTGTAAATAAGGCCTAAAAATTATAGGCAGCTCACAAGGAGAGTGCCACTACTGTGTCGCTACGAGAGAAAGATCTGCAGACTCAGTGAGGCATTCCATTGTGTTATCATGAAGTAGCCAAAGCAGGAAGCCAGATTTCCTGCAGACAGTTGCTGCTTGTGTGCTCTTAAGAGCACAACTTGTCAGCCACAAGAGCCGGCTTAAGGTGAGAGAAGGAAGCTCGATTTTATAGTCACGCGCTGTGACTTTCTTGATTTCTAGAGAGAAGTATGACTGTTTGCTTTTAGACCGATTCAAGAGCAGTCATAGGACATTGATAGAGCTTTGGGATCAGCATGTACCGTATTGTTAATAGCCTTCGGGTGCAAATTCTAGTAGCTGGGCAAGGGGTGGGCAATTGCTTGAAGATGCTTGTGCAAGAGTCAGTCAGGCAGTTGTCCCTTTAAAACACTGGCTGCTGTGTTTTAGTGCTTTCAGACAATTAATATAGCAGACAAAAGAGGTTAGAAGGCACCACCTCCCAATCTACCCAAAATATCACAAGCCAAAGCACTTATAATTGCCCCTGGTGCATTTGCCCTAAGACCTGCTAATTACACCTACCCTAGAAGTCCACATGTACCTCCACCTATGGGCACCCACCATTTCTTTTGGTAGGTGCCTGTGCTCCCACTCTGTTTCCACCAAAGCCTGTTCACCTACAGGAGGAATAAGATCGAATATTTCTCAAGTTCCTTCCTAAGAGCAGGGTAGATGCCTTATAATAAATCACAGGACAAGGAAAGCCTAATTTGCTTTGGGAATACCAAAATGTTTGGCAGCCACTCCGTGAAATAGATCACGAAGTTTGTTTTTCTCTTTCTAAGAAGCGCCACTTCACCATCTTTTCTGTCATTCTCTGACTTGTGCAAGTCTAAACATTTCCATTGTTGCCCTACCGTGTATTTATAAGTAATCAAGGAACACCTGGGAATAGAGGTAGAGGTAAGATGGAGGTGTAGCATTTCTAAAATGGGTTGATCACCTTTGAGATGACTTTTAGTATGATGTAGAGAGTGATATTCTGAGACAATTTTCAATTGGCTTTCACTTTTTATTATATGCGTTTTTTTAGTTTTATTTAGCAGCTCTCCAGTTTGCAATTTCATGTCCAAATTCCCCTAGCAACCATGTACTGATTTGAATAAGAGATTGGAATATAAATAGGAGAGGGACTGAATAGAAAGTAATAAAGAGTATCAGTAATAATACATTTGTAGCCTTACAGAGCATTTGTTTTTAGATGGGGCCAGTGACCTGCATTTGAAAGCTGTAAAGGGTCAGAAGAAAATAGTAAATTATGAAAAAACAAAAAAAATAAATAATAAAAACCAAATAAAAAGTTGCTTAGAATTACCCATTCTATAACATACTAAAAGATAACTTCAAGGTGAACCATCCCTTTAAGAAATTTCCTTGGCCGGTGCAGGGGAAAACGTAGCAATCGAATTCACTGGGGGATGGCTAATATGTTTTTTTTACTCTCTCCATTTTACAAAATACAGTAAAAAATTATCTGGTATTAAAAGCCATAGATATTTGCCTTTGATTTCTTTTTATGTTTGCATAGCCTTACATGTCTGTAAACAATAACCCAGTCAAAAGAGTTAAATTAGATCATGTAATGAAAATAGATCACTGAATTACAGGAAAAAAATGTATTTAAAAAAAAAATCAAAGCAGCTGATTGTTTATCGTCTAATGATTTCTGTATAATACTGGGAAACAGAGCTTTGTATACATAATTATTTTACCTTTTTGTTACATTTGTGCGCTCAGGGTCTGCCAAATGAGAGCTGGAAGATAACAAAGATTAATAACACCTATGAGCTGTGCGACACTTACCCTGCAGTCTTTGTTGTACCAACCAGTGTAGTAGATGAGGATTTTGCAAGAGTTGCTGCTTTTAGAGCCAAAGGACGTATACCGGTAAGTAGCATTAAAGCAAATGCAAAATGTAACCGTAGTCATTTAGAAATGGCAGACAGAAGTGTTTTCTTTGCCAGAGGGAAAAACATTTCATCTTTTGATGCAAACAAGCGTTGTTGTCCCTAAATATGCCCTGTGTCTACAATGACAGGCGGATGCCATTGCTGTCACTGCTAAAAAAAACAAAACTGTTAGGATGACAATCAGTTTTTTTTTTTGTCTCCGCTGGTGGATATCCGTTAATATTGCTGCTCCAGCAGAGTTCTGCACTGAAATCCATTTCTCAAAAGTGCAAACAGATTTTTTTATATTTAATTTTGAAATCTGACATAGGGCTAGACATATTGTCAGTTTCCCAGCTGCCCCCAGTCGTGATACATTTCAGGCACTCTTTATTGCTGTATTGCAATTTGGAGTGATATCACCCCCCTCCCTTCCCCCCCCCCCAGCAGCCTAACAACAGAACAATGGGAAGGTAACCAGATAGCAGCTCCCTAAAAGTGGCCATACACTGAGAGATCTCTCCCTGATATGCCCACCTTGAGGCCCAACAATCGGATCATAATGAAGGGTAAACGGGCAGTCGGATTGTGGGACCGCATCAACGCACCGATGCGGCCACGATCCAATGGGATTTTTAACCTTGCCCAATCGGCATCTGGCTGACTTTTGGCCAGATATTGATCAGGGAAGCCCGTCGGATGGCGCCATATGTGGGCCAATAAGCTGCCGACTCGGTCTGTCGGCAGCTTTTATCGGCCAGTGTATGGCCAGCTTTTAACACAAGATAACAGCTCCCTGTTGATCTAAGAAAAGCACTCAGTAGTAAAATCCAGCTCCTGCTGAAGCACATTGTTACATTGAGTAGGAGAAACCGCAGCCTGCCAGAAAGCAGTTCCATCCTAAAGTGCTGGCTCTTTCTGAAAGCACATGACCAGGCAAAATGACCTAAGATGGCCGCCTACACACCAATATTACAACTAAAAAAAAAATACGCTTGCTGGTTCAGGAATTAAATTTATATTGTAGAGTGAAATATTTGCAATGTAAACAGTATACTTTAGAAATAAAAACTAGATCATAAAAATCATGACAGAATTCCTTTAAACATTATGCTTTGCTTTCAGGTTTTGTCATGGATTCATCCAGAGAGCCAGGCCACGATAACCCGCTGCAGCCAGCCGCTTGTTGGACCAAATGACAAACGCTGTAAAGAGGATGAGAAATACTTGCAGACAATAATGGATGCCAATGCCCAGTCACACAAACTTATTATATTTGATGCCAGACAAAACAGTGTTGCCGACACTAACAAGGTAATGGCAGAACAAGAATGTATGGTGTATGGTTATATCCTTAGATCTTGAGTGTATGAAACCAAAATGATTTACTTTTCTAACTGCTATCTCATGGGTCTTAAGACATTCATTTATTGGCCTGAAAGATCGCAGTCACTTGTCCAACCAAAGACTGAATGTTGAGATCCACCTGATTTAGTAAAGGATCTACTCATTCCATGACCTTGACAATCAAGAAGATCTTGAAATATATCAGCCCAGTAAAATATCAAGTTTGGTAGCAGAATTATTTATTGCTGCAGTGCTTCCTATTGGCAGCTGAAGTGGCATGTCATTTATAATATGACTGGTAATTACTGCAGTTGACAAATCTGTTTGGGGAGAATCATTCCCCTATGAGAAATTGCTCTACTGAGGGAACACTTTCCAACGCCCATCTGTTTTCTGAGATTAAGAAAACCCCAGTCAAACCCTGTGACAAAGTATGATGTATGTTTAACATTCGCTTGCTGTTCTTAATGGGGAAGTATGATTTTCTTCCTTTGAACATTTGAAGAACCTGCAAGTTATTTCTTAATCAGGGAAATAGTTGTCCAAGGACAAATTGCTGTTTGTAAATTGACAATCTATACCAGCTACCTGGATGTGTAGAATCTATGGGGCAGATTTACTGAAGAGCGAAGTGGCTGTCGCTAGCGAAAATTTGCCAGAAATCCAATCCACAGGGACATCGCCAGTTTAAGAACAGGTGTAGATGACAATTCGCTAGCCAAAGAAACTGTTGCTAGCACAGTTTTGTGCCCTATCACCAGGCGAATGATCGTTACACCGCAAATTCACTAAAGTGCGAAGTTTACACAACGTCAACTCTTTCGCCAGAATTTCCTTTGCCACCTTAGACCTGGCAAACTAATAAGATGAAGCTTCATCCTCCTCAGTCTTATGTCAGTGACATCATATCCTGTATGCTGGAAAGCCATAAAAGTTGTAAAAATATTTTAAAACAGGATTGGTTTTTTCCAACCATTTGAGGCTCATGTCTAGGGCATTAGAGGATCTCTTTTTTTCTTTATTTTGCTTCCTTGGACGTTTGTAATAATAAGTGGCCACTTCAAGAATTTGCACCAACATCACTAATAAAGATGTCTATATGAACTATATGTACTAAGTTCAGAAATGAACGCTAGCGAAAGTACGCTATGAAATGCTCACGCTGACAGTCGGCCCTGTTTCTTCTTCAAATCCTGTAGCGAATTTGCACCTGGCAAAGTGTGGCGGATCATTCACTGGTGAAAATTTGCCCTTTAGTTAATTTGCCCCTATGGCTCTGGCATTATACTATGTCCATATTTTACATTCTGTAGTGCATCACGTAGGGCTGCATAATGTCAGACAGCCACCATGTTGCAAGAAATGTCTCATTACGTGTGCTTGCTACACTTCAGACCAAAGGAGGAGGGTATGAGAGCGAGAGCGCATATCCAAATGCAGAGCTGATCTTCCTGGAGATACATAACATTCATGTGATGCGGGAGTCCTTGCGCAAACTGAAGGAAATTGTTTATCCAGCAATAGACGAGGCCCGCTGGCTGTCAAATGTCGATGGCACACACTGGTTAGAGTACATAAGGGTAAGTCTATTAGCAATTTCATTAGCAATGAAGGAATGTTTTACTTAAGAAATTCAAAACCAATCCCACCCAATGGCCTTTTTATACCCCTCCAAGAGGGTTTCCAAAGGCTTCAGTTCTGACCAATCAGAGGTTAAAGTCCTTGTTTACTCCTAGTCTATATTCTGTGACGTACCCTCTAGAATAGGGGTGCCCAAAAGGTAGATCGGGATCTACCAGTAGATCTCAAGACACTGACAACGAGCAGCTTGTTTAAATCACCCTCCTATTTCATGCTTTTCATTCAGATATTTATTATTTTAAGGTCACAGAAGAAATAGGTGTTTGTTAAATATATGAATATACATTTTTCTCATAAATTATTATTTAAGTAATATTTTCCATCGAACAGATTGCTATATGGATGTAGATCATAATGGGACAACATGACTAAAAGTAGACCACACATTAGTAAATATGGTCACTATTGCTCTAGAACCTTCCAGGCTGTCTGTTCCAGGCAATAGGCATGTTTGAGACATGTCCAGGACATTGAGAGATACGCAATATAGAGAGGTGCACTGCAAACAAACAAGTTGTTTATAAGTTCATAATTCCAAGATGCAAACACCTAGGCCTGTATCTATTCATTAAACTCAATCTTATACACACTCAATGCTTCCAACTTAACTATGTGACTATGTAACTTATCCTCCCATTATCAACTATTCAACCACTTCACTGGTAGTAAACTTGGTATATATAAGCAGATCTGCTTTATGATGGGATGGTGCTAGTAGCTCCCATATTCGGAAAGGAGAGACATTGAATATTTTAGAATAAGCCCATTGTTTGCCATTGAATTCTTCAATATTTTCTTTTCATGTCTCCCAGATGCTGCTTGCTGGATCAGTGAGAATAGCGGATAGGGTTGAATCCAGTAAAACATCAGTAGTGGTACATTGCAGCGACGGATGGGATCGGACGGCACAGTTAACCTCTCTGGCCATGCTAATGTTGGATAGCTACTACAGGACCATTAAAGGATTTGAGGTGCTCATAGAGAAAGAGTGGATAAGCTTTGGCCACAGATTTGCCATGGTGAGTTTGCCAGTATGTGGGTAGTGTAACCCAAAATGGAATTGGATAATGTATTTCTGTGAGGTGTGTGTGTGTACAAATTGTTGTGACAACACAGATGTATGATCTTCTTCTGATCTGTGCAGAGAGTGGGTCATGGAGATGATAACCATTCTGATGCTGATCGATCCCCAATTTTCCTCCAGTTTATTGACTGTGTCTGGCAAATGACAAATCAGGTAAGCTGTTTACTGTAGCCTTCGTTATAACATACATATGTAAGTCTTGTGGGGCCATTTGTACTGTTTAAGGGCTTTCAGGCTCTTCAGTTTTATTTGCCATTTGTGATTTTCTTCCTGTCCCACAAAATAAACCTCCTTTGGCAACCTCTAGAACACTGCATAATGTGCAATCCAAGGCAATGTCCTCCATTGGTTTATGGCATTTCTGAAGTTCTGTTTTGTGAATTATCCTTTGCCATGGCCATTATTCTTAGTATATATTATAAAGATGGACCCAATAGAGGATGTTTAGCATATTTGTGTGGAGTTTGTTCACAGATGTGGCATAATACACAGTTAGTGGCAGCACTTGCACCAGCCAGACACATTCATCTATTACCTGTAACTAGTCTACTGTACTGATCGTCTGCTTGTAATCGCTTATTCAACTAGTTGGAGAATTAAATAGGAGGTATAATTAGAATATAAAGCAAAATCTAGTATAATATTGCTTTACTAAATATTAAAATCACCACAAAACAAGACTTGTGTGATTATTACACCCACTCTGAGGACATGATCAAGGGAGGCTACGAAACGCTTTGGATATTGGAGCGGTGTGATTTATTTACCAATCACAGACTTAACTGCAGAAACCGTCTTGGTCCCAGAGAATTCTATACTTTTTATTTTGCTTTGGGTACTACGTGCTTTACCATCTGGCTATCTGAGTAGAAAATTGGTTGCTTTTTGGTGATTATAATATTTATTAAAGCAATAATATACTATCTTTTCCTTTTATATTTTCATTATATTACTTGGTGGATGACTGGAGGGAAATCATAAGGTGAAAGACTAACATTATTATATGCATCAAAATGTCAAGAAATCTCATGAGTATATACTCAAAAGGGGGAACCTTGAAGAGTATAACTGTGGTGGACCTTCTGCAATATTCCTATCCAGGCACAGCTTTATGGGCTTTATTACTTACCTTTATTATTTAAGACAATACGACTCTGAGGCTGATTCATCAAGGATCGAATTGAAAATTCAAATTTTCTTTTTTTTTTATGCTCAAAACTGTCAAATTCGACTAAGAAGTTATTAAAATTTGATTCAGGTCTTTTTAAAAAGTTCGAAATTCAGTTTTCGAGATTTATCATACTCTGGCCCTTTAAGAACTTGAATTAGACTATTGGCCACCTAAAACCTGCTGTTTAAGCCAATGGAAGTTTTTTTTTTTCTGGGAGAAAAGCTTGATTCATACGAATCTAATACAATTCTAGTTTTTAGATCGGTAGAATTCCTGCTGGGTTTTAAAAATTAGATTTCTAATCTTCCCAGTCGAATTTCGAATTTAAGGGAGTTTAAAAAAACTTGCATGAATTCCAAATTCGACCCTTGATAAATGTGCCTCTAACTGTGTGCTTCCTTTTGCATTCTATTTTAGATTCTCTAAGGCAGGGGTCCCCAACCTTTTTCACCCGTGAGCAACATTCAGATGTAAAAAGAGTTGGGGAGCAACACAAGCATGAAAAATGTTCCTGGGTGATGCCAAATAAGGGCTGTGATTGGCTATTGGTTGGGCTATCAGGACTGGCAGCCTACAGGAGGCTCTGGTTGGCAGTACAGCTGTTTTTTATACAACCAAAACTTGCCTCCAATCCTGATATTCAAAAATAAGCTCCTGCTTTGAGGCCACTGTGAGCAACATCCAAGAGATTGGGGAGCAACATGTTGCTCACGAGCTACTGGTTGGTGATCACTGCCCTAAGGCCAACTACAGTGTGTGTATATACAACTGCTCAAACCGCTTCTGTATCCAAGTTGCTTCTAGAAAGGACTTGTTTGGCTCTACCCCCGACCAGCAGGTGTGGATGCTGCCCCCCGGTGTTGGAATTGCAGATCTAAGAGATCAACCCTGCCAATATAGTGCTAGAATGATAGACGGGTGAATCCCTTTTGTTACACTGTTTGTATCCATGTTACCACTAGGGGGCGCTTTCCTTAGATTTGCTTGTAGAGCTGAGCACACAGCAGAACAACGTGTCAATTTCCTGAACATTTACAAAAAAATACATTGAATAAAAATCCTGTTTTTGATTAATCGCATTTTGTCCAGTTTCCTGCAGCTTTTGAGTTTAACGAGCTTTTCCTCATTACAATACTGGATCACCTGTATAGTTGTCTGTTTGGAACGTTTCTGTACAACAGCGAACAGCAAAGAATGAAAGAGGTGAGTTCCTGCTGCTGCTCCTCCTTAATAGAAATCATGGGCTGGTCACTTTTCTCTCTTTGTGTAATGACGTTGTACTTTGCTCCTGGTTCCTCTGGAAATATCCTACCGGTTAAAGATGACATTTTGTATGGTTTATCCTAGAGTGTTTTCTCTGCACATCATACTGGGCACAAGCATCTTGGCAACTTGTATTTTCTGAAGGTTCTACCCAGAGCCCAACTTACATTAGTATTACTTTGTGTGGAAAAAACTTTTTCTTTTCAAGAAAGCAAGGGAGAAGCAAGGGATTTGTGAAATTCTCATTCATCCAAGTCATGATATATCTATAGAAATAAGTCAAATCAACTGGACTTGCTGTGTTTTTTCTTGTTTCACCAGTCCTCCAACTGGCTTTCTTGATAACTTCTGTTACGTTATTCTGAATTGGGAAAGCCAGTTGGAGGTCTGGTGAAAAGTTTACAAGGAAAAACAAAGCAAGTCCAGTTGATTTGACTAATTTCTACAGAACTAGCAGCAAGAGAATACTGCTCAGTGAATGGCAAACGTTCTATCCATCTAAATCATCTAGTGCCATTGGATGCTGTTGACATAGAAAATGTATTTGAGCTTTTGCTTGCCTTTGCTGCAATAAAAATATTCTAATTGGACATTTCAATACACAGTCTGCTACTGAAGGTCTCATCAGGAAAGAATCCCTCGTTTGAGCCACAAGATGGCACCCTTAGCATGCTGGCTTTTATTCACTGTTTTTGTTTATGCTGCCTCCATCTCTGCATAGGGGAGGAGAGCAGTACGTTATATTCTGCTTTAGACTAATATGGAAACATATGCAGTTATACAATGTCGATATGGAGTATGCTCTGGTTTATCTCCACTGCAACCATGTGATTGGATCCTTTACCAGCTCTCCCTTATTCCCCTATAGGAAATCCAAACAAAGACGTTATCTCTGTGGTCTTACATTAATAGCCATGTGGATGAGTTCACCAACCCGTTTTATGTCAATTATGAACACCACGTGCTGTATCCAGTGGCCAGCCTCAGCCACTTAGAACTCTGGGTGAATTATTATGTTAGATGGAATCCTCGCACAAGACCTCAGGTGAGTTCTGCCATTTCTGTGTCTCCAGGCGGGAAACTCTATTCGTTGGTCTCACAGTGGCACGGCATGTTCATACAGCAGACTGCAGTCTATATGTACAACTTGTTTAAATAAAGGATGGTAGGTACTTATTACTATAGAATATCATGGGCTGTGAAAGAAGTTTCTGTTCACAAATGTTACTTTTTGACATGAATGCGAATGGAGCTGTTTTTAATATTGTAAAAACTCCCTGCCCCCCTCCACAACAAATTACTTTTCAGGCCCCCAAAATGTCTAGAGATTGACCTGTTTGACCATTATTTATTGAAATTGTATATGAATTAGGGCCTTGTGGGCCCCTATACTTCCTGCAGCCGCAGGGTCTGCTTCCTCTATAGTAACTCCCCTGATAACTGTATATAATATTTTGACGTGGCATGTAGGAATTACAGGGGGCTGCTAAGGACAAAACACAGTAGTACAGATATTGGACCTGTTATCCAGAATGCTTGGGGCCTGAGGTTTTCTTGATAACGGAGCTTTCCTTACTTTGGATTTTCATACCTTAAATCTACTAGAAAATCATTTAAACATTAAACCCAATAGGCTGGTTTTGCTTCCAATAAGGATTAATTATATCTTAGGATCAAGTACAAGGTACTGTTTTATTATTACAGAGAAAAGGGAAATCTTTTTTAAAAATTTGTATTATTTGGGTTAAATGGAGTCTATGGGAGAACGGATCCCATGCCTGTAGCACATGGCTTACCTATTTCTTAATTGATTTGGCTAACATGTTCATAGCAATATCCTCGCCATATCTCAAATGAGACTGCCTGCAAGGCACTTATTCCTGCTGGAATTAGAAATAGCAATAAATAAAGGGGAACAATTCATGTTGAAGCAAACAAGTGTTTTTTTGGCTCTCTCCCCCCAAACATGACAAGCCTGTAGGTATAAGAACTTACTACTCATGTGATGAATGGTGTACCAGTCACAGTTTTACAGGCAAAGGTATGAAGGTCCAAATAACAGAGATCCGTTACCCAGAAAACTCCAGGCCCAAGCATTCTGGATAACCTGTTACCTATATTACCATACTACTGGAGAAATGTCAGTTTCTGTGTAGAAGGGAATTCTTCTTGAAGAGAACATTGGGAGGGGAACTACCGAGACAGAGAGCAGCACAGGACTACTTAAAGGGGATGAAAATTTAATATACGCTTCTTTATACTGAAGCAAGAAACTTTCTAAATACAATCAATTAAATATTCTGTACCGTTTATGAAATAATCAAGTTTATGTTCACTATCCCCCTCTCAGCATCTGTTTCTCTTCATTCTGTGTTCTGTGCCATAGCTTAGATAAAATTTTCATTTCAGGATAGTTCCCCTTTAAGTATAAAACTCAAACCCATCAAAACTTTCAGGCACAGGCTTTAATGGCGGCGTTCCTCAGTTATAGGGTAGGCTTAGCCTCTGTGTTATTTGAATGTTCAGAAACGGGTGCAGGTTATTCAGCAATGCATTGAATGTGAATTCTTGTGTTTATTCCTGATGATGGGCTGTGCCATATCCCTTGCCCTTAAAAGGAAGGATGTCGTATGTGGAATTAAATGACATAGAATACTCGTTCTACTCCATTTACTTTGTTTCTTTCTCTTCACATTCTGCTATGTAACACAGCGGTCCCCAAACTTTTTTGCCCAAGGGACCAGTTTAAAAGAAAACTTTTTTTGCAAGAGTCGGAAGGGTGGGGTCGGGAGGGAGTCGGGGGGGCCAGCGGCAACTGATCGTCCAATTGGGCATGCCGGCTTTAATTGTGGGCTAGACTCGTGGCCCAGTTCAGGACTGTCTGGTGGTTGGCGACCCCTGATGTAACAGACTAAACGGGCAGTTCCATGGTATGTTTAGTTGGACAATACAGGTCTAAATGATCATTACTTGCTTGTGGTTACACAGTGGGGCCAGGATTACACATATACCAGTAATATTCTGATTCAATATCCCCCCCCAATACCCCAGTCCCTGCCCAATTATCACCTCCACTCCCCTAATACTGTCCCTAGTCCCTGCCCCAGTGGAGCAAGTCAGCGTCCCTCTCACACTCATCACATTCATTGGGTCAGTTTCATCAGGAGCCGTGGACAAATTCTGGCCTATAATAAAATAAAAGTAAACATGCTGTTGAGAATAAAAACCAAGGTGTGGTAATGAGGAAAACCCACTTATTCCCAAACTGAGCTCTAATGAGAAGCTCTTTCTAGGTTTTACTTCTAAAGTGAAATGTGCAGAGTCTCTTGTGTATATACTGTAGGTGGCTGTGTTTGTTGTAAAGACTGTACAGCAAGTGTTCCCCAGCATTGCCGCTACATGCTGATTGTCCCTATAGGAGCAATTTCACTTGCAGCCTTTCCTATGGTTAAATCGGGATTTTTGTCACACATGCAATTTACTGAGTGCTTTTAGCTGGATTTTGTGGCTAAATGTGACTACATGGTGACAGGCTGAGAGAGTAGCATTAAAGGAACAGTAACACCAAAAAATGAAAGTGTTTTAAAGTAATGAAAATATCATGTAGTGTTGCCCTGCACTGGTAAAACTGATGTGTTTGCTTCAGAAACACTACTATAGTTCATAGAAAAACTGCTGGACATTGGACATTGAAAAAAGGCTATATAGCACAGGATAAATAATGGATAACAGATAACTCCATTATGTTCTACAGAGTTTATCTGCTGTTTAACCTGAACCTTTTCTCCTTTGAATGGCTGCCCCCCCTTGCTACACATTAGCTAATTTATATAAACCAATAGTAGTGTTTCTGAAGCAAACACAGCCGTTTTACCAGTGCAGGGCAACACTGCATTGTATTTGTATTACTTTGATGTTACTGTTCCTTTAATACAAGTGTAAGGGCTCTCCATCAGCTGCAACAAACAAATGCATCACTTAACAATCCCCAGGCAAATGTGTGTCCTTGAATGAATAATACAACGTACACAGCCAGACACTGGTACACATAATGGAGCAGCCTTTATGTCTCTGTCCTTGTCAATATGTCTCCCACCCCCATTCTACTGATTCAACACAAGGAGCCATTGTTACTCCCATTCTGATTTCTAAGTGCCAGGCTTCTAGATTAAGAAATGTTGTTACATACCTGTCTGTATCCAATAATGACCATACATAGATGTATAGATTGTACGTGACTGGCACTTTCTCCTATTATACTGTCTACACGGCTAGTCCCTGTGATCTTCTACCTTTACTCTATCTACTTACATGTTCTTCTGTGTGGTTTGCCTGGGAATGGCCCTCGGCACCCGCAGTAATGGCCCTCTGCACCCGCAGTAATGGCCCCCTGCACCCGCAGTAATGGCCCCCTGCACCCGCAGTAATGGCCCCCTGCACCCGCAGTAATGGCCCCCTGCACCCGCAGTAATGGCCCCCTGCACCCTACTTGTGTTTTAGTGATGTAGATTTGAACACAGCAATGTTGTTACTCATTGGAGTCAGAATTTTGAAATGAAGCACTTTTAAAAAAATAATCATGGACTCTACTGATGCAGCTCCAACAATTTTGTAATCCATGAATTTTGCCTTTATTTTCGGGATTCCTTTGTTTTACCCATTGCTTCATAGCCCTGGTGTCACCGTCTTTTTTTTATAGATCAGATCATTTTCTCCTTCATTCACCCACCAAACCCGTCAATCAGGCCAGTTGCTTTGATGCAATTTACTAACCGCACCACCAATTCCTTTGTGTATTCAACCAATTTAGTTACTGAATAATTCCGCCACGTGGAGCTTTGTTAGAAGTGTCTGTCAGATTTTTCCAATTATGATTTTTATTGTATGTTTTTAGTAATACAAAAACACAACATTGGTAACAGTAGCACGTATATATATAATAGGCGAGTACATTTGCACAGTCTATAGTTATCCTGCTTAGTTGGTCACTACAGTAATTCTGTGATTCATGAAAGATATTCCTCAATTGGGGGGTGGGGGGCTAGGTTAGTTTATGGGAGTGGAGAAGAAGGAGGGGGAGCAATAAAAAAAAGGGGGGGGGGGGGTGGAGAGTTGGCTGTATAAAGAGCCTGAAGATAAAGAGCCCAGGGTTTGGCTGGGCTTTGTCCCTACTAGTGATGTGCGGGTCGGGCAGGTTTGGGCCAACCTAAGCACCTACTTTTCGGGGCGCGGGTGGGTTTGGGTTGAGCTCTTCTGCCTGTTCTCCGAGACCTCACACTATTTTTGTAGGCACACACTATCCCCCCCCCTTTTGTGGTGTCATCAGAGGGACGGGAGGCGCAGGCCTTAAAATAGGGGAGGAGGAGACAGGTGTGGATGGGCTCAGGTTGGTGTGGGTCTGGTTGGGTCCAGAAAAACCCGACTTGCACATCAGTAGTCCTTACATGTTCATTAGAGTTTTCTTTGAAGAGAGCCCAGATAACCCATTTGGCTGTAAATGTTGTGACGTTGTGGAGAGCTCCTCAAATCTGTGTAACTTGTTTATTTTGTTTATCCAATCTTTGATCCTGGGGGGTTGCACCTGTTTCCAACGTGAGGGACTCGGCACTTTGGCTGCATTCAGTAGGTGCGGCTCTGTGGTTGAGAGGGTGTCTGTGAGATTAGTTGGCAAGTGGGGGCGGTTTCCTCCTCGCCAGGTTCAGTAGTTGTGGCCATAGTTGGAGCACATTTGGCTCCTGAATGATTGTGGCTGGTTGCTATAGAAACTAATTGCCTTGTGTTTCCTACAAACCTTAGATGCCAATTCATCAGAACCTGAAGGATCTCCTGGCCATTCGAGCGGAGCTTCAGAAGAAAGTGGAGGAGCTGCAACGTGAGGCCGCGACAAGATCCATCTCCTCCTCCTCTGA
This sequence comes from Xenopus laevis, assembly GCF_017654675.1. Classification (NCBI taxonomy): domain Eukaryota; kingdom Metazoa; phylum Chordata; class Amphibia; order Anura; family Pipidae; genus Xenopus; species Xenopus laevis. The sequence goes on from NC_054385.1 coordinate 49,824,066, forward strand.
CCGGGGCTCCTCCCCTTCACATTCCGCCACCCCAGTGCACACAGCTGTGTAGCCAAGCAGTGAACTTGTGTGAATGTGAAACCAAGACTGGGTGCACACTGCAAGGTGCCATCACCTGTCTATTGGACACACAGCTGTGGGCTGAAATAGCAGCACCCAAACACTTTCCCAGGGTTCCTTGTGCTGTCAGTGTCACCTTCACGTCACTCACCTGCTGCAAACTGTCCCCAACTATTGAACAAGGACATCTCCACTTAGCTGGCATGTGTAAATAGCCCAAACATTGTTTACATGCTTTTTATCATTTTAATGTTTATCTTGTGATCTCCCTCCTCGAGGGGCACTTTATATCTGTTACTTTTTTTTTTATAAGAATCTGAGAGGGACAATCTGTAGTTTAACCTTGGGGCCGGGGGGGGGGTTTATTGAGTCGCTGTTGGTGTTGAGATGTGCCTATCTGCAGTTTAAAGGGATCAAATTGTATTTATCTGGGAAAACCCTACATATAGTGAATGGTTTAGTCCAGTGCAGAGCGGTGCTACCTCCTTATGAGGTGGGTGGAGCTTTTGGGGGCGTATTCTCTTTAAAAGAGGTGTGGTGTCTGCCCAGTTTTCTTGAGATGTCCTTGCTCAATCCACACCAGTGTGTGTTGCACTAGCAGGAGGGGTAGAACTTTCATTTCTCAGAGGCAGCCCATTTAATAGGAGAGTCCCTGCAGCTGCCATTTATATATATATTTCCATACGTCTGTACTTATTCCAAATGGGACCATGTCTGTGCTGCACAGGGAGGGGAGTATTTGGCAGGAATGTACGACAGGGACATTGGGCAGCGTGTGGGTGGGGCTATGTTGGTGTGTTTGCTAGAGGGTTGAACATAGATAATAGTATTTTGCAAGTATTTGTTTTAGTGTCTGTGGGGTTTTAATGCTGTGCTGGCTGATAGGCTGCACATAATATATTGTAAAGTATTTTCTAGTTGTTGTGTAAGTGACAAGGCAGGATTGGAAAGGGGGACAATGTGTAGGTTGTGCAGTGTTATACGGGGGGTAGGACAGAAAACTGGGCATATGTATTGGGTGTTTATGCAGAGGCTTCATACATCGGAAGGAGCCATTGTGTGATTGTAGCCAGCCATCAGCCATCTCTCTCAGGTTATTGTATCTATTGCATGACATGAGCCATTGTACTTTTCCCAGTATCTAGCACAGGGATCCGCAACCTTTAGAACCCATGAGCAACATTCAGAAGTAAAAGGAGTTGGGGACAACAATAGCATGAAAAATGTTCTTGGGCTGCCTAATAGGTGCTGTGATTGTCCCTCTATGTGGATTGTCAACCTATATTGAGGCTCTGGTTGGCAGTACAGCTGTTTTTTATACAACCAAAACTTGCCTCCAAGCCTGAAATTCAAAAATAAGCTCTTGCTTTGAGGCCACTGGGAGCAACATCCAAGGGGTTGGAGAGCAACATGTTACTCATGACCTACTGGTTGGGGATCACTGATCTAGCGCCACACAAAATGCTTTCCTGATCAAGTCTGGGGTCCAACACAGCATGAAAGAGACTAGTGTTTCCCCTCTTGTTTATTGGAGGCTTTGAGTGCAAAGAAGAACTCATGGGTGATGTGAGTGGTGATTGGCTACTGGGTATTTGTGTGAATACTGCAACTTCATGTGCACAGGTATTTAAATATCTATATATTTCTCCATTAATGGAGACTGTGCTAACGCTGGACAACATCGTGCATCAATGTAAAGGCTTTATTATACACCAACTCCATTGCTGTTGCTCGTAGATACTATTAGACATCCTTCTATGCACGAGCTGCAACCGACAAAATATGTGCCGTATCAGTGCAAAAATGTTATGTCGGCGGGATGCATATGGCAATATACAGTTACTATATATATTTATTGGAAGAGATACCGGCACTCGCCATATTCTAGCCAAATCTCGGGTGCTTCCCAATTCATAGGCGAAAATACTGGAGACATTTTGGTCAGCACAAAGTGTTGCACTGGTATTGAAAAAGAAAGCGTACTGGCCCTTTAACTGATGACTAGTTACAGGTGGGAGGCGTTGCTATATGAGGATGGGGCAGAAGGGGCTGGGAAGTTGCTTGTCTCCCACCCCAAAACTATGGATATGGGGTGCCCCATTGTTATGAGATGGGTAGTAACCCTAATACTGACCCCTCAATAACAGACCCGTTCCCTTTAAACTGATCATTGTGCTGCTCTTGTAACGTGTGAATGATGAATAGGGGCGGAGCTAGAAAAGATGATTTCCCGCTCTATTCCCTGGATTGTGTGTCTTCCTGTAAGTGATGAGGTCACTGTCCCACCTGAATCCTCTGTCACTGGTCACCATGAAATGTGCCCTCACTCCTCAGAGACTTCACTGTAATTGCCACTGACATTCCTTGGGGTTGTGCTCCAGCTGCTCTTCTTTTCTAATGACATTTTACTCATTAGCTGCTGTCAAATTGGTCATCTTAACCGTTTCACCTGCAGCAGGGGGGAGGGGTTATTGCTAGGCAACAAGTCCCACAATCCATCAGATCACAATAGAACAAAGGGAGGGGGAATGGTTTGTACCAGTGTCAGTATGTGGACTCCTTTATATCTGTGTAAAAAAGCTACATTTATATTTCTTTTTGGCAGTACAGATTTAGTGTTTGTTCACCTTTTCTACGTAAGCCCAATGGAATGAGTCTGCTGGGAGGTATATTTTCCTTTGTTTTCACTAGGGAGCAGCTAGAGATTCCACTTCATCCCTGTAATCACCCCTTTCCCTTCCAGTTAAATGGAGCTCACTAGCCATTGACCTACTCGGTAGCTTGAAATTAAAGGGGTGGTTCACCTTTGCAGTAACTTTTAGTAGGTTATAGAATGGCTAATTTGAAGCGACTTTTCAATTGGCCATCATTTTTTCTTTTGTATAGTTTTTGAGTTATTTGCCTTCTTCTGATTCTTTCCAGCTTTAAAATGGGGGTTACAGACCAATGCTCTGTAAGGCTACACATTTATTGTGTTATTGCTACTTTTTGTTACTCATCTTTCTTTTCCGCTTCTCTCCCATTCATATTCCAGTCTTTTTTTCAAATCAATGCATGGTTGCTAGGATAATTTGGACCCTAGCAACCAGATGGCTGAAATTGCAAACTGGAGAGCTGCTGAATAAAAAGCTAAATCAACAGAAATAATAAAAAATAAAAACCAATTGCAAATTGTCTGAGAATATCACACTCTACATCATACTTAAAGTTAATTTAAAGGTGAACAACCCCTTTAAGTTTTCTGTAGAATGCCAGATTTCTAGCAACTGCAATTGGTCTTCATTATTGTTTAAGGAGTATTTGCCTTACTCTTTTTTTTTTTTTTTTTTTTTATTACCGATCTTTCTATTCAGGCCTTCTCCTATTGTATGTCATTCACACCACTGCCTGGTTGCTTGGGTATATAAGACTATAGCAACAGCTGCTGAAATACTAAATTGGAGAGCTGCTGAACAAAAAGCTAAATAACTGAAAACCCATTAAAAAAGGAAGACCAATTGCAAATTGTCTGAGTATCAATGTCTGTATAATACTAAAAGTGAATTTGAAGTTGAGCAATGATATAAAATATGGAAACATCGGTTCTACATTATCGGCAAGCAAATGGAGGGTCTCTGGCAAAAGCCCATATACAGTAAGTGTGTTGCATTTATGCTTAGAAATCGGTGTAGTCTGCAGCATACGTCTATATTAGGGATGCACCGAATTCGGGATTCGGCCTTTTTGAGCAGTCCATCTACCCGGCCGAACCAAATCCTAATTTGCATATGCAAATTAGGGCCTGGGAGGGAAATCGTGTGACTTTTTGTCATAAAACAAGGAGTTAAAAAATGTTCCCCCTTCCCACCCCTAATTGCATATGCAAATTAGGATTTGTTTCGGTATTCGGCCGAATCTTTTGCTGAGGATTCAGGGGTTCAGCCTAATCCAAAATAGTGGATTCGGTGCATTCCTAATCTATATCAAGTGCTCATTAGCTGTGGTTTACTAACATTGGCGATAAATATCTCCTGAGATTTCTGGACATGTTGCCCATAGCAACCAATCAGATCTTTGCTTTTGTTTCTGACTTGTAGGTGACTGTTTAAAGCGAATTGCTGTTTGGTTGCTATGGGAAACATCTCCAGAGATACAGTAGATATCTCCAATCTTAGTAATGGAATGTAAACAAGAACTAATGCAGAGAGTCCTCCCCTCTATAGGAAGACTGTATAATAATAGTCGCCTGGCTCCCCGTGTATGGCTTCTCTATGTGCCTTTATTTTAGGAGCATAGTCACTTCCCGGCCGTTTATTCCAGGATGAGTGTCCCGTTATGAAGTCCTTCCATGGGATATGTACCGTTGCCCCACACGTGGAGTATATAATTGGTCACATGTAGACACGTTACACGCCCGCTATACGGATGCTGCTGTGCATTTATTTTTGTACATGGAAGAGTATTTATAGCTGTTACATATCTGTAAGCACAAAGATGTTTACTCCAGTGTATATACTGTAAAGTGAATCTGTAGTGACTTCTTTTCTGACATTCAGGTATATATCTGTTCAAAAGTGCTGAAATAAAAGCCTTTTTATTATACATCTCGTGCTGTGCTCTCTCATTGCTTGCTGTGCGGCCTTCTGGGAAATGAGCAACATCTTCTCATTGGTGTTTGTAGGTGGCAATAAGAATAGATCCTCAGGGGTGTGCCTACAATGCAAGGCTGCCTTAGTGTTTCTCCCGGTGACCCGTGCAGAAAAAAAAAAGTTGGGTGGAGTTCCCCTTTAATTTAAGCAATATTTGGGGGGTTATTTGTTAAAGGTCGAGTTGTTTTTTACTTGAACAATTTTTGAAAAGTTTTCCAGGGGATTTTTTAATCAAAACTTGAATTGTCAGGCTTAAAAAAAAAAAATTATTATACCCCATTGCTAGAAATAACTTGAATCTGAAAATACTCGAGCTAAAACAGGTCACAGTCATGTAGAAGTCAATGGCAGAGGTGCCTTGAAACATTTGAAGATGTTAATAGCCTTCATGATGTTCTGTTTTTTTCACTCAATAACTCTCAAAAACCTCACAAAGCTCTAACATTCGACCTGTGATAAGTTTAATTTTAGGAGAGAAATGTTTCAGGGTTTGACAGGCCAGAGCCACATGGATAAATTGTCTTTAGATAACCAATTAAATCTAGAATTCCAGTAGGTGTAGCGATGCTGCAAGGTTCACTGCAATTGGCTGCCCCATATTGATACACAGTTGTGCTCATGTCAGTGTGGAGCGTTTCCACTGGTCCTATAGGAAAACACAAGCCAAAGCTCCAGGCACAGCCCATAATAAGAGCAGGGTGTACGTTGGGCCCTGTGCTTTACCCACTTTGATCTGCAGCCGACCTGGACCCGCAACTGCCTTATCCGCAACCCGCCGACCACCATCAAACAGGAAGTGATGGTGCTGCAAACTGGAAGTGACATCATCAATAGTGGGCAGGGACAGAAACAAGTTTTGTAAAACTTTAAAAGAAGTAAAATATAGACAATAGCACATAAGAAATTTAGATGAGACCCACATCTATACCTGCAACTGAAAATCCTCCCCTCATTCCACAGGGTGCCGCTTTTTTTGCACGTAACCCGCAGGTACCCGACCCGCTGCAGGACTGTAGCTCAGACTATAGTTATGTTACAGGGGAAATCCACAAGAGTTTGTGACATTTGCACCAACATTAACAAATAAGATTTCAAAGATTTTCTTTTGCCTCTGCTGAAATGTATCAAAAACGTTACTAAAAGGGGCGTCTGTCGTAATGACATTCTGAACTTTGTTTTTCTCCAATATTGTATTTTCCTTTTCAAAATGTCATATTAGGGCTCGTCACAGAGACTCACCAGCTTTCTATTCATTCCTATGGGGGTTTTTTTCAAGTGTATTTATCAATGGGTGAAAGAGACAATGTATATAAATCCCATAGGAATGTATAGAAAGTGGGGAGTTTTTCTGTGGTGAGCTCTGATGATAAATCTGCCCCTTAGAGATACATAAATACAGCTGCAATGGGCCCAGAGCAGTCAGGGAAGTAGTTCTGTCTCCCCCAAATATTTGCCACTAAAGCTGCAGGTTTCTATACACAGAGAGAGAGATGGGGCTTTGAGCACAGGAGAGAGACGGAGTCAATGAGAAGAGAAAGAGGAGAGCAAGCTGTGCCATTCCTCTCCATGGTTACTGGCAGCAGAGTATCAGGAAAGCACAGACACAGAGAGAGACAAAGATTTATTGTGGTTTTGTTCAGTGAACATGATGTTTCCACACAATAAATTTTACAGGCTGCAACACAATAACCCAAAGTATTTCATTGTAAGCAAAATCTCTTCTATACCTCCCCCCCCCATTATGTGAATGGAACAAGCTGCACCTGAGGAAGCACAGAGCTGACATCACATACAGTATGCCCCATCCTTCAACCCCGCCCCAAATCTCAGCCTATCAGTGCATGGCGCAGCAAGAGTCCAGTGAAAAGTGATTTTGCACAATTTATTCCTATTAAAAATGACTGGCTGGAACCAAATTGGACAGGTAAGAACCTGCAAGCTCTGGCATACCTCTATAAAGCTGAACAAATGCACTACTAATGCACTACTACTAATTCGCTACTAATGCAGAGAACCCTATAGAAGCTTGTCACGGTATTCTACTAATTGCTGCTTCTGTCCATTATTCAGACAGACTCCATTTCACAGTACAACTGGAACAAAATGCTTGGGGTTGCTATGGAATCACGAAAACCAGTATTGAAAGGGGAATTTACGTGCAAGTGGACTTTTAGGGGCCGATTCACTAAGGGTCGAATATCGAGGGTTAATTAACCCTCGATATTCAACTGGGAATTAAAATCCTTCGACTTCGATCGAACGATAAAATCCTTCAAATCGAACGATTCGAAGGATTTTAATCCAACGATCGAAGGAATATCCTTCGATCAAAAAAACTTAGGAAAGCCTATGGGGACCTTCCCCGTAGGCTAACATTGAGTTCGGTAGGTTTTAGGGGGCGAAGTTTTTTTTAAAGAGACAGTACTTCGACTATCGAATGGTCGAACAGTTGAACGATTTTTAGTTCAAATCCTTCGAATCGTAGTCGAAGGAGCCCATTCGATGGTCGAAGTAGCCCAAAAAACACTTCGAAATTCGAAGTTTTTTTACTTCGAATCCTTCACTCGAAGTTAGTGAATCGGCCCCTTAGTGTGTATAGTCTAGATAGTGGTATTCTGTGACCTTGGTAGCCATGCTGCAATAATGAAAGAGAATTCAAAATGAACAGCTGAATGGAGCTCAGGGACTGAATCCTCTACCACCATCATCTGGCATTGCTACATCCCGAGGAGCAGTAGGTGGGCACCCATAGGTGTCCCCTCATTCCATTCACATGCACGGCAGCCTACATACAGTATAGTCCCAAACACAAGTGCTCTGTGCATGAGGCACAATTTTGCTCAATGTTACAGTAAAGGGGCCCTGATCTCTTCGCACTGGCAGCAGTGTATTTACAAGGGATATAGTATATTACACAGAAAATGAAAGGAATCTTTACAAACTGACAATCTGGGCAGCCGAGTGGCACATGAGATTTAGGGGGTTATTTATTAAACTCCGAATGCCAAAACCCCTGAAAAAACGTGTTTTCTTTACCATAGAATGTGAATTTTTGGTGGAAAAAAAACCACAAATTTTTCGGGATTTATCCCAGAGGATGGAAGAAGTCAAAATCTGAAAATCCGGCATCTCAGAACTGCCGAGGTTACATATAAAACAATGGGAGAAGTCACAAAGATTATCTTGGTTTCGTGCAATAATCGTGCGCTGGGTTTTCGTGCAATGGGTTTTGGGCACGTTTTTGGGAGTTTTTAGGTGGAAAATCAGAAAAATTAGTTTTTCCACGTTTTGTTTCGGGGTTTTCCCAGCACAGGAAATTTTCGGGAAAATGTATTGATAAATAAAGGGGAAAAACCCGCGCAGATTTGGTCGGAGTAGCCTGCGGCAATGCACACGCGGCACTTCGTTTTCCTTGTGAGGCAACTTCAGAAAACAAAGCACAGCGTGTGCATTGCCGCAGTCAATTTTCATTTTAGCCGGCAGAGGGCAGTTCGGGGAGATTGTCGATGGGGCAACTAATTTCCCCGAATCTGCTTGTGTGGCCTGACCCTTAATGTAACAATGTAAGGAGGTAGTTGTGGGAATAATGTTAATGCCAGTAACATATTGTCCCATAGAAGGGTTACACATTGTCAGGAGGAGGGCAATTAAATGCTGTTGGTTAGGAGGAAATGCTGGGTATTGGTATAAATATAAAAGGGAACCATACAATAATACATGCTAGCAGAAACATATAGATGAGATACAATACAAATGTACTGGCAGATACACCAGGAAAGGATTGCATGCCCTTGGACCAATGAGAAAGTACAAGGCTGCTGCTATCAGTTTAGTCCTGAGGGAGTCGGGATGGAGTTTTTAACCCTTCTGAGATGTTACATGGGATTTACTAAAAATGCTAACGGGAATTTCCTCTGACATTTAAAGAGAGATTCCTTATTATTGCTACAGTGTTGCTGTTATTATAGAGGGAAGGAAACGCTGTGGTATCATGCACGGTCCATGACAGGAGTGGGTAAGTGTTTGGCTGATAGGCCAGATATAAGAGTGTTTATAAAACAATATCAAGGCATTAGCTTTTGCAAAAACCCGTCTCTTGTGGTTTGTGCGTCACCGTGATTTCGACACATTCACAAAAATGATACAAAATGAAATGCCTGCCACTAAAATGTAAACACAGAACTCTTTAAAGCTGGGATCAACAACCTGGGGCTGGTGGTGGCTACAACTGAGCTACTAACCCCTGGCCTGTACCAGAGAGCATTATTATTATTAATAACATGTATTTACAAAGTACCAATATACTCAGCAGAGCAGTGCACTAAAGGGTGTAAACAACAAACACAAAAGCATCTCTGTATGTCCGGGCACTGCCCAATAGAGGAGCTCATCAGAGCTGACATTGCTACAAGCTGCAGTTCAGTTACAGCAGACAGACAGACAGACAGCTCCAGGCTGGAGATCCCAGGTTTTGTTTTGCCACAAAGCTTCAGTAAATGAAACACACACAGGTTTCTGAGACAGTGTACAACTGGCATAGACTTCTGCTGCTTCCCTGGATCCCACCTCAAACCTTTGCACCGTCTTCTCTTAGTGGAGCCGCCGACTGAGATTCCAGAGCAGAATAATTCACTGAAATGCAACAATGGATATGGTTACCATCTGTAAGTGCCCTCTTATAAGCAACTAAACACCCGCTTACACTACACTGCTAATTTCATGAATTTGCTACTTATCAACCTAGAGGCGGGGCAGACAATTACTTTCACTTTCTATTCAGAACTTCCTACATGTCACTGCTCTCCACACATTCCCCCAGTTCTCTTAACCATTTAATTGTGTAACCAGGGCATGGGGATGGACATCAGCATACCTCCCAAGATTTTGGAAGTAAAAAGAGGGACAAAAAATTCCGCACATAGCGCAGCAATTTTTGACCACACCCCTTTCTGTGGTCACACCCCCTAATTACCATGTTTGTTTTACAAAATTTGGCAGGTTATGAAAGTTTGAAAATATTTCTCCTTATCTAAACTGTTTTTTTTTGTGTCTCAAAATTGTTACAAAGTATCTTATTTGCACCTGTTAGCTGTTCTGGGCTCTCTGCTAAAAGCCAATTGAGTGAGAAACTTTGTTTCTTTTTCTGGCTGAGAAAAGAGGGACTTTCCAGTAGAAATGAGGGACTGCGGGTTGAGCTGTCAAAAGAGGGACTGTCCCTCCGAAAAAGGGACAGTTGGGGGGTATGCATCAGGTCCCCCATTCTGGTGCACAAACAAGATTCTGGGATGATTCAAGACTTGTTTTAATAACAGTGTCCACAAAATGGCTCCTGCCTGCTTGCTATAATTATGAAATCCCAGACTGAAGGAAACAAGATTCAAATCATGTATATAGTGTAATTAAAGTTCATTTTGCTTGACTAATGTGACAAAATTGGATTCTGAATAATTTTTTCAGGTGACGGGTCCCCTTTAAGTTGTAAGTAAAAAAAAGTTCCTTTATTAACACATCTTGATGCACTGGAAAAAACAGCGGCTGAGGTCTGACGCGTTTCGTGTCACTGCACTTCCTCAGAGATCTGTATATAATTATCAAACCTTGACCCTTGTAAAAATTAGAATTTCGATTATTCACCACCTAAAACCTACTGAGTTCATGTAAATGTCAATGGGAGAGGTCCAGTGACCATTTTGAAGCTGTTACTAGCCTTCCTTTCGAGTTTTCAGGTCGATAATATTCGTTCGACTTTTAGATATTCTATTTTTTTTTTAACTAAATAACCCCACAATCAAATTTTGAGTATATTTGAGTCAAAAAAAAATTCAGATGAATTCAAAATTTGATACTTTGATAAATGGGCCTCCCGTGTAAAAGCTGGCAATATCTTGAAAACTAGGGGAAAAGTATAGAGTTCTATAGAATATGGCTGGCCACTCACACATCAAGGCATGAGCTTGCTTTATAGCATGAAGATCCTTTGGTAAGAAGAGGGACGAGAGGTTTGGTTATAACAGTTTGGGAAACAAGAAAGAATGGGTGAATCAGGGCTAAAATGGCATTTCTTACCTTGTGGCTCTTCACACACTACAGCCTCCATATTCTCTCCCTTCACATACTCGGCATTAAGACCTTCTGTGAAGCAAATAGAAAGGAAAGGCACAATTATTGCAACAGGCTCAGTAAGATCACATAAACGCAGCCACGCAAGAGAAGCAGTTGAATGGTTGAGGTGCATTTTAGCAATAGGAGGGGTCCCAGTGACAAATATGTACTACTTGTCTCCAGAACACAACAGGTGAGAGCAGGCAGAATTAAGGCTCTCAGCTCATCTCAGTCAGAGCCACATTCGTTTAACAGACGTGTCTGGAGTTATCATTGTCTTTGTCCTAGAGCAAAAACGGTTTGTTCTTCATGGCTCATTGGGCATTTCTATTATAAGGATAAAGTAATGGCGTGCAGGAGAGGGGAGCAGTCAGTGCTTTCCCTTATTCATCTCTATTGTGTCTCTTGTGAATAAATCTGGGAGTTGAGGAATAGAAGGTGCATTAGAACACAGAGCAGTATAAGGGTTATCAACTTCACACACCACAGTATCCAATAGCCATATCATCTCTTTCCCTTTTTAAAAGCAGCTTCTCACTGGGCAATCACTTTATCCCCCCACCAGAAGGGGAGCTGCTGCGTCAACTTTCAAAAGCTGTTTAAGCAATTTACAACCTGAATATATTTACTTTAGGGTACAACTACATGGCGATTGAGCCAGATCTGACCATCTGAGCCAAAACGCAGGCGTCAAGTCGGATGTGACAGAAAAGCAACAGGAACATCAGATGGTGTTGCAGCGTTTGTCCGAAGCGACACAACTGTCGAATGCGACAGTCGTGTCACGTCGGATGAACCCTGCGACACCATCCATTTGCATTTCTTACCTTGTTTTCCTTCGCATCTGATTTGAAGCCTGCGTTTTAGCGCAGATCGTTGGATCCGGCACAATTGTGAAATCGCCATGTAGTTTTACCCTAAGAAAGAGTCCTGCAGCACGTCAGGTACCTGCGGGTTACCTGCAAAAACCTGAGGTACCCTGCGGGTTGAAGTTCCGGGTGCGGGTATAGACGCGAGTCAGCGGGTTTTTTGGGTCAGGCCACAGGTTTTCTCAATAGCAATTTTTGCTAATTTTTTATGATCACGCCTACTTCCGATGATGTCACTCCCGGTTTACAACGACAGCACTTCCTGATTCTTGATGGTCAGCGGGTCCGGGTTGCGTATAAGGTACTTGCGGGTTGGGTCAGGTAGCGGGTCCAAGCAGGTAAGAATGCAGGTTGTGTGTCCAGGTTGCGGATTGCAGGTTGCGGGTACAGGTTCCAAAAAATGGACCCGCGCAGGACTCTACCCTAAGAAATACAAGTGTCGGTGGTGCAGAGTTCATCCGTTGAACGTTCCTGTTGCTTACCATGTTTTCTGTCACATCCGACTTGACGCCTGCATTTTGGAGCGTCGGATCCGGCACAATCTCGGTGAAATCGCCCATGTAGTTGCACCCTAAAAATGCCCAGAGGGTCTGTGCCCTATGAACACCATTTACAATAAAATACACAATATAACAGGGCCCCGAGCAGGGAACGAAGCTTCAGTAAGACAGGAGAGCTTCAGCCCATGGCAAGTATTTCCAAGACCAATGCCAGGCTCTTAAATATGTTGTCTGCTTAAGTTCTGTGACATCTTTACTAGGATTTAACTTATTCCCCTTATCTTTTACTGATAGCCACAGGCTGATGTGTTGCCTCATCTCCTGTTATCAGCGCTTGACTCTCAAGGGACTTGAGCCTGTTCATCTGTTTGCAGCTAATCTCTCTCCATTCCCCTATTGATAGAGGTGGGGGGATGGCTCCTGACAATCAATACTCCTATGGGCATTTAACAGATGGCTATGCAATGTATTACTGCAGCATAATATGTTCCTGGTGGCCTCCCTTTACTAACATGCCAGCCTGATACTGTCAGCTATGCGGACCCTGTTTAAAGGGGAACTTTCGGGAAAATGACAATTTAATAAAAGCTTCAGTAACTGCTGCATGAAGACAGAATGAAGAGAAACAAATGCTGCGAGAATAATAGTAAAGATAAACTTACTTATTTCAAAAACGGTACAGAATATTTCATTGACTGTATTTGCAAAGTTTCTTATTTCAGTATGCTAAAGCTTATAATACATGTTTATTTTCCCCTTTAAATATAACATAAACGTTTGCCTTCATGCAAACAGGAGGATATTATAAGTCACTATACGTTCCATAGCATTGTACCTTTATGTGGCCACAGAATGCCTTTGTGATGTCTAATATCCCTAAATGATACAGCAAGGGCTAAAGAATTCCCTAAATACTGCTATAAACGAGTGTTAGGGTGCTCAGCGTGGCTTTGTGGTTTAGCTTTTACAAATCAGTGTATGTTACAGGCATCATTATTATATTCCATTAGGGCTGGAATATTTCCCAACAGCAGCTTTGAATGTGAGAAAAAACACCATTGTGACAAGTGAGCATCGGCCAATGTTATGAAGCTCTAGACTCATAGGGGCAAATTCACTAAGGCGCGAAGCGCCGAACGCTAGCGTTAATTCGCTAGCGTTTGGCATTTTCGCTACTGCGCAAATTCACTAACGAACGCTGGCGTAGTTTCGCTAGTGTTACTTCGCAACCTTACGCCAGGCGAATCTTCGCTAGCGACGAAACTACGCAAATTCACTAACTTGCGCAGTGTACTGAACGCTACCTTTTACGCTAGACTTCCTTCGCCACCTCAGACCTGGCGAAGCGCAATAGAGTAGATAGGGATTGTTTAAAAAAAAAAATTTTTTTTCTAAGTCCCAAAAAAACGCTGGCGTGTTTTCTACATTATGGCTGATAGGCTGAAAAAGATCGAAAAATTTTTGGGGCTCCCCTTCCTCCCCCCTACATTTCCTGACTCATGGCAACTTACCTAGACAGTGGGCACATGTGTAGGGCAAAATAAAATTTTTATTTGCTGATTTGAAAGTTTTCTAGGCATTTGTAGTGCAGATACGTGTTCCTCCATTGAAATTTGAATTTCGCACCGTATGCAAATTAGCCTTAACTAGCGTAACTTCGCTTTATATAGCGAATCAACGCTAGCGCAACTTCGCAACCTTACGCTACCCCTGTGCGCAACTTCGGATTTCAGTGAATTTGCGGAGCCCTGGCGAAACTACGCCTGGCGAAGTGTGGCGAAGTTGCACCTGGCGCAACTTCGCATCTTAGTGAATTTGCCCCATAGACCCATACCTTTGCTTCCCACCTTATATGCACATGAAGGGGTTCAAAAAAGACTAACGTGACAGATTATGATGTCAATGATTAATAAATGAAGCTGCAATAGTAGGTGAAAGGAGAAACCCTGTTAATGCACTTTAATGGATGAGTTGCTGGTCCTCTCCATTCTATTGCACTTCTGTAGTTTTCTGCCTAATTCATCTCCCCCATGGGAAGCAGCTCTGTCCACGGGGGAAGTTGCACAGGGGATTATCAACTTGGTTTCCTGTTACATGTCTGAGAGACAAGTCATCTACACTGCTAAACAATTTCATGGACAGGTTATTAAAGGAGAACTAAACCCTAAAAATGAATAAGGCTAAAAATGCCATATTTTCTATACTGAACGTGGTACCAGCCTAAAGTTTCAGCTTCTCAATAGCAGCAATGATCCAGGACTTCAAACGTGTCACCATCTTGGAAAGTGTCTGTCACGCTCACATGCTCAGTGGGCTCTGAGCAGCTGTTGAGAAGCTAAGCTTAGGGGTCGTCACAAATTTACAAGCAGAAAATGATGTTGGTCTATAATATAAGTTGATGCTACAAGGCTGATTATTAAATTCTGATGCTAGTTGCACTGGTTTCTGTGCTGCCATGTAGTAGTTATCTGTATTAATTACTAATCAGCCGTATATTGTGACATTTCTATTCTATGTGTACTGTATAATGTGAGTGGGTCCCTACAGTCAGTAAGTGACAGCAGCGCAGAGCATGTGCAGTGAATCAGCAGAAAAGAAGATGAAGAGCTACTGGGGCATCTTTGGAGGCACAGATCTTCCCTGCTAAAGGACTGTGGTTGCCTTGGGTAACAGATCTAGCTACTTCTTTAGTTAGGCTTTAGTTCTACTTTAAGGGGGTTATTAACTAAACCTTGAATTTTTTGGGGGTAAAAAAATCACATTTTTTCTTTCCTTCATGTGACTTGCGCATGTGCAGTAAAACGAAGAGCCGAACTTTAACTGAAAAATCGGCTATTTCATTCTACTGCGGATGCGTCTGCCCCGGGAAATTTGAAGAAAGAAGAAGCCGGAAGAGGATTGCTCCGTGGTGCTCACTGGAATAACCCAGGGCAGGTGCAGTTTTCTGCTGATAGGAGCACCGCCAGGAGTTTCAGGTAAGTCAATACAATCACTTGGGGGTGCCTAACATTTGGCTCCCCGAATGCAACCAAGCCTTTCCTTCTCCTTTAATGTTTGTTTTTAAAAAAAGGCACTGAAATACAGCACACATCACCAAACAAGGGCAGAGACCATTTTTTTTAAAATCAACATTTACACCTTTTTTTGCCATAAACATACAGATATGTGCTCAAAGAAGCCAAACATTACATTATAGAATAACATGCCTTAAATCTGCTCAATAAACTAAAATACTAAGTGCCATCTCAGAACGTAGGCATTTGTGAGGCTGTTAGATGCAACTGTAAGGTGTACATTTACCTTGTATACTGAAGCAGAACTTCTTCTGTTGGTATGAAATGTAGCTGGATACTGCACCAATTAATGCCATTGCCAAAGCACTGGCAATCCCAGCAATAGTCCCAGTCTCTGCTTGACTGCCTGTCATGAGAAGAGACATGTCTATAAGGAAATGCAAGGAACCCATGGCACACATCTCTTGTAATAGGCACAGGACTCCCGAGATAAAGTCCACCCTCAGAGCCTGAGATTTAAAGTTTAGTAAATATTTGGAAATAATGCTTTTTTATTTGGAGCTGATGTCGTCAAGCTTCCACTAGTCATCTATTTATATAACTCCAAACTCGTGTAAGACTACATAATGCATAAGGCACAGCAGCATTTTGGCCACTGCAGTGCTCTAAGGGAGAACCATTAAATACATAAAATACATTAAATACTGGCAAGGACACCCTTTCATGCTGAGAACAATAACATTAAAGGGATACTATCATGTTTTCATAACACATCAGTTAATAGTGCTGCTCCAGCAGAATTCTGCACTGAAATCCATTTCTCAAAAAAGTAAACAGATTTTTTTATATTCAATTTTGAAATCTGACATGGGACTAGACATATTGTCAGTTCCCCAGCTGACCCCAGTCATGTGACTTGTGCTCTGATAAACTTCTGTCACTCTTTACTGCTGTACTAGAAGTTGGAGTGATATCACCCCTCCCTCCCCCCCCCCAGCAGCCTAACAACAGAACAATGGGAAGTTAACCAGATAACAGCTCTCTAACACAAGATAACAGCTGCCTGGTAGATCTAAGAACAGCACTCAGTAGTAAAATCCAAGTCCCCCTGAGACACATTCAGTTACATTGAGTAGGAGAAACAATAGCAGTTCCATCCTAAAGTGCTGGCTCTTTCTGAAAGCACATGACCAGGCAAAATGACCTGAGATGGCTGCCTACAGACCTATATTACAACTAAAACGAATACACTTGCTGGTTCCGGAATGAAATATTATATTGTAGAGTGAATTATTTGCAGTTTAATTTAGAAATAAAAACGACATCATAACGGGATCCTGCATGATGGATATCTGCCTGATTTACAGCCAAACATTAGTAAAGCAAGGTTTCCTGAGGGCTTCATACACAGGCCAATAAGCTGCTGACTCAGTCTGGTCTATAAAGTTATACAAAAACTGTATTCACATTAGGAAGTTCCAAACTGAAAAGGTTTCTGAATGACTCAGTGTATGTAATCTACAGGAGAAGTACAGGCAGTATTTCACACTGGAAACTGCACCGGGTCTTGGAAGTGGGGGCGGACAAAAGTACAGAAAAATAACGTACTTTAAAAGAGGCCCAAAGACACTACACTGAGAGCATAAGAAGGACTCAACAAATCTCACCAAATCTAGAATCAGAGCCATCATTATCTCCCTGACCCGCGGCTCTGCCTCCTCCTCCGCCGCCACCTGAACAAAGAAAACATCATTAGTGTTTGGATGTAAAAAGTACATCTTGTTCTAGCAAATGTGCTAATCCTCCCACTGTGCTGATAATACAGTCACAGAGACACAGTCCCACAGGCCCAGGCGATGCACAATGACTAAATGCACAAAGGGCTGTAAATATTCCTGCTTGTTTTGCCATTTAAATAAACATGCAAGCTTTTTGATGGGCGGGAATACAAATACACAGAAGCAAACGTCATGAAAACTATAAGTGTAGCCTGAGAGCAAATAAGCTAGACTGACTACAGGTCAAGTACTCATATATCACACCAACCGTCACACATTGACAATTGCCTATTACTGCAATTTGGCAAAATAGAGAGATGGGCAAACTGGGCCAAAATATATTACATATGGGCTGACTAAAATTGCTGGGCAGCGGTGTGGTTCCAATGTTGTTTCAGGTTGAACAATGGAACCTTCATTCGATCTACTTGGCCAATCAATGCAGGAGGAGCTGCACAAAAGACTAATATTGTTTTGGAGGCCCTCATAAATGTAGACTCATACAATTCAGATGAAAAGTTTGTATACAGGAGGCCAGCTCAAAGGACAACTTAGTTTTCTAGCACAGGGCCCTATCACAGGAACAAGCAGGTTCCATGGTTAATTTGGTTCCTGATAAAACTGACCCTTGTGTAGAATTCTGTGCAGGGCTGGTGGGACAGACCTGTGCCCAAACCAGACACTCTATATGCCCAGCTACCCGGCACTACCCACCCTACATCCACCTTAAAGTTGACTTTTAGTACATCATTAGGGATGCCACCTGGGCGGTGTTTTACCGGCCTGGCCAGTAAAAATGATGGCTGATCCCAATGTTATTAATAGGGACAAAAATTTTTTTCCAGAAAAGGTGGCAACCCTATACGTCATAGATTAACCTATGCAACTTTTCAATTGGTCTTTATTATTTATTTGTTATAGTTTTTGAATTGTCATCTTCATCTGACTTTTTCCAGCTTTTAAATGTCGGTCACTGACCCCATCTAAAACAGATGCTCTGTAAGGCTACAAATGTATTATTATTGCTACTTTTTTTATTCATCTTTTTATTCAGGCCCTCTCTTAATCATATTCCAGTCTGTTATTCAAATCAAGGCATGACTGTTAGGGTATTTTGGACCCTAGCAACCAGATTGTTGAAAATGCAAACTAGAGAGCTGCTAAATAAAAAGCTAAATACATCAAAAACCATAAATAATAAAAAATGAAAACCAATTGCAAATTGTCTCAGAATATCACTCTCTACATCATACTAAAAGTTAACTCAAAGGTGAACATCCCCTTTAACCGGACCCGGCATTCTGTGAAAACAGAAGAGACATTTCCATTGGCTGGTGTCTCTCTAGAACCAGATCAACCAGGTCAGGGGGAAAAATACTTTTTAACTCAGGGAGGTGGTTGCAATAATGAGCCTGCAATCAACCCAGGTAGGGTACTCGTAGTCTACCCGCATGGTTAGGGAATCTGGGACTTTCTGCCCATAACCTGACCTTGTTTGGTTATTTTGTGGGTACCTGACCCAATGCAGGACTCTACCATAGTGTGTGTAGATGTGATAGAGACCCCTAGATTCCACTGGGGCAGCAACTGACACAAGTGATTTATAATCTTTGTGAAACCCTGCAGAATATGTCCGCGTTAGATAAAAAATGAATAATTATAATAATAAGTGGGGGTGGCTTTAGCTGCATAGGGCTGCTGGCTGTGGTTCAAGAAAGGAAAGACTCAAAGGAGAAGTGAAGAGCACCAATGAGAGAGTGATGCATGTAGTGAAAGTTCTGGCACTGCACTCTGGATCACTGTACCTTTTTTCTTGTCTGGGTTATATCCATCGTTGAAAATATCCTCTAAATCCGAATCTGAAATGTCTGTACAGATATTTAATTAAACAAAGGCTAATGATTAGGCTGAGACTTCTTTGAAGAAGCTAGTTCGCCAGTAACCTCTTGTGAAAAGACAATGGCTGGTCTGCAGTTTAGTTAAATTTTGTATGGAAAAGTCATGAAAATAAATACACAAACAAAAGCTAACAATCATTTTCCATTATGAACAATGAAAATCAATGGACCACAAAGTTGGCTCTAAAGCCAAACCCTGCATTCTAAGATTTGCCCAGTTCTCCCTTTTCTGCAGAAAGTGGTAAGAGCACAAGCAAAAACTGATGCCATTACTATAGTTTTCCCCATGGCAAGCCCCAATTACTATCTTATAGGGGATGTAAACCCTCCCTGAACTGTCACACTCTACCTCCTAGTCCTAGATGCACGATAATTCACCAATGAGAATGCTGCATACCAGTGCTATGTCAGTTATCTTACATACAGAGAATAGTAATAGATTGCAACTATGTGCCTGAAGTTCATGGATCTCTTGTAGTAGTAGTTACAAGCAAGGTTATATAGCCTGCATGTATTTAATTACTGTTTCTTTTTTCAAGGTAACCCACATCGAGACCATACGTGGGCATTTCCAGACACAAATTACTGTTTGGTATACATATATAAGTGTGTGAACTCTGAACTACATTCTTATGTGGACTTTTTCTACATCATTGCTACAGAGACACTAGGGGGAGTTACTACCTGGCTGTGTACTCACTTGTTTTATCACCTGTCGATAGTTAGCAGCATACATCTGCACGTACACTGAAAAAAGCATCACTTTTATTTTTTCTATACAGAGAATAGTGTCTCATTTTTAGCTTCATTATATTAAACTGAAATTAAACATGGTGCTGAAATACACAATCATTTTATGGAACACAAGGAAAAATAACATGAAAATATAACAAAACACTGGGATTTCAACCAGAAACCATGTGCTAAGGGTGAAAGAGAGCAAGAGAGTGCTGCAGTACAATCTGCACAGAGAGATATAAGAGAGCCACTGCAGAAAAGCCAAAAACCCCAACAATATCAAATCCACAGACCTCTTTTACTTATTCAAAATGGGGATGTGAACTCCCATGTAATTATGCCAGATAGGCTCCCGGAGTGGGATTCGGCATAGCAAACCAGGATATGGCATCTTCATTTTTCTCTGCCAGTGTTTTTCCATTGACGTTAGCTTCAACTTTTTGATTCCTAACAGTAAAAGTGACCCAAACCAAATTTTACATTAAGTAGGTCTGGGCCGGGCCAGGTCAGATCTGGGCGGCCACCACCCCACTTGCGTGTGCCCAATCGCAACAAAGGGGAGAACGACAGAGGGGAGGGAGGGGCAAGCGACGGAGGGGTGAGGAGATCGACGGAGGGGAGAGCATCGGAGGGGAAGGGAGGGAGAGGAGGCAGGATTGAGCGACAAAAGGTAAGGGAGGGTGAGCGAAGAAGGGGAGGGTGACAGGAGGTAGGGGAGAACAATGGAGGGGTGGGTGACAGAGGAAAGGTAGGGGAGTAAGACTGAGGGGTGCGAAAACGGACTAGGGGTAGGCAATTTTAGAGGTAGCTTCCCAGCACCCCTCTATCATTGCACCTCAGGTAGCTGCCGTTTCTGCCTACCCCTAGTTCTGGCCCTGAAGTAGGTTTTCTACTATGTTTTAAATATTCTGTCAGAACTTATATATAGTGGGAGACAGGTTCCCTTAAAAATCAGTCTTCTGAGCAAACCAATCATTACTATACATTTTTTTATATATGTTTTTTTCCAAGGTACTGGTTCTGTCCCATTGGCACAAGATTAAATGAAGACTGCATTTGAGTTTTGGCTCCATGAAACTAGATCTAATGTAGATGTCATGCTCTCTGACTGACTGATTTAAGTTCATAAAAAGACCAAGAAACCAAGGATGCATGCCAATGAAAGGATTAAAGACATAAGATTAAGGTCATGCGGCCTGACACAAAGTAGCCCAGAAGAACCAGCACAGTATAGTCAGAGGCCAGTAAGCTAAAGAGGTGCATATAGTTGGCGCTTGAGTGTTAGAAGGCAACTTCTTACCATAGTGTCTAACTCCTGAGGATTTATCACTATCCTTCGAACCTAAAGTCATGAAAAGGCCAACCATATATTGTTTAAAACAATAAAAAAAATAAGGAATGTGATGGTAATGTGTAACAGCGAAATACTGAGCTCAGCTTAAAGCATCCGTGATGATTGATGCACAAGTTGTGACACTGTATATGGCACTCTCATGGTAAAAGCTAATCTGGATGTCTAGCAACATTTCTGTCTAAGTGCCCTTGAAAAGAATCTTGGTTCCCAAAACATTCCGATTTTATACCTACCCTTTCACTTCCTCTCAATCCTATAGGTACAATGCAAAATCTGATCAAATTCTAGTAACCCGTACCAACCAATTAGTTAACTGGTTGTTGTTTATTACTGGACCTGCTAGAAGCTTTGCATCTAGTATTACAATGCCTCCTAGGTTTCCTATCTCTGTTGCCTATTGAAAATGAGACACAAGGGTGCCCTAGGCATGATACAATGTTCTAGGCCAGAATGTGGTTAAAAAGACCAGGTATCCCCTCTCCCATTAAAACATTATGTTTATACTAATGCTATCTGCTGCTTCTATGAAACAGCAGCAATAGACTGACCACAGCAGAACACGTGACATACATAATATACAGAAACCAGAAGCACATGCATACCATCTTTCCTGTCGTTCTTTCCATCCAAGGCATCTGACAAGTCAAAGTCATTTGGATCTTTAATGAGACAAAAATAACACACATCAAATAAAAAGCAAACATTATTATTAACGTATATTTTTAGAGTGTCAACATATTGCACAGCGCTGTAAAATAAATGTGTTTATACAAAGAAATCACATGAATTACATACATAAAACATACAGAGTTACAGTACATACATAATGACCAGTACAAAAGGTGAGGAAGGTCCTGTGCAAAGTAGCTTACAATCTAAAGGGGATGGGAATGAGACACAAGGTGTGGGAGTGGGCAGAAGTGAGAGATGTAGCCTATGGCATTGCATTTGGTAGCTAAAGAGAGTGAGGGTAGGCTTCTCTAAATAAGTGTGTTTTAAGAGATCTTTTGAAAGCAGAAAGTTTGGGAGAAAAGGTGGCCATACACGGGCCGATAAAAGCTGCCGACAGACCAAGTCGGCAGCTTATTGGCCCGTGTATGGGGGCCCCCGACAGGCTTCCCCGATCGAGATCTGGCCGATTTGGGATTAAAAATCTCGTCGGATCGCGGGCGCATCTGTTCGTTGATGCGGTCCCGCGATCCGACCGCCCGTTTGCGAATGCTAGGATCCGATCGTTGGGCCCTAGGGCCCACGATCGGATCTGCCCAATATTGCCCACCTCAAGGTGGGCATATCGGAGGGAGATCCGCTCGTTTGGCAACATCGCCAAACGAGCGGATCTATCCATGTATGGCCACCTAAAGTCGGACAGACTGTGGGAGAGAATTCCAGAGGAGGGGTGCAGCCCTTGCAAAGTCTTTAATGTGAGTGTGTGAGGAGGTAATGAAAGAAGTGTTGAGGAGCACGTCAGTAGAGGAGTGTAGTAAGCGGCTGGGTGAGCATCTAGAGATGAGTTCAGATAGTGACGAACTGCATGAAGCACTTAGTTCCATTAAACTACAAGGCACTGCATCTATGAAAACATACTGAAATGGAGCTGATTTCTTCATACAGAGCCATGCACTCTAACCCTCCTGGAAGGTGCAGCATGGAATCCAAATGATTTTGGGTATGTACATTGTTATATAATCTTAATACAGGATTTGTTATCTGGAAAGCTCCAAATTACAGAAAGGCCATCTCCCATGGACCAATTTTTTTTAAATGAATTCCTTTTTCTCTGTAATAATAAAACAGTAACTTATACTTGATCCAAGCTAAGATATAATTAATCCTTATAGGAAGTAAAACCAGCCTATTGGGTTTAATTAATGTATACATGGTTCTCTAGTAGACTTAACGGAACAGTAACATCAAAAAATGAAAGTGTTTTAAAGTAATGCAAATATAATGCAGCGTTGCCTTGCACTGGGAAAAACTGCTGTGTTTGCTTCACGAACACTACTATTGTCTATAATTATATAAATGAGCTGCTGTGTAGCAATGGGGGCAGCTATTCAAAGGAAAAAAGGCTCAGGTTACACAGCAGATAGCAAATTAGCTCTGTAGAACATAATGGTGTTATCTGTTATCCACTATTTAACCTGTGCCATATAGACTTTTTTCAATTTCCGCCATTGTTACACAGCAGCTTGTTTTTATGAACTATAGTAGTGTTTCTGAAGCATCAGTTTTACAAGTGCAGGACAACAGTACATTATATTTTCATTACTTTTAAACACTTTCATTTTCTGGTGTTACTTTTCCTTTAAGGTATGAAGATCCAAACTGCGGTAAGATCTGTTATCCGGAAAACCTCAGGTGCTGAGCATTCTCGATAACATGTCCCACATCTGTATATATAAAGGACACATGCCTCTGTATAAAATACGTGTGTGTATATGAAGATCTCATTGAATAACATGTATGCTCAAGTAACATTTCCTTGAACCCCTTTATTTCTTTTGACCAAATGATTGTGCCAATTGTAGGGGGGTTACACTGTGTTGTGCAACCATTTGAATATGCAGCCTCGGGGAAAAGGAGAGCAAACTTCTGCCAAGTCATTAAATAGATAAAGCTATTCTATATAACGTTCAACATTTCATCATGTTTTTAAAAACCTAAATTCATGTATGTGTCAATTGTATTCAAAAGTAATGTAAAGTGATAATATGTTGTAACATAAACTATAATGGGCTGCTTTTTCCCTCCTGCTCTGCATCCATCACCTTTATATACTGTACCTGGTTTTCTTGGGACTCTTTGTGGGGGTGGAAAACCAAAGGTCATATAAGAGAGTCATGGAAAAATCAAGTAAAAGTGTAGATGAGTGCAATTCCCAACTAATTAGCAGTTTTCATGGAGAAAAACTCCTTGTGATACTAGCACTTCTTCTCAGCAGAAATAACATTGACTTCAGCAACCAGGGGAGGTTCTCTTCAATTAATAGTTGATATCCAAAGAAACTTGCAGCTAAAAGCTGCTTATATAAGAACCCTCAATCTGGGCTCCCCTTCATTTTCTCTTAGAATTATGGCACAGTGTGCAATTCCTAACATTGCATGACCTGCAACCTGCATGATTTTCAGCTTTTTGGGCAGGCAGAAAAACATTGGGCATTGTCCCTTCATGAAATGCATGTTTTACCCAAACCCGCACCTGCCCGATACCACCCTCCCTCCACCCGCCTTCCCCTACCTTTTATAGACCCATGCCAACCCACCCCTCCGATGACGTCACAAAGGGGCGGGGCAAGCAGACTCGCGTTTATAAAAGTTGAACCCGGAAGTCGGAAGCTGGCATTGTAAGGTCGCGAGCGGGGAGAGCAGGAAGAAGAGCTCAACACAGACATACACGTGACCCGGAAAGGGGGATGCAAGGTCGAACCGAACCCGCCCAACCCGCGGGTCAGCCTGCACACCACTTATCTATAGTATTATTTATTATTATTACTATCCCTAAGAAGAAAGCACATTTCCCTCTCTCAACCCTCATATTGAAAATGTGATTATATGTATAGAACAGCTTTGTTTTTATCTTTTCCTTTACCCTTAAAACCCAAGGAGAATTACCTGTGTGTCAATAAAACCACTTAAAATTTGCAGTATTCATCTGAGTCTGACCAATTCTTACTACAACTTTGGGAGAATTACCTGGCTGTTTTGGTGGGGGTTTTGTGACTCTTCTTGGTGGCTTGGTTGTTGTCTTTATTGGAGTATCAAAAAAATCACTTAAATCCAGGTCACCTACAAACAAACCAAAAAAATGATAGGTGTATGCTTCTGTTTCCACAATGACCAACTGCATCTCCCTGTTGAACAGCGGCACAATAACATCCTTGCTGTGTTTACAGAGCAGGTAGACTGGGCAGGCCTTTGTTTATACTATAAATATAACCTGACTGAACACAGCAAATATGGCAAAACAAAAAAACAGGGCATCTGCTTCAAAGAAATTATTTTTACATGTCCAGGAGAGGAAATAAATGGTCAAATTATTCCATTTGTTTTAAGATGGCCATATCCTGTATGACCCCCATATGGGATTTATGCCATATACTTTCCTCTGTTCTTTTGGTTCGGGTTACGTCTTCTCTTCACTACTACAATGGCTCATGCACCATACTCTGGCCAACATAGTGCACTGGCAGATACTTTTCAAACCTGCCTGTTCAACTAACTGACTGCTGCTCATGATATGTAGGTATTGGTTCTGCCAACATACATATATCGAATAATACTATAATCTGAGACTGATAGTGTGCAAGATAGTGTGTGTTAGTCTTACAAGTTACAAGGTAATAGGGTGAATTTGAACTCACCAAGCATGTGCCAGCTATTTGTAAATCTCATACAACTTACCTGAGTCATGAGTTGGGGTTTTGGGTGGTTTAGGCTTTGGTTTAGCTGTGAATATAATAAAAACACAAAATTACAAACGTATTACTATAAGAGAAATGTTACAGTTTGGGAATAACATGTGGATGACGTTAAGGGGCGTTACGGTACACAGATTCATAATACTGATGATTTTTTTCTTTATAATTTTAATAACAGGAACACTCTTTTTTTTTAACCTTATATAACAAAAGCGTTGTTCCTCCTTCTTGTAGAAGGGTCAATAGCCATGCTGCCTACATGCTTGAGGAATAGCCAACTACTTTTTGTGCTTGCATGAAGGAATCTATTGGATGGTACTTATAAACTATTTCTGTTTCCTTTCTGGCAAACAGCATAAGCCCTAGCTTACTTTATTGCTGGTACCCTAGATATACTCAGGATTAGAGCCGTTGGCTGACAGAACTAAGCAGGACCAAATATTCATCAAGTGAAAAGGCCCTTTAAGAGACTGCTGCCTGGAAGGTCTGTGGCTGCATTGAAACTGTTAGTTGAGGCAAAATAAACAAATGCGTTGAAATTCTAAGTGATATAATTATATGAAATATGAACCTCTAATATTTGATAAATAATAAAAAAGCACCACACTATTGAGGCCTGCACAAATAATGTAATGGTATTTAAAAAAAAGGCAATGACAATGAATTCAAAGTATGTATTTAGTTACAGAATGTAACTGGGTGCGAGGGGGTGAAATTCACTTCATCTAGGCATTGTTATGTGCTGTGTAACATAATCATTTCCATTATTTATAAGGAGCAGACAATTAACACTTTCTGACTATGAGCACATTCTGTGAGCAATTCTGTCATTCAGGTCTCAGAATTATGGCACTTTTTTCAGTCCTCCCCCCCCCCCCATTACATGTGAAATGGGAAGATTTACAAAATGATCTCAGACTTCGGTTTGTAAGTGCTTGCTTCTCTGTAAAGAGCTGCTTAGCACAGCCAGGGACCTTTAAATTGTTCCAAAGTATATATTATTGAGGCTTAAACTGCTGCATGTACTGTGTCAAAAAGGTAGTAAGTACATGCTGGTTAAGCTGTATTAAGATACTGCACAAAGACCATTTTTAAACTGAACTGGTGCATAGTTTACAATTCAGCAAATAACCCTTTACAGCACAGAGACCCAGTTCATGGACATGCAGAGTCTTCACCAGGACACTTTCCATCTGTAAGCCTGAGGAATAGAGCTATCACATAAACAAAAATAAAGGTTTAGCACCTTTTTCTTTAACTACCACCCTTTCACACTGCACTGGTCCTTTCTCTTTAGGTCAGACCCTGTTTAAAGATTTGTTTGGATTGTATAGTACCCACCTACTAAATATGGTGTCATATGCTTTGTTGAAATGTCAGTAATATAAAGAAAATGAAACACTTAAGGTCCCCATAGACGCAAAGATTTCTCTTGCCGAACAACCGATTTTAGCAAAGTCCGACCAATCCGTCGAAATTATCGTGCGGTTAGTGGGATTCGAACGATAGAACATCGTACGATTTTTCGGCCGACATCTGTCAGGAAATTGATCGGCCAGGTTAAAAAATCTTTGACTTTCCCAGTGCAATCTATCTATGTTTGCAGGTCCAAGCAGGCAGCTCCCCTTTGTTTTCCTGGCAAATTGGTCTTTTTAGTTGATGGACAATTTGTACGATCGTTCTGAGATAATCGTGGTTTTACGATGATGATTGGATCTTTTAAAAATCTCAACATCTATGGCCAGCTTAAAGGGATACTGTCAGTATGAATCAGTTAATAGTGCTGCTCCAGCAGAATTCTGCACTGAAATCCGTTTCTCAAAAGAGCAAACAGATTTTTTTATATTCAATTTTGAAATCTGACATGGGGCTAGACATATTGTCAATTTCCCAGCTGCCCCAAGTCATGTGACTTGTGCTCTGATAAACTTCTATCACTCTTTACTGCTATACTGCAAGTTGGAGTGATATCACCCCCTACCTTTTCCCCCCCAGCAGCCAAACAAAAGAACAATGGGAAGGTAACCAGATAGCAGCTCCCTAACACAAGATAACAGCTGCCTGGTAGATCTAAGAACAACACTCAATAGTAAAAACCCATGGCCCACTAAGACACATTCAGTTAGATTGAGAAGGAAAAACAGCAGCCTGCCAGAAAGCATTTCTCTCCTAAAGTGCAGGCACAAGTCACATGACCAGGGGCAGCAGGGAATTTGACAAAATGTCTAGCCCAATGTCAGATTTCAAAATTGAATATAAAAAATCTGTTTGCTCTTTTGAGAATTGGATTTCAGTGCAGAATTCTGCTGGAGTAGTACTATTAACTGATGTGTTTTGGAAAAAACATGTTTTCAGATGACAGGACCCCTTTAAGACTAAAGACGGGCCACCACTGGAGCAGTTTGTTTCAGCTGAGGGATAAACACAAAACTGTACACATTGTACACTGCAGATAAAGAAAGAAAGTTTAAGAAATTAAATAAATATATAACACAGTAAGCTTTACGTGAGAGCATTCTAATACGGTGCTCTATAAAAAGTTCTTGAGATGTGATTTACTATACCACCTGCTTCTTCAGGATCTCATTCTCTTATATAACTGGCTACTATATCTAATCTGTTTGCCCCAGTTTCAGGCTTTTCAACCTTTTTTTTAGTCCAAGCCTTCCCTTGACCTGGAAAGTGTTCTCTCCAGAGATTTCCTGAGTAGCAAGAGATGAAAACGCTCTAGCTGTAATCCCACTGCCAAAAATTATTATGGCTCCCTTTTACAACTGGTGCTTTCATTTCATCTTCATCACAAATACAATATTGGACCTTTTTTTGTGGCCCCACAGACATATAATGCTTTTTCCTTATTTTCCCTATATTGTTGAATAGGCATGTCTACAAAGGTTGCAAACCAATCTGGAGTTTGTGGAGGAGGAGAAGCAGGGACAGTACCCATGTGCTCTGAAGTTTTTGCTTTTTATGGTCTTGTTGGACTGATTTGTACTGTGACTGTTTAGTACAAGGCAAGTTTTGGCTGGAGCAGTGGCTGGATCAGTCTGTGCCTAAGGAATCTGTTGGTGGTCTAACGTCACCTTGTGCCCAGTAGTAAAGTCTTATTGTAGGAAGAAATAAAAAGGGCAAGAAGGAAATGAGTTCAAATAATAAGTATCAAAAGTAATACTGCAAAGTGCAAGCGCTGCAGATATTGTCCACGGGGAAAGAAGGCTGTAGAAATTAGCTCTGATAGCTGAAAGTAGTGCACCTGTCTCAACTATTGTTTAGCTGCAGTTTTAGTCCATATGCATTGAGGGTAGCTGAAGGAGAACGCTGTTCAAATGAATTGCCTCTGGTGGTAATGGGAAATGTGTCTGTGCCCAGGAAACCCAGTGACACTTCCTTCCTGTTAGTGTGTATGTTGTAATTTGCCAGATTTTTCCCTTTGCAAGACAGCAGACAAATTCTCTCTAGACATTCGGTAGTGCCTGAAGTAACGGTGTCCTGCAGCTGCACTGGTAGTGATGGCCGAGGATAGCACTGCAGCATATCTTCAAAGGCAGAGTCCAAAAGTCTGGGTAGTGAAATAGCAGCGATGAAGCTTTTTGTCTACATACCACCAACAGATCGCACTGAAGCATATGTTTGATGGTCATTCAATGAAGGTTATGGCTAAGTGAGGGCAGAGCTGAATTTTTAAAAGTACCTTCATTGGCAGGGTAATACTTCATTTTAATTAATTCATTATTTGTCTTAATTTTTATATACCATATATACTAGCTATAAGCCGACCTGAGTATAAGCCGAGGTATCTAATTTTACCTACAAAAACTTGTAAAACGTATTGACTCAAGTATAAGCCTATGGGTGAGAAATGCATTTTAGGACATCTTCAGCAGAAAACACGCACTCTGCTAGGGAAGAACTCGCCTCTTACTTACTGATCCGAAGAGGCTGCAGTAACAGCTCTATGCTGCCCACACTTGCTGTTGTAAAGGTATACATACATTACATACATATATACATACATACATTACATATACATACATTACATAAACGCAACCAGGTAAGGCAACGAGACACTCACAAGCTCGCTCCGCCACAGGCTCCCCCACAGGTCATTAACTTGAGTATAAGCCGAGGTAGGCTTTTTCAGCACATTTTGGGTGCTGAAAAACTCTGCTTATACTCGAGTATATACGGTATGTCTTCCTTTCTCTAATCTCTAATTTCATATTCAAATAAAATGATGTGACCGATTGGTTACCACCCCTATAAAAAGCTTGTACAGGGGTGTAACCATTACAGGAGTGCCTCACAAGGCTTTTTAACTTTACAATTAATACTACTACTTTTTTCATTTTCCATTGTTCTCCACATTTTAGTATTTTTTCCAGCGCTGAAGCATGCCTTAGATGTGTCCATCAGTTTGCAGCATCTGCAATAAAACCTTTGTTGGGCACTTGAAGTAAAACATAATAAATAAATTAAAAGGCATAAAACTAATGTAAGGGAGCAGACATCCTACCTCCTGGATGCAAAAAACTGATGGAGGTTGGGTTAATTCAGGGGAGAGGAAAGTTTCTGCTGGAGGGACCTACTGTATGTTTAGTTCCATTCTGCCTCCTAGACAGAAAGGTTATTACCCCACTGGTGCCCTGTGCTGCCTAAGGATGATCATGAAAATTTCTCTAATTTTACATTTTCCTGGACTTTACACCATTTTTTTCAGGTCCCCTGAAAAACATAAAATATGGGTTCTACTGTAGTTACTTTTGCATGTTGTCTCCGTCATTTACACGCTCCTGCTCTTGTAAAGACTTTGCAAAATACAGACACATGCTTTCAACACCATAAAGTGTTCTGTTGCCTTGAAAATGGAATTAGATAAAAGAAATTGAAAATAAGGCTTTGTAATACAGATATGGCATCTATTATTCATAATACTTGGGCCTGGGGTGGATCACCATAACTTGGGTCTACTAAAAAAACATTTAAACATTCAATAAAAACCAATACGTTTGTATTGCCACCAATATGGATTTTTGCAGCTTAGTTAACATCAAGCACAAGCTACTATTTTTTTTTTTATTACAATGAAAAAGGAAATATTTTTTTTAACGAAAGCATCTTTGCTTAAAAAGGACTCTATGAAAGATGGCCTTCCTGTAGTTTAAAGCTTTCTAGTTTCCAGATAAGAAATCCCATACCTGTACCAGGGAAAATGTTTTGTGCCAGTTCTTCTAACCCATAGCAACCAACGGACTCAGGGTCACTACGAAGTCCGGGTAAGATAATATACCATCATATATCTTGGAAGTTTGATCCGGCGATTTAACGAGGGGTCTGGGGCCTTGTGCACCCGGACCAACAGAAGTGAAGGGTGAGCTCAAAACCAGCATTGAGCGAAATTAAATAAATAAGTGATAGTTTATCGCAGGACTCGTAAAAAGTTTTGGAATCCCAATCGCAACGCTGAATGTTTTTGTGACATAGCAACCAATAATGTTTGCTATTTAGCATGTGGCTAGTAAATGTACCTTTCATTACATAATCCCATATGATCTTTTTTGGACGCTTTAATAAGCCTTCACTGCTGTTTTATGTACAGCTAAACACAAGCTCCATTGTTTATCATTTTGTTTAGGTTTAAAGGACCAGTAACATCAAAAAAAATTGACAAAATTAAGACAAATTAAACTTTAAAATCGCAAAGTCTTTATTAAGAAATAACGTACCAAAACTCCGCTTGCGCTTCTCTTCAGAAAGTGATCAGGCGATCCATCGTACAGTGCTCCATTTCTTCTCCCTGCCTTCCTTATAGGAGATAGCCAGGGAGGAGCGCAGCACGATGGATCGTCGCCCTAACGCCTTTTCTGAAGAGGAGCGGAAGCAGAGTTTTGGTAAGTTATTTCTTAATAAAGGCATTGCGATTTTAAAGTTGAATTTGTCTTGGTGGGTTTTTTTTCAATGTCTACTAACAAATTTAAAAAAAAAAAAAAAAATTTGATGTAACTGGTCCTTTAAGTCATTCTGTGCAAAAGATGGTAGCTACCTGGTAACCTATCTTAGACCTATGCCAGTTACAGTGTTTAATGACTTCTTACACAGCTTTGTAATACTTACGTTTTTCAGTTGGATCCCCTAGAGCATCATACAAGTCAAAATCTTGACCATATGCTGGAAAAGAAAGAAAAAAAGTTTGAATGTAGCAGACTTTGGCAGCCATGCAAATCTTCAAGTTGCCAAAATAACGTTTTGCCACATGTTACTGCCGCTTTCTTACCATTGTTAGAGGGAATAGCCCATCCAAGAAATCATTTAGAGTTAAACATAAATACATTTGAAGTTAAAATCTTATTGGCAAAATCATCTTTATTATTGGTAAATAAATAAGATCAGGCATGGAGGATGCCATTTTGTTCCCCAAAGCAGATGAGCAATAAGAGGAGAAAACTGGTTAACATGAGATATTAAAGGAGATTATGTTGTGACTTATACCTGCTTTATAATAATAGCATTTCATTTTTGTATAGTCTTTAAGCCATATGTCACACTGGCGACTGGTAGCTGCTTTTAGAATAGTTATCGTTTCCAGAGCAGTACATTCAATCTGTCTGGTACAGGTATGGGACCTGTTATCCAGAATACTGGGGACCTGGGTTTTCCGGATAATGGATCTCTCTGTAATTTGGATCTTCATACCTTAAATCTACTAGAAAATCATGTAAACATTAATTAAACCCAATAGGCTGGTTTTTCCTCCAATAAGGATTAACTATATCTTAGTTTGGATCAAGGACAAGGTACTGTTTTATTATTACAGAGAAAAAGAAATAATTTTTTTTTAAAAATTGGATTATTTTGGTAAAATGGAGTCTATGGGATATGGCCTTTCCGTAATTCTGAGCTTTCTGGATAACATTCCTGTACTGGCTTTGATGTTCAATTATTGTAATAATGGTTTTGCCTTGCTAGCAATTCACATTTCACAAAATCATTCAAAAAATACAAAATAAGAACAACATTGTCTAAGCCATAGGTCCCCAACCTTTTTCACCTGTGAGCAACATTCAGGTGTATAAAAAGTAGGGGAGCAACACAAGCATGGGGTAACAAATAAGAGCTGTGGTAGTCCCTATGTGGACTGGCAGCCTACAGGAGACTCTGTTTGGCAATATACCAGGTTTTTATACAACAAAACCTGCCTCCAAGCCGGAATTTAAAAATAAGCACCTGCTTTGAGGCCACTGGGAGCAACATCCAATTGGTTGGTCAGTAACATGTTGCTCATGAGCTACTGGTTGGGGATCCCTGGTCTAAACCATACTAAATGTCAATGTACACTGCCCCTTCAAGAAAATAAAGTCCAGCATGAACCCCCTCCAGGGGGACAGGAGCAATGGGGATTGGCACATGGGAAATTTAAAAAATGATTGCATCTCCAGCGCATCCCCAGTGTTTTTGAACCAATGTGGGTTGGGCCCGGGCCTAGGTGGCCTTTCCACAAATCCGGGCCTGCAAATGCATTTAAATCATTTATTGTGTCAGTCTCAGTACCAGCTTTCAGGGGACAACCCTTTCTCACATGTAATACTTATGCAGTTAACAGTATTTACCCTGCATTTTCTGAAGAGCATCCTAGGTAGAGGCTGCCCCAGGAGCAGGAGCTTCTAGCCATGTAAAGGCGCATACATGTGGAGGTCAGAGGTCTCAGTAGGGTGCTTTTCTTGTAGTAGCCAAGAGCTAGGGAGGAGGCAGGGAGCACCTTTCAAATGCAACACTAGTGGCAGGAACCTTCATATAGGCATAATGACACATCCCTGTTAGTTGGAAAAGTGGAACAGATTTTCAATACAAATCCTAATTATCTGCCTAATGCTAGACACAAGTGGTTATTGGCCCATAATGTGTTTAAATGCTACATTAAAAAAACTTTAAAACTAGGCCTTTTCTCAAAATTTAAACCCACACTAAATTCCTACTCCCATGGATTATTCTGCAATTTGCACACAAACAGCACTATAACTGCAGCCTACTCACACATACTCTATGCCATGTACTTGAAGCATCAGAATTTAATAATCAGCCCTGTAGCATTAGCTTATATTACAGGTAGGGTTGCCACCTTTCCTAAAAAATTTTACCGGCTGGTGGGGGGGCAGGAACAAAAAGGGGTGGGCCGTGATGTACATGGGGATGGGGCCACAAGCAGTGACTTCATAGGGGGCGGAGCAACACGTGCGATGGACAGAAACCTGAAAAAAAAAAGTACGGAGCGAATTGGGGGCAGACCAAGGGCTTTTTCTTAAGGGTATTACAAATTACCGGCAACTATATTGCCGGTAAATTTGTAATACCCGCCCCGGCCTTTGCAGGTGTTTTACCGGCTAGGCCAGGTGGCAACCCTAAAGACAGGCCAACCTAATTTTCTGCTTGATAATTTGCAACAACTGCTAAGCTTAGCTTCTCAACAGCTGCTCAGAGCCCACTGAGCATGTGAGTGTCACATACACTTTCCAAGATGGTGACCCCCTGTGACAAGTTTAAAGTCCTGGATCATTGCTGCCATTGAGAAGCTGAAACTTTAGGCTGGTGCAATAAGTTCAGTGTATAAAACATTGCATTTTTTATCCCTATTTATTTTTAAGGTTTAGTTCTCCTTTAATTTAAAAAAAAAAAAAATTAGTGGTGAGCAAAACGTTCCCTTGTTTGTTGTAGTTTATACAGGAGCAGTGCCCAGGATATAATAAATAATTATTTGAAGGAAACCAGCCTATTGGGATTATTTGATATTAAAATCATTTTCTAGTAGAGTTTAAGGTATGAAGATTCAAATTACGGAAAGATCTGTTATTCAGAAAACCCAAGGTTCTGAGCAAATAAATACAATAAATATCTGTCTGGTCATTTACATTCTCTGCAATTTGGGCTCTGACTCTTGAAACAATGTTGCAAGGTAGGAAATTAAGAGCACTGGAGGAGACAAAAATGTATTTATTAATATAATATTAATAAATACATTTTTGTCTCCTCCAGTGCTCTTAATTTCCTACCTTGCAACATTGTTTCATAATATTTACATACCCTGTACATTTCTATTGCACAGTGTTAGCAGCTTTGATAAGTTCAGCTTTATCTTGTGCATAAAGCTAGGCCATACATGTACTGCTACAACTGAATGAAACTAAGTTTGTTATGTACATGTTGGGCAGACAGTTTCTATGCCATCACTGGGTCAGTTTGTTGATCACTAAGGTTTAAAACATTCAAGTTGGCTTAAATAAGCAGTAATATATGTATGTGTATTTTGAATCTGACAAAACCTACAGAAGAATCATTTTGTTTCTGCTTCCACATCTGCCAGAATTTGCTCTGTATGTTAAAGGGGTTGTTCACCTTTAAATGAATGTTTCTTATGATGCAGAGAGTTCAATTCTGACACAATTTGTAATTGGTTTTCATTTTTTATTATTTGTGGTGTCTGAGTTATTTAGCTTTTTATTCTGCAGCTCTGCAGTTTACAATTTCAGAAATTTGGTTGCTAGGGTCTAACGTTGCGTTTTTATAGGGGTGTTCCACCTTTAAGTTAACTTTTAGTATATTATAGAATGGCCAATTCAAAGCAACTTTCAATTGGTCTTCATTGTTTATTTTAGTTCATTATAGTTTTTAAATTATTTACCTTCTTGTTCTAACTCTTTCCAGCTTTCAAATGAGGGTCACTGTGTGGGTCCGTGACCCCATAAAGGCTGCATAGGGACAATTAAATGGCAACTATAACTTTCATTTGTATTTTCACTTTGTATTTGTTTTATGGCAACATTAAACACTGAATGTATAATGTTGTCCCCTCTTGTTTTTAGCCTTTAGCAGCTTCCATTACCATCTCCGATATCTTCCTCTCGTCGTCCTTCCACCCTAACAAGAAATCCAATAGACTTAGCAGTCAACTCTGCCAACAACAAGGTCATAATCAATCAGGGCCATAATCTGAGGTTTTCCTAGATGGGCCACTGTCTCTATACCATTCATCTATGCCAGAATAGGGTTTTAAATAATCAAGTCACACTTAACAATCTCTTGCAATCTGTCTCACTTTTTAAATTTTTCCGTTTTTTTGGGCAAAGTTCGTAATAAAAGACATTCCCATAGGGCTTTTTTAGCCAATTTTGCAAGTTATTTTCATTAATCAGATGGAAAGATTTAGAAAATGTATTACATAACACCGAAAAGAAAAGTGCAGGTATAGAATCTATTATCTTGAATGCTTGGGACTTAGGCGTTTCCGGATAAGGGATCTTTCAATAATTCTGATCAGCATACCTTAAGCCTGCTAAAAATCATCTGAATGTTAGATTAACCCAATAGGATTGTTTTGCCACCAATATGGATTCATGGATATGGAGGGGATGATTCAGACCAGGCATGTCCAAAGTGCGGCCCGGGGCCAAATGCGGCCCATCTTCAAATTTACACCGGCCCTCAGCCTCCATCATGAAATTAATAATAATGCGGCCTGCCAGCACAGTGAAATTAGGAATCGCCGAGCCGTAATATTTGGGCACATTAGTGAAATGATCTGCCCCTTGGTCTATACTGCTGCCTGTGTGGTGGAGGTGTTGGCAATAGACACGTACTGGCACGTAGTGATGCGCCACTTCACATACTTCGTTAGGGCTGAAGGTGTCAATAGACATACTGACGTGCCAGTACAGTAAACTACATGCCAGTACGTGTCTATTACTAACACCTTCAGCACACAGGTAGCAGTATAGACTAAGGGGCCGATTCACTAACTTCGAGTGAAGGATTTGAAGTAAAAAAACTTCGAATTTTTGTGCTCCTCGACTATCGAATTGGTGTAAATTTGCCTGAGTAGAATGATTCGAATAGATCGAGCGCAAAAACGCTGCGACTTTTCACCATTTGATAGTCGAAGTACTGGATCGAGCGCAAAAACGCTGCGACTATTCGCCCATTCGATAGTTGAAGTACTGTCTCTTTTAAAGATACTTAGACTGCCTACTTCGCCACCTAAAACCTACCGAATTGCTTTAAAAGCCTATGGGATAGTCCCAAAGGCTTGTATTCCAAGTTTTTGATTGAATAAAAAGGCATTTGATCGAATGAAAATCCTTCGAGCGAATATTCGATCGAGCACCTATTCGCCTGGCGAATAGTCGCCAATTCGACTATTCGCCAGCGCGTAAATTTGCCCGAATTGCCTATTCGATTCTATTCGATTCTATTCCCCAGTCGAATTTCGAGGGATTTAACCCCTCGAAATTTGACCCTTGATGAATTTGCCCCTAAGTGGCAGATAATTTCACTAATGTGCCCAAATATTACTGCTACGGCTAGGCGATTCCTTGTTTAAATGAGTTAAATGATGTTAATGGTTCAAAGAATGTCAGGCTGAATGGCCGGCCCCCACACATTTTCACCTCACCAAATCTGGCCCTCATTGCAAAAAATTTGGACACCCCTAGTTTAGACAGAGGCTTCTCAATGGGTTGTTTGACCTTTCACATTGGGACCAAGAAAAAGAAAGTGACAAATGTAACAAATCTCATTCCCAATTAAAACAATAGGCAAAATGTTTGTCCAGTACAAGGCCTATTCATGTTGAAAAAGGGGGTATACTGTTCCTTTAAAAGTCTTTAAATGTATTAAGAGCATATGTCACATATGTCACAAAAAGATGGGTGTGGCATGACAGATGACACTGGGTATATGGTTACAAATGAATATACCATTCGTGCTTACTTCACACAATACACAGCGTGTTACTGTCACCATGGATCATACACTGTATCATTAAGGTACATAGCATTTAAAGACTAGATCAATTTATTTAAACAACAACATATGCAGGGCCTTGCACATTGTAAGGCACATTTTTAATAGTCAATGATGTTTAACAAGTTGAAAAAAGCAATGTTCCTTTTACTCAGCATGCAAGAACTCACAGCACATTTGCCACAGAAACCTGTTGGTTATAGGCTGATTTATTATTTTTCACATTTTTTATCACTGATTCTTTGCACAATTTGTAAAATCTGCATCTCAAAATGTTAAATGTATATGAATCTCATTCATTATTTGGTGTTATTGGGCAATTAGAGGCAATGGCACTTTGAGACTGCTGCTACAACAAAATTAATACTTGAGCAACAGATCAAATTAAGTGGCATATTAAACAATCTTATCAAACGAGAATATGTATTTAAAGGAAAACTATACCTCCCAAACAATGTAGGTCTCTATTAAAAGATACTGAGTAAAACAGCTCATGTGTAAAACCCTGCTTCATGTAAATGAACCATTATCATAATAATATACTTTTTTAGTAGTATGTGCCATTGGGTAATCATAAATAGAAAATTGCCATTTAAAAAAATAAGGGCCGCCCCCTGAGATCGTAGGATTCACTGTGCACACATACAAACCACATGTGAGGTCACATGAGCCAATTAACAGACAGAGTTCTGCCTTTTGCTTCCTCACTTCTTCCTGTTACAGTTAGTGTTGTAGTATTTCTGGTCAGGTGATCTCTGAGGCAGCACAGATACAGTCACGAAATGGTGGTTCAAGGCAAGAGATGTAAAAGGGCAATATTTATGTAAATATATATTCCAGTTTGGTAAGATTCTTTAATATGTCATTCAATTTGATATAAACTATCTGTTGCTTAAGTATTCATTTTGGGGGTATAGTTTTCCTTTAAGTAAATATTGCCCTTTTACATCTTTTGCCTTGAACCACCAGTTTGTGATGGTCTGTGTGCTGCCTCAGAGATCACCTGACCAGAAATACTGGTCTACTACTAAATTTCCTTTAACAGCCAGTGAGGCTTTTGGCTTTGATGTGGGGGGGGGGTAGTTCTTCTTTAAACCCCTATCAATGTGGCATTATTATGACATGTTCAAGAATCTATACCATTCTGAAAAGCAGTAGGTATACTTGAGATTTAAGTAGAAACCTGATTTGAAAGGGCAACAACCACATGGTAAACACTGCTGCACATAAACCCATGCCTAAGTGTGTAAATTGGCACTAGCAACAGATATGCCTTGCACAGTGTAAACCAAAAACACTTTGCCCCTTTAACAACTTCCTGGAACTTGTACAAACCGGCAAGCATACAGGAATGTTCCATTCTCCTGCAAAA
The DNA here is from genome assembly GCF_017654675.1 of Xenopus laevis. NCBI lineage: Eukaryota > Metazoa > Chordata > Amphibia > Anura > Pipidae > Xenopus > Xenopus laevis. The sequence continues at coordinate 49,862,586 of NC_054385.1, forward strand.
CACTATTCCCCTGACACAATTTTGCCTCTAGGGGGTCTCTGGTACATTCTACTGGTCTTTTGTGCAGGGGCTGTGAACTCTAGGGAAAAAAAAACAAAAAAAAAACAAGGGGTTGTTAACCTTCCAAAACTTTTTTCAGTTCAGTTTTTTCAGATTGTTCCCGAGAAATAAAGACTTTTTTCAATTACTTTCCATTATTTATGTTTTACTGTTTAAAGGGGTTGTTCACCTTCAAACAACTAATTGTTTTCAGATAGATCACCAGAAATAACGACTTTTTCCAATTACTTTCTACTTTCTATTTGTGACTGTTTTTCTAATATTGAAGTGTAAAGTGTCATTTTCACATTCTAAAGCAGCTCTGGCAGGGGGGGTCGCCGAACCCCCAAACTGTTCTAAATTGATACATTTAATGGATACATTTCTTGTCTTTGTCCCTGCTAAGCAGAATCCCTGGGTTTCATTACAGACAGCTGTTAGAACTGATACAATAGTTGCTAATACTTCAGAGATGCTGCTAAGAAATCTGAACAACTGAACTGAACAGTGTTTGGAAGGTGAACACTTTTTGAGTTAACTTCTTCTATGAGTGATATTCTGAGACAATTTGCAATGGAGTTTCATTTTTTATTACTTGTGGTTTTTGAGTTATTTAGCTTTTTATTCAGCAGCTCTCCAGTTTGCAATTTTAGCAATATGGTTGCTAGGGTCCAAATTACCCTAGCAACCATGCATTGATTTGAATAAGAGACTGGAATACTGAATAGGAGAGGCCTGAATAGAAAGATGAGTCATAAAAAGCAGCAATAGCGATACACTTGTAGCCTTACGGAGCATTTGTTTTTAGCTGGTGTCAGTGACCAACATTTGAAAGCTGGAAAGAGTCAGAAGAAAAAGGCAAATAATTCAAAAACTATAAAAAATGAAAAAATGAAGACAAATTGAAAAGTTGCGTAGAATTAGCCATAACATACTAAAAGTTAAGTTCAAGGTGAACCACCCCTTTAAGTATTCGCAAGTGTTTTGTGTTGTTGCCATGTACAAGTATGGGTTCCGTTATCTGGAAACCCATTATCCAGAAAGATCCAAATTACAGAAAGGCCATCTCCCATAGTCTCCATTTTATCCAAATAATCCATTTTTTTTAAAAAAAAATTATTTCCCTTTTCTCTGTAATAAAACAGATCCTTGTACTTGATCCAAACTAAGATATCATTAATCCTTATCCTATCCTTAGCCTATCAGGTTTATTTAATGTTTACATGATTTTCTAGTGGACTTAAGGTATGAAGATCCAAATTATGGAAAGATCTGTTATCTGGAAAGCCCCAAGCATTCTGGAAACAGGTCGCATACCTGTACTTTATCAATAAATTGCTGCCATTGAGTTCCCTCAGAGAAGGTAACATTTTGGGAAGAGCACTGGGGAAGCTGCATAGGAATTTTCAAGGCTGACAACAAAAAGAGTTTCTTTCTAAACTACGCATATTCCGAACACAGACATTTCAAATTTTAAAAGAGTTTACGAGTTAACGTCTATGTAAGAAAACCAGAAAGCATTTTTAAAATTTTGCATTTTTACAAAATTTCTGAAAATCATCTCTAAAGTTGCCACTTTGCAGCATTTTTTCTTCCGCTAGTTCGAGAACAAATGGTACACGTTACAAATATGAATCCCATAGTGGTCTTCTAAATTAATTTGAAACAACATGTGCACATGAAATTGTGTAGTAGTAAGTAGGAACCCCCAAAATATGCATTGGCTGCATTATGTGCTACAAAAGCATTGAATAGCAAGGTGGTCACACAAAACCGAGGGCTCATGTAGGACCCACAAGTGCAGACGCACAGAATGGCCACAGCCACTGCGCAAAAAAAGCCATTCATTAAAGATAGTTGCGTCAAACACTGCTTCTTGCACTTACATATATTTGTGTTGTTTATTCTTCAAGCGACTAATCTCCCCGCCAGCTAGAATCTAAATCGCCGACGGGATGGCACTCTGAGCTCTTCATTTTCCAAAGCTGCCTTCGGCGGACTCGTCTGTCTATGCCCTTAAACTTGTATTTATCGTTCCTCCTACAAAGGCCATTTTCAGTAATGGGGACCTAAGCAAATGCTCTCTCTGTCCTTCACCAAAACTGGCCCTGGAATGTGCTATGTACACACATTTATCTTCAAACCATCTGTATAACCCTATTCCAAAGGCCATTCAAGGCGATTTAATGCCTAAGCTGCCCACTATTATGCCACAATGCATATACAAATGTGCTGTAACGGCAAAACAAAATATCAATATGGGCACTGTTCAATATTTCATGACTTGATGGTGCTTCTGATCATAAACCAAAGTAAGTTAGTAAAATGAGCTTGCTCCTATTACTGCGGTAAAGTATAAATATAATGGCACACGGGGCATTTGTGTGCTACTGGTGGCCAGAGGAAAACAAAATGCCACGGTCTGACAGTTACCACTTAAAATTGAATAAAAAGCGTCCTGGCTGACACACACAGAGCGACGTCAGGTGGAGCTCCTCATCCAAACACTTGGTTGAGTAGTTTTTTCACATGGGTGTTTAGTCTGGTTTCCACTGGGTGGCATTGATGGACAAGCCCTTGTGTCATTATCCAATGACTAGGTGCCGCTTCCCGGAAATATTTTGGTATGAAAACGCATGCATTTTGCTTTTACACCGCAAAATCTACCCTGTTTGTACTCGGTCAGGCCGACACCACGCCTCTCAATGAATACACAAATGGGGCCGCCTTTTCTCCGCCAAGTGTGACACCACCTAAACCCCTTAGGTGGTGTCACACTTGGCGGAGAAAAGGCGGCCCCATTTGTGTGGCTACAGCAGCCAAGCGACAGCTGGACTCAACCCGTCTGTTCCAATTAGGCTGGTTCTCCAAAACACAAAACAGATGTACTTCTGCATAATGTAATTATAATGCCTGTTAGTGCTCCCATTTCTGAGGGTTCAGTCCAAGTCACAAGTGTTTTTTTGAATTACCTCAGAGCAGAAGGGAAACATGTCCTTTGTGTCCCACACGTGGCTCTGCAACCATGGACCAGTTTAGCATGGCATATTAAGATATCTAGCTGTTGCTGAGGTAAAGGGGTGGGTCGCCTTTAAAATAACTTTTATTATGTTATAAAACGGCCAATTCTAAGCAACTTTTCAATCGGTTTTCATTATTTATTTTCTTATAGTTTTATAGTTATTTGCCTTTTTCTTCTGACTCTTTGCAGCATTCAATGGGCGTCGCTGACCCCCTTCTAAAAAAAACAAATGCTTTGTAAGGCTACAAATGTATTGTTAGGGCAGGACTAGACGACGTGATTGGAGCCGACACGTCGCAATGCGACTAAAAGCATGCAACGTGTCGGATGTTTTAAAGAAAACAGAAGTGAAGGAGAAATCGCAGGTAACAACTACATTTATCCGACTGTCGGATGAAAACGCAGCGCGTCAAGTCCGGCCCTTATTGTTACTTTTTATTACTGATCCTTTTAATCAGGCCCTCTCCTATTCATATTCCAGTCTCTTATTCAAATCATGGTTGCTAGGGTAATTTGGACGGAGTATCGGTTGGTCTGTATGCCTACTTTTTTAATATTTATGATGAATAAAAAGTGATTTTTTAACTTTGAGAATTGACTGGAAATATATCTTTGAATTTTTTTAATTTGGACCCTAGCAACCAGATTGTTGAAATGGCAGACTGAAGAGCTGCTGAATGAAAAGCGAATTAACTCAAAAAACACAAATAATAAAAAATGAAAACAAATTGCAAACTGTCTCAGAATATCGCTCTTTGCATCATACGAACAGTTATCTCAAAAATGATCAGCCCCTTTAAACCTTTTCTCTGCACAGCACAGAAACATATTCACATACACACACTTGACTTTTCACTGCACCACCTAAATGTCATAAATACACAAAGCAATCCTAACTGTCACTAGTTTCTTCATTTCTCCTGACAATTTAAAATATGTATCAAAACATAGTTTAGAATGCCCAGTACACATTGTCACTGAGCATAGCTATAAAATAAATAAAGTGCTGTTTATAAAGTACAAGTCAAAGTAGCAAGTGTCAGGGGGGTCTGGCATTTATAGATGGCAGCGGGGGGCCACATTTCAGACACAGACAAATCACGTAGCATGAACAGGAGCTCCTGAAAAGATATTCAGCAGTTGCGTGCACTATACTACTGGGTTTCCACTGTCCTGCTGCACTACTACTGTCTCCCTTGAACCCCCACCCCAAATTGGTACTTACCCTTCCAGCCCACAGCCAAAAAAGCCAGGGCAAAGACGAGAGGTGAACTCCATTTGGCCATGTTGTAGGGGGGGATCCAAGGGAAGAACGTCGCCGGCCTGCTGCTGCTTCTCACTCACTGAGGGGCTACTCCCTGCATCGGCCTCAGGGCAAAACGGCGATGCGACTATAGGAGGGCGGAGAGATGAGACTTGTATAGTGCTAAGGGTAGGGGGAGCTCTCACGGTGAGACCCGCCCACAATGCTGACACTGCAAAGCCCTTTCACACTGTGACTAGCGCTGCGGTGACCCGACCTTCCCCGTGATGCACTTCGCCCGCCTAGGGAATAAAAATAAAATGTATATACAGCCCGTTCTTTTGGGACGGGTACCTGAGCGGCGGTGGCGGGTGAGGTGATATGGGTGTGGGGGCCGTGTGGAATACGGCGACAGACGAGCAGTATCTGTATATCTTTATGAAATGTGGCTTGGCCCCAATGTTTTTGCTGTGGTGCCATCCAGGTCTGGACTGAGAGTCAAAATAGGCCCTGTCGTTTCATGTACACAGAGGCCAATGAGCCCCCACCAGCCCACTAAATAATGACTTTCTATGGCACCTTATAGCAGCCCCTCTGGAATTTGCCAGAACCCACAGATTGCCAGTCCGGGCTTAGGGTTGCCACCTTTCCCTGAAAAAAATACCGGCCTTCCTATACATATTTATCTTTTTTTCCCTATTAATAACATTGGGATCAACCATCATTTTTATCGGCCAGGCTGTTAAAATACCAGCCAGGTGGCAACCCTATCCGGGCCTGATGCCATGTACAGCTGGCAATACTTGGGCACATGTTGTCACCACCCTACAAACACTCTTATTGGCTAAACAATTGTTTTAACGAACGATTCATCCATCAATTGATACTAGGGTTGCCACCTTTTCTGGAAAAAAATACCGGCCTTCCTATATATTTACCTTTTTTTCCTATTAATAACATTGGGAACAGCCATAATTTTTACCGACCAGGCCGCAACCCTAATTGATACCGATATGTGAAGAGACTTTTGTTTTATCTTAGTCGTGTTGGCTTAAGACTCTAACATTTTAACCAATGGCTCTCTGTCCCTTTGTTTATTTTCGCATTAAGGGCTCATGTTGACTCGTGTGATGCATTGCATATGCGTTCGATGCTTGTGTGTGCCCAGGGTCGGACCTGGTCCCCCTATCAGCCAGCGCCCAAAACAAAACAATGCGCATGCTCGCGGGGGACCTGGAAGTTTGGAACCCGGTGGGAACCCAGTTCTCCAGTCGGACCCTGGGTGTGCCTGTGTGAGTACAGCACTATAGGGAAACACATGAATTTGTCTTAGCCTGTGCCGCTTGTGCACACCAGAAGATACCTCGCGCCCATTCTTGTGGGTTATTTCAGCCTCTGCCAATTCCTTCAAAGTCAAGATTCAGGGACAGACTGGGGGGCTCAGGGCTCACCGGGGCTCTGCCTCAGAGCCCCCCTGCCACGCATGTGCACATGTGCGAGAGCGCACGCACAGTTTCTGCTGCGACCGGCAGAGAGGAAGAGGCGCGTGTGCATGTGCGAAAGCGCACCGTTTTTTCACGACCGGCAGGGGGAGGAAGAGGGTGCAGATCTGGGCCAGCGGGGCCCACAAGAACCGTGGGCCCACTGGGTTTTTTCCTGCTGTCCCACTCCGACCCTGTCTAGGTTGGATATTTCCATGGACTTCATTGTAGGCTTGCCCAAATCTACTGATTTTACTACCATTCTAGTGGTAGTGATCATTTCTCTAAGGCTGGGGTCCCCAATATTATTACCTGTGAGCCACACTCAATTGTAAAAACATGTTTGGGAGCTCATAAAAATGAAAAAGTTCTTTGGCAATGCTAAATAAGGGCTGTTGATAGTCTAAGTTCCTACAGAAGTACTCTTTGGAGTGTCTTTATGCTTTAAAGCCAGAAATATAAAAATGGGCACTTACTTTGAGGTCTTGTGCTCAACATCAATCTGGGTAGTGAGCAACTTGTTGCTCACGAGCCACTGATTGGGAATCACTGCTCTAAGATGTCACATTTCGAGGAAAATTCCATCTGCTCCTTTGTTGGCCAAGATTTATGTTAAACATGGGTTTCCTACTTCCATTGTCTTAAATAGTGGAGTGTTTGTATCCCAGTTTTGGCATGCCTTCTGCAAACTTCTGGCCAACAAGTTGAACATTTCCTCTGCATAGCATCCTCAAAGCAATGGGCAGACTGAAAGAACTAATCAAATCCTGGAACAGTTCCTTTGCTTTTTTATCTCCTAAAATCATGATAATTGGCCAAAACTCCTCCGGTGGCCTGAATTTGCCCATAATAATTTGTGCCATGAATACTGGAATTTTCTCAGTTTTAATGTGCTTATCGTCTCAATCCTTTGGCTTTACAATCTGCATTTGCCAAAATAGACGTGTCTGCTGCTGAATCTGCTCTTCATGATAGAATGAGGCTAATCAAGCTCTGGTTAAAGCTTCTTCTTGTCAGAAGGCAACAGCTGATAACATAGTCAATCTCTTCCGATTGAGGATTCTGTCTGACGGTCCACTAAGAATATCAGATTTCAAGGGTCTTCTCTTAAATTTGCACCCCATGTAAACCCTGTGTGTTTTAAATTGGACCTTCCTCATAGCAAGAAAATCTCCAATTCCATTCACGTATCTTTGTTAAAACCTGTGGTCAAGAATCCTTTTTTCTCTGACTTCTCTCCTCCTCTGGTCTCTGTTGAAGGTTAAGAAATAATGTGCCCCTTAATTTAAAATAGAAGGGATTTAAAGTCTTCATATGGTCATGGAACTCCTTGATGACATCTATTATCCTTATCTTTTACAACAGGGTATATTTTATTCCCTATTATAAAAGACCCTAAATGAATACTAAAAAAACAATGGTTCATATGGCCACCATAGCTGCTGGGTGCTGTCCAACTTCTGTGGTACAGAGGTCCAAAATTTTACTAGCCTATGTGGTGGAGGGACGATAATGGAAATCAGTGTTGGCCACTCTCCCTTTTAAACCACACCTATGGTAAACCACACCCATGTTACCACAAGAACGTTTAAGATCATATCCACATTAACGGTGGTAGCACACCAAAAAACCAAATGGTTGGTGCTTACTGCAGGGAAATCCCTCATCACTCATATGTGAAAAATTGAAGTCATGTTAAAAACATACCCTTAAATCCAAATGCCTCATCCTCCCCTGTGGATAATACAACAACCCCCAACACATGATTAAACACCTTAGGGACCCTTAACAACAATTTCCAAATGCTAACAAACCCCTAACAGGTTTACATGCCACAGGTACCGTAGAGCAAGCAGAAAATGGCACACCCAAGCAGCACTGAGTAAGCAGGGAATGGCACACACAAGCAGCACTGGGCAAGCAGAGAATAGCACACACAAGCATTGCTGAGTAAGCAGAGAATGGCACACACAAGCAGCACTGGGCAAGCAGGGAATGACACACACAAGCAGCACTGGGCAAGCAGAGAATGGCACACACAAGCAGCACTGGGCAAGAAGAGAATGGCACACACAAGCAGCACTGGGCAAGCAGAGAATGGCACACAAAAGCAGCACTGGGCAAGCAAAGAATGGCACACACAAACAGCTCTGGGCAAGCAAAGAATGTCACACACAAGCAGTGCTGAGTATAAGCAGAGAATGGCACACACAAGCAGCACTGGGCAAGCAGAGAATGGCACACACAAGCAGTGCTGAGTAAGCAGAGAATGGCACACACAAGCTACACTGGGCAAGCAGAGAATGGCACACACAGGGAGCAGAACAGAGCAGGAGACAGGGAAAGCTATTATTCTAATATGTACTACATACAGTGACACAGTGCTAGTGCTCCATTACCATTTTGAATAAGGTGTGAACAGATAAACAATGTGGGCAGTTTCAGTCTGGGCCTCAGGTGTGAAGAGTACAGGGCTTTAGGATATAAACAATAGAGGTGTCACAAGTGTGAACAATGCAGGGGGTCACAGGTGTGAACAATACAGGGGGTTCCATTCTGAATTTGAGGTTTAAACAATGCAGGGGCCAGTTACTCTCTGTAGTGATACCTATATAATCTTACATATGGTAAGCAGACACAGCATGTGGGGGGCCACAGAAAGGGCGGTCGGCCTGCGGGCCGCCAGATGGACAGCCCTGCACTAGCTTATCACAGTGCAAATAGCCGGAACTAGGGGTAGGCAGAATAGGCACGTGCCTAGGGCGCAAAGCTGGGGGGGTGCCAGGCACGTACCTCCTCTGTCACCTACCCCAAGTCCAGTTCCCTTCTCTGCCCGACTGTCTGGTTATTATTGCGTCTTTTTCCATTTTGCGCACGCGAGCGCAGATTCGCGCACACGAGTGTAGATTCGCGCAGGCGCCACTACTACTTGCCTAGGGCGCCTGGCCAGCGCAGCCTGGCCAGCGCAGCCCGGCTCTGAATCTTGTCTGAATCCTGAATTGACTCCTGGATATGTGTGCATTCCTACATAAAACAACTTTCCCGGGTTGATGCTGGAGTGTCATTCAGAGATGTTATAGAAAAAAGACAGGAAAGGACCTTGATGCAGGCATACTCAACATATATTAGAGATGCTAATCCATATTTATGCATATTTCGATAATATTATAATCAAAGCCAAAGATCCTCAAACCCTAGTTCATCAACAAAACAGTTGTGTTCTTCTCTTTCTTTAGGAGGGAATATATACTTCCAGCAGCTTCTGTATCTATGTGTGATCATAGACACAACTTCCATGAAGGTATTTCTGTCAGAATGATAGAGCTCAGATGATTACAAGAGGTCCTCTGCACTCAACCCATTGTCAATATATTTAGGACATTCGGACATTTTGTGCCTTAAGCTACTAAAAAATGCCTTACCCTTTAAACAAAACAGGGATTGTTTGTCCATATATTGCAATATATTTAAGATGACCAACTATGTCAAAGTCATCCCTGGTGTGGCCAGTCCTACACTTAACTTGCATCTGATTCATTAAGAATTCTATTACTTCAATATACATTTTACACAGGGACTAAGATTTACCTTGCAATTTGTCTGCTCAGGGTACTTGGCCGAGAGAGAGATGATGGGTTTTTTTTTTCGGTAAGATCTAAGAGACTTAGTAAATGTTCACTCAGACAATACAAATGATGTTTCCTGATGAGTTTTAGAGAATTTTCAAATTGGCAGAGAACAACTTTACTAACCTGTCAGCGACTTATATCTCAGGTCCCTGAATGTCACAATAGACTTTCTTGTTAAATCTCTTTTTATTAAGTTTTCAATATCAAAAAAAGTATCAGGGGTACAGAAGATAAAGAAGGGGGGGATACAAAGAAAAAGACAAAAAGAAAGAAAAAGTTTTCCACACTTACAAGAAAATGTTTTTCAACAATATTTAACAGGATATTACATAAGCCGTTGTGTTACATGACAGATATGTAAATTGTAAGTTACTTATATAGTTGAACAAGATGTTTTTAATATTATCCAAGAAATAAATAACAATATTGATATACATTCATTTATTTCTTTCCATATAAGAAATCCAGGTATTGGATATTGTTAACCTATTAGTTAACAGATATGCAACTCTATTAAGGATTATTATTATCATCATTATTTACTTTTATACAGTACTGATTTTGTGTTTTTGATTACTGATTTGATTGAGTACTGATTTTGTTATTTTGTGTAACAGCAGGGAGCGTGACTGTTGTAAGGTATGTGGCTCCCACATATTACAAACAAGTGATAGACTTAAACTATCCAATGTTTATTTTGGTAAAGAAACAAGTTCTTTACTCCTTTGGTTAAAAGTAAGTCCTCATCCAGGCATGGTGTTACTGGGTATCCATAAGTGAGGGCCACAATTATCTGGGCCAGACCATGCTTCCTTGTTAACTGGTCTGATTGGTTCCAACTGGCTCTCTTGAACCAGCCTGAACTACTCAAAAGCAGAAGGAAACGCAACAGACTGAGAGTGCAATTGAAACTGCTGTTTTGTTAGCTTGCTTTTTCTAATATTAGCTGGTTCCCACTTTCAGAAGGAAGCTCCCAGTTATTCAGGCTGCCAGTTGTTTAACCCCCTTTGGACACAGAAGAGCAGCAATAGATTTTGTTTTGTTTGAATTTGCTATATGAAGATGGAAAACTGCCCTGTCTTATGGAAAATGTACGGTGAATTTAACACATTTTTATTTTTGGTATACAGTATTTTCAACATCATCAGCTACACCCATGTACTCATTTGAAGCTCTCAGATCTCTTTTTAGCTGTCCAAAATAAAAATACTAAATTAATAAGTAATCAGTGCAGTAGCCTTAGGGCTCTACAAATGAAAATAAATGAATTAATAAACCTGATGGGATACCCTTCTTTGATAAAAGGTGTATGCTTTTTTTTTGCTACTTGTTGCAGTGATGAAAACCTCAGTTCCTGCCAGTGATTCCTCCACACTTAAGATGCATGGGTTATTAGCTTCCAAAAATGCAGTGCTGTACCTTTTCAATTACTTGTGCAGTGAAACCCATGGCACTTCATGATTAAATAATTGGAAAGCATTTTGCAGTGGGTAGCAGGTGTGAATGCCACCAATATACAGTACACCCTGCACATGAACCTGCTGGGATTTCTTTCTAAACAAAGTGCAGCACAATGTCATTTTGTTGCACTTGATGACTAGGCCCAATAACATATCAAATAAGTGACCATAGCAAATAACTGGAGTTAAAGTTCCAGTTAGCCTAACATGGATGTATTTACCATAGAGGTCAGAAGCCCAGACCTAGAGGACCAGGAAATACTATGGGGTATATTTATCAAGTAGTGAAGTTAATAGTGAAGTTCTGCCACTAGAGTGAAATTCTGCCACTCTCCATTCATTTCTATGGGATTTTTATAGGCATATTTATCAAAGGGTGAACTTTCACTTTCACCCATTGATAAATACACCTTTCAAAATCACATAGAAATGAATTGAGAGCTGCGGAATTTCACTCTAGTGGCGGAACTTCACTCTTTGATAAATTTACCCTTATATGCTTTTTAAATATATTTTATGGGGTTTTTTTCCAAATTATTTTGAGTAAGTTTTAACTTTTCTCCCACAAACAAACAAAAAATACAAATTAAAACAATTATTCCAGGTTACATAGTGTATCAATGACAGTCCATACTTAAACACATGGGGGTATATATATCAAAGAGTGAAGTTAGAGGTCGCCACAGTCATCTAGAGTGAAATTCCGCCACTCTCCATTCATTTCTACAGGATTTTTAAAAGAGTATTTATCTATGGGTGAAAGTTAAAATTCATCCTTTGATAAATATACCTTTCAAAATCCCATAGAAATGAATGTAGAGTGTCAGAATTTCACTCTAGAAGACTGTGGCGATCTCTAACTTCAATCTTTGATAAATATACCCCATTGTCTTGCTGAGCCAGGCTAGGGTACTTTATATAAGCATTTCTCTTTTTGTATGCAGATCTTATACAAAGGGTACTTGTTGTCAGGACCGCCCGTCGGCGCGTCCTTCCTCTCTGGCCTGACACCGGCGCGATGACGTCACAAGCCTGGCGTGAAATTTGAGGATAAAAGCTCTTCCAGGTCAGGGGTTCAATGCCCAATTATAGGTTTTGTTTGGAACATTCCTGGATGCTTTATAATTCTTGTTAAATTGATTTCTGGACTTCTGACCCTGCCTGAATCTCGACTTTGCTACTAATCTGCCTGCCTATTGAACTTCTGCCTGGATATTGACTACGATTATGCCTGACCCCTACTTGTACTGTGAACTTGGACTTTAAATGATTGGAAAGCATTTTGCAGTGGGTAGCAGGTGTGAATGCCACCAATATACACCCTGCACATGAACCTGCTGGGATTTCTTTCTAAACAAAGTGCAGTACAATGTCATTTTGTTGCACTTGATGACTGTTTCTTATTGGGGGGTTGTTAAGATTTCCATTTGAATGCTATAATTCTCTTGGCTTGAATTATAAGGTAACACAAAAGTGCTCTTTAAACTGGAATAGGGGCAGTTTCTTCTACCTGCTTCAGCAGAACAGTAGGTCACGTGGAAATATTAGTGCCAGTATTTGACTTATTTCATTGGACACTCTTTTCCAAAATTCTCTTATATCTCGACACCCCCAAACCATATGAATGTAATCAGCAGGTGAGTAGCTACATTTGGGACATATGACTGGTATAATAGACAGGGCTGTATTTCTGCAGAGCGCACCCGGAGACCAGTGTCCTCTGTCGCCCCCTCCCCTCGGATCGCGCGCATGCACATTCTGTTTATCTACAGCCAAATATCTAAATTGTATAATTTAATCTTTAGTGCCATTTAACAGTGCACTGTGTGTTTCCAGGATATCTGACTTAATTTCAGAGCTGAGGTTCGGTATATTCTGGGTCCATTTCACATAAAGTGCTGGTAAGACCGGGCTCTCTGGTGCATTTAGAAGGGAGTAGAACTGGGAGGTTGGTTTTGACAACTCTGTAGTGAATATCTGGAGTGAATATCATTTCCTCTAGTCTCCGAGGGGTAGAGTCAATATTTATATTACTGGGCTTTCCAAGCATGTCTAAGATGGATACAACGGAAGAACATCTGGTTCGGTAAATTATATTTAAGGTGTCAAAGGATAGTAGTGACCCATTTTCTTATGTGGTCTATGTATTTAATATTGTGTTGTGCCCATTCCAGGGGATCCGGGATAGATTGTAGGTGAGAGATTGAGAATTGTGCCATGGGGGGGTACCGTTGCTTTTGTTAAGGGGGATAAATTAGTTTTCCTTTTTGTTCCTCTGTATAGAAGATTTTTTAGTGATCTGTAGGACCCTACTGTCTGGGCTTCAATAGTTGTAGCAGCATTTTGGGATGTCGGGACCGCACCACCAAGTTGTCACTAACTTAGTGGCTAGATAATAGTAAAACAGGTTAGGGGCTGCTAGGCCTCCCATATCTGCAGGATATTGTAAAACTATGAGAGATATGCAGGGAGGTGAGGAGGCCCAGTACATTGTGGTAAGCATTGATTTCAGTTTGCAGAATATTTACTAGATAAGGGGAGAGGGGCTTGGTGGAATAAGTATGTGAATTTAGGAAGTAAAATAATTTTAGAAAGGTTGATTCTACCCAGAGGAAATAGTGGGGAATAATTAAGTTTTATAAATTTGTCCAGGTCTCTATGGATGTGAACTCCAAGATATTTGAAAGAGGGTGCCCACTGTAGAGGGGCTTGGTATACTTGTTTGTTTACAGTGAATGTGTTGATTGGAAAGATTTGGAATTTGGCCCAGTTTATTGTCAGGCCTAAGTATGTTGTGTAACGGTTAATCACCTCAAGGGCTGCGTATAATGCCCCATAGGGGTTTTCTAGGAACAAAATAGTATCGTCATACATTGCCACTGTTTCTGTGACAGGCCCCAGCCTAAGTCCTTTAACCTCCACTATGTTCTTCAGTAGGGATGCCAGGAGTTCCATGGCTAGCGAAAACAACATCGGGGAGAGGGGCACCCCTGCCTAGTGCCTCTACTAAGTGGGAAGGGGGTGGAGATAGTTTGATTTGTATTTATACTGGCTGATGGATTATGGTATAATGCTGTTTACGTTAGGGCCAATGCCCATAGATTCCATGGTGGACCAAAGAAAGCTCCACTCCACAGAGTCAAACACTTTCTCGTTATCTAGCGCCGCAATGACTCGGGACCCTGAGTTATTGTGTGTAATTGTCATGTTAATGTAGAACCTACTGATATTGTTTTTTATATTTTTATGTATTTTCCAAAGGCTTTCTTTTAAGGGGTTCTGTTACGAGAAAACGTGTTTTATGAAACATATCAGTTAATAGTCCTGTTTCAGCAGAATTCTCATCATCAGATGGAGTGCGCAGTTATGGGGCATGAAACGCGTTAGATTTGTACACCCTCCACTGTAATCCTCACATGCGTGAATAAAGCCGAAGATTGATGTTAACTGTGTCAGACTCCTGGCTTGTTCTTGATCAGCGCTCCGCAGCAGTTTGTGAGTTTGATGTAGTAGCCGGCTAGGAGTGACCGGTCTATCGCGAGAGCAGCGATCAAGTAGGACGACACACTGTTCCGGGTGAGCTCCGCCATTATCGCATCTTGAATTGAAAACACGCTATGGGTCCATATAAGGCTAAACCAAACTTATTAATTTACAGTTTGGCTGGACAGAACTAAAAATACTGGGGTTAACCCCAGACAGCATCCAACCTGTGTGCTCTATTTCCTAGTATCATTGAACATGTGGGGGCGCCATCCTCCTATACTCCTGTAGCACTGGTTACCCAATTGGAGAAGCCAGATGTGTATGTGTGGTTATACTTTGAAATTGCCCATGTCAGACTAATTCAGTCATTCTGCTCCTGGCCAAAAAAAGTTTGCATGGAACCAAATCTAGGGCATTACACAGATATGGGATTTTCCAACTGATATATGAGTAGGGTTGACACATTTTATTGAAAAAAATACTGCCATTGGTATGTTTTTTCTGTTTGCTCTATTAATAACATTGGCATCAAACATTATATATATATATATATATATATATATATATATATATATATATATATATATATATATATATATATATATATATATATCTCCATTTATCGGCACGCACCACTCTATACAATAATTACCGGGTGCTCACCAAAATCCTCATACTCCACCAGATGAAAGCACTCACGGGTCAGTCATATGAGTACAAGTAGCAAAACTTTATTCCAACAACCACATATCTACGCGTTTCGATCCCACTGGATCGTCATCCTGATGACGATCCAGTGGGATCGAAACGCGTAGATATGTGGTTGTTGGAATAAAGTTTTGCTACTTGTACTCATATGACTGACCCGTGAGTGCTTTCATCTGGTGGAGTATATATATATATATATATATATATATAAATCATCCCAAATCAGATATTGGTTAGGAATAGGTCATTGTCAGCTTAACGGCAAGCTAAAAACAGTAGTGTGTAGATTTGAGATTTGTAAGATATTAGTTACCTATTTCTAATTATGGATATGGCTATCTTATGTTTATACATAATACCATACTACCATGTGTGTAACAATGTTTCATAGTGAAGGTTTAGGTAATGGGTTGTTATGGGATATGGTTAGCAACATACTCTATTATGTTACTATGTTATCTGGAGAACTAATGTAGCATTAATGTTGGGCATCAAGGATATGTCAGTTTAAATAGATGTTTTTCTTTATGCTAGCTTGATCCACTGGAATTGTCATTAGAATATAATGGGTTGCTATGGGATATGGTTAGCAACATAATCTATTATGTTACTATGTTATCTGGAGAACTAATGTAGCATTAATGTTGGGCATCAAGGGTTATGTCAGTTTTAAATAGATGTGTTTCTTTATGCTAGATTGATCCACTGGAATATCCATTAGAGTATATTTATTTAGAGTATTAAGTCCAATGTATTTACATATGTTTTTTCAACACCTATGTGATGCCATCTAGTGGTGCTGTGATGTATATCTATTCTATAAGATGGGATTTGTGTAAGGATGTATTCACTTAGAAGTAATTAAAGCATGTGAATGTGGGGTCACACACTTATAAGCAGGATGGGGGCTGGGCTGCCGACAGCTTCTGATGAAGTGGCAGTGAGTCACGAAACGCATTAAGCGGGTAGCCCCACAGGAGAGATGCTGCTGTAATTTTTAATGGATTTATAATAAATTTGGACTTTTTTAACATATTATTCTGGCTCTGCGGTGCTCCGTTCCTCTACTTTGACTGTGTAGTTTTGAGGTATGAGCAAAAGATACATGTACTAAAATACTATATGTGTGCATGGTATAAGAATGTTATAGAACTTTGTTTTCCTTTGAAATTATTAGGTGATTCTTTCATTATATTTATAGAGAACATGCCAAATTGAAATACTACACAACAATATAACTAGATAATGTACATATCTAATAGATAATCATCAAGTAATTTGCACACAAAACATTGTGTGGGTGATATAATTGTATAATTGAATTCATAAACCAAAAATGTTAATTGCTGTGCCTGAGCAGCCTGTATGCTGTGAAACATATTCAAGAAATGAAAAAGACAAATCCTCTATTCTCAGCCATTAACAGATTGTTGCTGGCAAAAGGCATTGCTTTTATTTTAATTCTACACAGTTCAACACTGTTAATAACATTTTCACAGTCTAGACTGTAGTTAACTTCTATCCATATAAAACTGTATGTTAAAATAAAGAAAAAGTTCCCCATTTGTATGTTGTCGCCTTCCAATATCGCAGCCTACATTTAAATATAGTTTATATTCACTTATTTTGTTCAAATGCTAATAAAGATTCATGTGTAAAGGTCTCATGTTTAGTTTTCCAAAATTAGTAGGGCTTACTAGAAAATGGATGGGTTTATGTATTGAACTAAAAGTCAATATGTATTGGCCAAAAAGTCAATATTCTCAGCTCTTTCACTTGGTCACCTACTGAAACATGCAAATCACCCGCAGTCACTTATTTGCACCAAAATTCTTACTTTCAGGGCGTGACCAGGGGTGTGACAGATGAAACAGAGATGAACTTTATTCAGTTCAGATCTAGGTTTGCATCTCTGCACAAACACATGGGTTATGGCACCACTGATCAAAGTTAATTGTGAAGCATGCAGGAAATTTTTTACGTACCCACATAATTCAGTACAGATCAAAGGAAACTCAGTACAAACCCAATGGTATTGACAGTGACAGCATGTTGGTACCTTTTTGCCAATGCTAAAGATTCTGAGGCCAGGGCCAGATGATGGTGGATCTCCACTTGCATTTTTCCACAGCTGGAGAATCCGCTGCCCGCTGCTTTCCACTCCTGGTCTGCCTGTACCAGGAAGCAATGTTTCCGCTCAAGTGCAGGCAGATGTGGCAGATTTCGGCACTGAAATGTGACATGTTGCATTTTGCTGAAATACGCCCACAGTAAAAAGGGTACTGGCGCAGCAGGACACCATCCATTATTGTCTGGCCCAAGCCTAAGGCTTATAGTATCATAAGTTTTATGTGTTTTCTCAAAGAGCTGAAAATGTTAGCAGAAAAAATGCAAATACTGCTCCAAACCATGTGTAGGCCATTGATTTGTAAGGGCAACTGCATATCAGTACCCAAAAGGGCAGTGGATTCAGCCTGGAAATGTACATCTGCCCGTGTATGCAGTGACCGGTAGAGTAAAGATAGAGATACACAGGCAGACTTAAGCTGTTGATACAGCCCCTTCAAAACAAGTCAGCAACTTACTCTTTTCATGTATGGGGCCCAATGATGTGCCTGCCCAGTTGAAACCTAGCCAAAAATTCGGGTTCAAAATCCTATCAGGTGAGAAGTGCATTGCCTTCATCCTACAGGTCAAGAGTAGGCCAAATTAGAAGATAACGCCACTATCACACGTTTAACCAATGGGTGTTAGTATGGCGGTTGCTCCATTTTCAATGGCGTTTTGGGGTTATTAAAAAATGATTATAAAGTGGATTTTTATGTCCCTGAGGAAGTCAGATATCTGATAAGACATGTTGGCCTGTATAAGTCTTGCTGACCGAGAGGTCTGATGAGCTGATTTTGTGTTTTAAGTTCTTTTATATGCTTTTAGAATTAATGAACAAATAAGCCCAATTCCCCACAGCATGCAGGTGACCAGATAGGGTCCATATCAACTTATTTAGCAACCCTGTCTCAATCTCACTATGCATGGTCACCTTAACTGTATCTTACACCTGTCACCCCCATATCACCCACTGCAAGTAGGGGCTAATCCAGTTTTTTATAGTAGTTTTTTTTTTAAGGGACCCACAAGAATTTATGACACATCTTTCACTTATTATGCACATGCGTTTGACATCACCTGCATGTGCATAAGAAGTGACGGGAGAATAACTGATTATTCACCACCCGCACCAGAACAGCAGCCCTATCCCGGGATACTAATGAAACAAGCCAGTGTTTTTATGGGTCTATATTTGCAGTTTAACTTAACATAAGTGTTTTAAAGTAATGAAATGTATATGTACTGTTGCCCTGCACTGGTAAAACTGATCTGTTTGCTTCAGAAACACTACTATAGTTCATATAAACAAGCTGCTGGGGAGCAATGGCGGAAATTGAAAAACGGCTATATGCACAGGATAACTAATGGATAACACCATTAGACAGACAGAGCTTATTTGCTATCTGATGTGTAACCTGAGCCTTTTCTTCTTTGAATGGCTGCCCCCATTGCTACACAGCAGCTTATTTATATAAAGAATAGTAGTGTTTCTTAAGCAAACACAGCAGTTTTACCAGTGCAGGGCAACACTGCATAATATTTTCATTACTTTAAAACACTTTTATTTTTTGACGTTACTGTTCCTTTAAGCACAGTTAATAATGTCTGTGATACAGAGCAGGCATACAGTAAAGGGGGTTAAAAATGGAGATAGAAACTATCCATCCATGAGTCACTGTGAGCTGCAGTATCCCCAATTCTGTGCAGGCCTCTCTCCTTTTTAGAGAATAGCACAGTATTTGTGATTATGGATGGCTGTGAGAGTTTATTTGCCACAATCTTTTATGGCAAAACATGTAGAATATGCTAAGGCATCTTATTTGAAGCCCCTGCAGTAATGTTACTCACACAGTCCTTATACTTAAAAAAGGTCAAAACCATATTTCAACGTGCAAGCATATTGTTTGCAAGGCATGGAAATAGTATCATTGCTGCAGACTGCCACTCTACTCTCTCTTTCTAAATAAAGACCAAGCCTTGCAGATTCTGCTGTAATGCTGCTGAGCTGCTGATTAACAGGAATGCACAATAAAATCCTCTGACATGTGTGTGTACCCGCACGGTCCTTGCCATGTAGTACAGAGGTTTGAATATAATCAAATGCAAATGCCTTTTTGCACAGTAATTCACCAGGGACATTTCTGTGAAATATGCACAATTTCCAACCAGGGGCACGAAGGGAGATGATATCAAAAGAGAAATTTGTAAACATGCGTTTCCAAGATTGCATCCATAAAGCATGGGCAGACGGCATTGCAATTAGACAACAGGAATATATTGTTTGTCTGCCCTTTGGCTAATTCATTATGGCTGCTGAAGACGATGTTTGCAGCATGCTAATTCGAAGCAAGGTTGTTTACAAGTGTAAGAAACAGTCTATTATAAAGCTTGCTTCAATGCAGCACTGTGCTCCTTTTTCCTTGGTTGCTGGAGTAATGAGTTTATTAAATACCTGTGTCAGCTCCAGAATACACAGCGTGCTTTTATCATTGTATCTATAAATAGGGAGCTACCCTTTGTTGTGAAGTGTCAGACTGGGGTGTCCAGGGCCCACAGGGGCTGCAACGATCGGGCCCTGACCAAGTTGTGAACTGTACCTTCTCTAAATGCCTACACCCTCCAACCCTGCTGCACACCACATACCTTAACAATTCCTCCTTGCAGCCCTAATCAGGGGCGGGGGAGCGATGGTGCCCTCAGGTTTTTTCCTGGTGTCTTGCTGACCCAGTCCGACCCTGGTGTTGCAATAACTAAAAGAATCAAATACAGTGTACCTGATAGCATTAACAGCTAGGATTTGGGATTCGCCAGGATTCAGCCTCTTTCAGCAGAATTCATCAAAATCCTTGTGCTTGGCCAAACGAAATCCAAATCCAAAT
This sequence comes from Xenopus laevis, assembly GCF_017654675.1. Taxonomy (NCBI): domain Eukaryota; kingdom Metazoa; phylum Chordata; class Amphibia; order Anura; family Pipidae; genus Xenopus; species Xenopus laevis. The sequence goes on from NC_054385.1 coordinate 49,882,642, forward strand.
TTGCATAGTAGGGGGTGGGAAGGGAAATCATGTGACTTTTCGTCGCAAAACAGGGAAGTAAAATACTTTTTCCTTTCCCGTCCCCAATTAGAATTTGGTATTGGGCCGAATCTTTCGTGAAGGATTCAGGGATTTTGCTGAATCCAAAATATGGATTAGGTCCATCCCTATTAACAGCACATCATTCACTGTACCATGTGTGAACCTATTAGTGAGGAATAACATGGGGTTCTTTTTCTGGGTAAAACATCACTAAACGAATGCCATACGTTGGTGCCATTTGCCATGAATATTTATGTATTGTATTTGTTCCAAGCATACAGCATGTATACAAGGTGCTGAATCTGAGCTCACACAAAGAGAAGGAAGTGGACCACCACAGGTACATTCTGTGGAGATGTGTAGTACATCCAAGTGGTGGCAAAGGGGCCCTGTATTTTATGTTAGGTGCACCACCTCAGTAACAAGATCTTAGTCACAAAAACATGTCGCTCACTATATCACTCCACAATGTCACTCACATGCTTGGCCAGAGGCCAGAACTTCCTGGGAAGTAGCAGTTGCCATAATGAGCCTTCATGGATGCAAATGCAATAAATATATAACACTGGTTTGTCATTAAGTGATAGTAATTACTCCAACAGGGTAAAAAAGGTCATGGAGGATACTGGCTCAGGCATAATGCAGACCCCCTTAACTTCCTTGTGCCCACTCTTATTACTAGCTGTGCTGTGCTAACATTATACTACATCTCACTGAACCAATTTCAAAAATGTTCATGGGCTCCAGATCACCTGCACCTGGTACCTCTGCCTTGAATCTACCCAGTAATGTACAGCAGTGTACCCAGTAGAATATATCTATATATATATATATATATATATATATATATATATATATATATATATATATATATATATATATATATATATATATAGCACATTTTATATGGCTCAGAATCTTGGTAAAATGTACTTCTTTTGCACATCTCAGTATTGTTAGGGGGTCTTATGGCACATAATGGGCATACTGGGTGCTGATATTGCAGCAGCCAGAGTGCAAATTTATATGCACTATTTTCATTTGGGTGCATCTGTATGCCACCTAGTTTGGTAAATCTATGCATATTGGGCATAAAACTGTTCAGTAGACCCCTGGCATTCAAGTTCAGTGTGTTTATGTTGGTACATAACAAAATGTGGGACATATAATGAGGTAAAATGCAAGCTTTGTGAGGATTTCCAGAAATTTCATGAAAACCCGCTATGTTTAGCATAGCTTTGCAGTTTGGTAGTTTGCAATAGAAAAATGTATTTACCCATTTCAGTTTTGTCAGACTGTATAGTTTCAGACAATATATGGTTTTCTAGGGTCATAATTATTGTTAGGGGGTCTTATGGCACATAATGCGCAGCATCGGTGTCAGTTGTGAAAATTCATATGCACTATTTTCATTTGGGTGCCTCTATACGCCACAAAGTTTGGTAAATTTATGCATATTGGGCATCAAACTGTTCAGTAGAGCCCTGGCATTGGAATTTAGGGTGTTTTATGCTGGTACGTAAAAAATGTGGGGTAAAATGCAAGCTTTGTGAAAATTTTCAGAAATGTCATAAAAACTGCTATGTTTAGCATAGCTTTGTAGTTTGGTAGTTTGCAGTAGAAAGATGAATTTACCCATTTTTGTTTGTTTAGTTTCGGAGAATACAGTATATGGTTTTGGGGTATCAATGTAGTTTTTTGTGTTCTACCCCACAAAAAATGTGTTGGTTTTTCAGTAGCTGATGTGGTCTCTCGGCCAATTTATATTCAATAACTTCATTTTGGGGTCTCTAAAATACAGATACTTAGGTAATCGTATGCACAGTGGGCATCAAACTGGTCAGTGGACCCCTGGCATTCATATTTAGGATGTTTTCTCTTGGCACCTAATGCTTTGTGGTCGATAAATGGCTAGAAAGTGGAAGTTTTGAGGTGATTTTCAGGTATTTCATTAAAACAACAAATTTGTGAAAGCATTGCGACTCAGTAGTTTTGAGTACAAAGACACAGCCACTCATTTTGGATTCAGTTGAATGTGTACTTTCCAAAAATATATGGTTTTGTGGGGCCAATATAGTTTTTTTTGTGTTTTTACACCATGAAAAATGCAGTAAATATGTTAATCATTCAGGAGCGGAAGTGAGTTCTGAGACAATTTGTATGAGCTAAATTCATTTTGGGGTCTCTAAATGACAGATACTTTGGTAATCCTATGCACAATAGGCATCAAACTGGTATTCATATTTAGCATGTTTATTCTTGGTACCTAATGCTTTGTGGGAGATACAAACTTGCAAATTGAAAGTTTTGAGGCGATTTTTCAGAATTTGAATACATTTTTATAGAAACCGCTAAGTTCAGAAAAGCTTTGAAGTTTGGTACTTAGGAGTAGAAAGACCTAGTTACCCATTTTAGATTTGACAGAATGCGTACTTTTCAAAAATATATGGTTTCCTGGTGTAAACCTACCAGGATTTTTTGGCTTTGGAATCCAAAATATGCCATATTCTGCTGTAGTAAATTGCTGTGGGGAGTTTTTAGAGCTCTATATCTTGTTCCAGATGAGGAAATACACAAAAACGGAATATTTCGAAAGCTTAGGTTCTCTAGAAAAAAAACAACGTATAGCATTCCTAGGTAAAGTAAAAAGCCCCCCAGGAAATGCCCCTAAAATGAGAGAGCACAAAATATTCAAAAACGCCTCGCACTGAGAGCAAATGAAATATGAAATTCTGTTGGCAGTTAAAGGGTTAACTCATCTTAGAACTCCTGGGGGAATTCACAAAATTAGAGTAACAAATATCATTGGAGTTCAAATTGCAATTAAAATAATTCAGATTCAAAAAGCCCTACCTAATTTTGTGAATATTGTAGTTCTGTAAAGCTAAACGGTTGATCCAGAACACCACTGAATTTTGAGAAACAAATTTTTTTTGTATGTTGTGAATTTGTTGTTTAATGATTTCTGGCATAAATGAATACACTATTTCTGTTGTCTTGTGAAAACACCATCAAGCATAAAAAATGCAGCATGTTGAATGAATCACGTATGCAATAACTCTGAACCAGGCACAATAACACTGAATCAATTAAGGTATGCTCTTAGATATGGTCAACCCTGCATCTCAAATGCATGTTAAACTCACACAAAAATTACCATGTATAAGAGCCATAAAGGGTTGGTAGGCTGAAAATTTCAAAAGAGCAAACAGATTTTTTTATATTCAATTTTGAAATCTGACATGGGGCTAGACATATTGTCAGTTTCCCAGCTGCCCCAGTCATGTGACTTGTGCCTGCACTTTAGGATGTAACTACTTTCTGGCAAGCTGTTATTTCTCCTACTTAATGTAACTGAATCAGTCTCAGTTGGACTTGGCTTTTACTATTGAGTGTTGTTTTTAGATCTACCAGGGAGCTGTTATCTTGTGTTAGGGAACTGCTATCTGGTTACCTTCCCATTGTTCTTTTGTTGGATTGCTGGGGGGTGAAGGGAGGGGGGGTGATATCACTCCAACTTGCAGTACAGCAGTAAAGAGTAAAGGTGGCCATACACGGGCCGATAAAAGCTGCCGACAGACCAAGTCGGCAGTTTATTGGCCCGTGTATGGGGGCCCCCGATGGGCTTCCCCGATCGAGATCTGGCCGAAAGTCGGCCAGATCTCGATTGGATGGGATTAAAAATCCCGTCGGATTGCGGCCGCATCTGTTCGTTGATGCGGTCCTGCGATCCGACCGCCCGTTTACAAATGCTAGGATCCGATCGTTGGGCCCTAGGGCCCACGATCGGATCTGCCCGATATTGCCCACCTCAAGGTGGGCATATCGGAGGGAGATCCGCTCGTTTGGCGACATCGCCAAACGAGCGGATCTATCCATGTATGGCCACCTTTACTGAAGTTTATCAGAGCACAAGTCACATGACTGGGGGCAGCTGGGAAACTGACAATATGTCTAGCCCCATGTCCGATTTCAAAATTGAATATAAAAAAATCAGTTTGCTCTTTTGAATGCAGAATTCTGTTATAGCAGCACTATGCTTTTGAAAAAAACTGATGTGTTTTGAAAAAAACATGTTTTCCCATGACAGTATCCCTTTAAAATTATTTTACTTAGATCAACTGACTGTGAATTTGCAGTTAACCTGCAGAGATATGTCCTATATACTATATGTATAAGTATTTTGAAATGTTTTCAAGTCAGTGAGACATTTATTTCAACTTCACACATTGTTTATTGCTCAGAAGATGTTAATGTATGAATACGTTTTTTTTGTTGGACTGTCATACAGCTTATATCAGAGCAACCATTGTGTGGGTTTCCACACCAAACTTAAATATAAAGTTACGAAATAATAATAATAATAATTATATAATTATACAATGATTATACAGATATGGGACCTGTTATCTAGAATGCTCGGGATCTAGGGTTTTCCAGATAAGGGATGTTTCCGTAATTTGGTTCTCCATACTTTGATCCTGTCCTTGTGTGTTAATTAGATAGGGGCATTCCAGGGGACACCCACCTCTCACCCACATGTTGCCCCTCCAGTATATAGCAGTTAGCAGTGCCACGCCCCATTCACAAAGTAAAATGAATTACTAAGGGCGAAAGGTGCATCTTGGAGGTAATAAGTTACATTGTGGGCAAAACTCAAATAGAAATTCCAAACTTAGTCTTTAAACTCCCAAATGATGTTTTATTTATTTTTTTGCATTGTGAGGGGTATTGATTTTCTGTCTACATAGTGTATTGTCTGGTTGGGGGAGGCAGCGTCTGGCCTGCCATTTATCTGCAGATGAATATATGGGTTTCTATTGTCCTAAGTAACTGCTTAGGATGCTGAAGATCATTTGCTAAATATGCAGGCTTGGTCTCAGCTCAATAACAATAGGTTAAGCCTCTCTATGTATGCTGCCCTTCATTTGAATATTCACAGGGGTAATTGTAGAAGTGAATGGTGCAGTTTGTTATGGAACTTCAATGTTGTAGGCTTCTTTGTTTTACAAATTCTTGTGGCAAAAACACAGAGGAAAAAAACTGTATACACAATAATAAGTGATTTATTCAGCAAAATGCATTTTCCTGTAACAATGTTATTGACCGGGCCTACACAATTAATTCTACCTCTCTGCTGGAATGATTTCACTTGTGTTATTTTCTCAGTACTGGCACCTTGTAAATGTCCTCCATTGTACAGGACTGCTGGATTTGTTGGAGTTTCATACAAAGCACACACCCTCAAGCAGAAACTTTTTTTCTTGTGATTAACAATTAAATAAAACCTGAAATATGTATGCCCAGCTTCTAAGTTATACTATCCAAATATCAGGAGTCACAATTCTGTGTATGTCAGAAATGTTTTTTCATGTAAATACGTCATTGATATGGTTTTTCAAGTAAATATTTAATTGATATGTATGCCAGTATGCCATGCTTGCACGGATTTCCACTGAATATGATACATGCGTCTATAGTCAAGAGCCGTATACAGAATGACATGGTATCCAGACACGCTTGCACTTTTTTTATTGGCAGCCGATATATAACTAGCAATTATTATTTTTGCCTTTAGATCCCTTTTATAATAATAATAAAGCCTGTCTGTCTGTGCCACACCCACACACATACACCCACACACACACACACACACACACACACACACACACATATATATATATATATATATATATATATATATATATATATATATATATATATATATATATATATATATATATATATATATATATATATATATATGTAACACAATTATGAGCAATTATTTATTCATTAGAGAAAATAAATCAGATAGAGTTGATGGTACTAAAAGACTGACATGGCAGGTAAGGAAGAGAGGGACACAGATTATAATCATGGTTCATTTTACAATCACTGTAAATAGGATTGATGCAAGTGGTAAGGACAGGTCTCCATATACAGGATTGTTAGGGGTGTTATAGAGGACACCTATGTGGTCCCCCTCCAGCTCGTCCCTCATGAATACTGAATATTGAAAGTATATTGATGCTCCATTCTGGGGCAGGGTTTTTTCACCATTAGTAAAATACCCCTATCATCTTCTCTAAAGCTTTAAGAATGATGGGGCCCTAATTAAATGAGAACTAAACCCTAAAAATGAATATGGATAAAAATGCCATATTTTATATACTGAACTTATTGCACTAGTGACTAGCCTAAAGTTTCAGCTTGTCAATAGCAGCAATGATCCATGACTTCAAACTTGTCACAGGGGGTCACCATCTTGGAAAGTGTCTGTGACACTCACATGCTCAGTGGGCTCTGAGCAGCTGTTGAGAAGCTAAGCTTAGGGGTTGTCACAAATTATCAAGCAGAAATGAGGTTTGTCTGTAATATAAGCTGATGCTACAGGTCTGATTATTAAATTCTGATGCTAATTGCACTGGGTTCTGTGCTGCCATGTAGTAGTTATCTGTATTAATTAGTAATCAGCCTTATATTTTGAGATTTCTATTCTATGTGTACTGTATATTGTGAGTGGGTCCCTACGGTCAGTAAATGACAGCAGCAAAGAGCATGTGCAGTGAATCAGCAGAAAAGAAGATGAGGAGCTACTGGGGCATCTTTGGAGATTTAGATCTTTACTGCTAAAGGACTGTGGTTGCCTTGGCTGGTACAGAAGTCCAAAACATAATGCACAATATTTCTACCTACTTCTTTAGTCAACCTTTAGTTCTCATTTAAAATGATTTTGCAGTGGGCTTTTGTGATCAATTCTTTAGCCACTTTTGTCATATTCCGTTACAGTACATCACAAAACTCAGCTGTTTTGCATCCTGAACGCCATGTAACCTCTCCCTGTGAGAAATGTTTATTTATTTTTTTTTACACCAGTAGGCCAAGAACTCAATATATAAAGGATTCAGCAAACATAAAAGGGCACAGGGAATTTGTTAGCGATTTCAATGCTGACAATTCTCTGACACATTAATGTAGAAAAGCATGCCTTAATTGAAGATTACAGCTCTATAGTCAGTCTACTGTGGTTGTGTTTCATGCTGGGAACACAGCAGATTTCAGTCTCCTCCAGTACTGAAGGCTTAGGGGCACATTTACTAAGCTCGAGTGAAGGATTTCGAAGTATTTTTTTTGGGGACTTCGACCATTGAATAGGCTACTACAACCTTCGACTTCGACTCGAACGATTCAAACTAAAAATCGTTCGACTATTCGACCATTCGATAGTCGAAGTACTGTCTCTTTAAAAAAACTTTGACTACATACTTCGGTAGTTTAAACCTACTGAGGTACTATGTTAGCCTATGGGGACCTTCCCCATCACTTTTCTAAGCTTTTTTTGATCGAAGAAAAATCCTTCGATTGAACGCTTAAAATAGTTTGCATAGTTCGATTCGAACGATTTTATCGTTCGATCGAAGGATTTTTACTTCGATCGATCGTAGGATTAGCGCTAAATCCTTCAAATTCGATATTCGAATTTGAAGGATTTAAATTTGAGGGTCAAATTCGAGGGTTTATTACCCTTAGTAAATGTGCCCCTATACCATTGCCACTCAACAATAAGCAAGTCCATGGCTCACACTCATAGAATTGACACAGCTGAAACATGCCATCACTTTGCTTGATTTCTGCCACTGAAGATTTAAGAAGCTGCATTTCTTATCCTTCCTTTATAAAATGCAACCTCTCTGTGCATAGCAGTAGCTAGAGAGTGGAGCTAAATCAAATCCTTTGTTCTTACGTCAGTAAATGTAGCTGAGCCAGCTGCCTGTCTGTAGAGAAGAGTTATTTTGCTAAAGTGACTTCTTTGGAAAAAAAGAAGAATAGAAAAAAGTGAGTTGAAGATGTTATATGAGAGCAGGGCTGCTATTAAAATCTGTATGATATCTTGGGCCAGCCATCTTTGTTTCATCGAACATATATTTGACTAGATATCTGGGCACCCATATGGTGCAAAGCAGTAAAGGGATATACATTCTGTACCCCAGTGGCCACCAGAATAGAAGCAATATATCCAAGATACGCATTTCAAATACTGAATGATAATTTTTGCCACTAATCTGTATTCTCACAGCAAGAGGGCACTTGAAGTCATCTTTAAGTGGTTAAGCATTTGTCACTATTACAATATAAATAGTCTTACCTGCTACCATTCAAATAGCATAGCAAGTTTCATTCTTTTTTCGATCAAGCATACTAACAGAAAGCACTGCAATAAATTACAGACAAGTGCTACTGTTTAATAAACAGTCATTGATTGTCCACACCAGTCACAATGGTGGGGATGCACCCCACAAAACAGTTGATGGGGGCCTAGACTGAAGACTAGTTAGGGGGGATGGGGTGATTTCTGAACCCTCTGCTGCCCTGATGTAAATTGAAACTTTACAAACTGCAGATGTAAATTGAAAGATTCTGTCTTAATAAAATATGGATAGGGCAAGAGGAAATTAGTAGCCCTACAATAAATCTCCTCTAGTGCAGACAACAAGATTCCTCCAAATGCTACCCCAGTGGGTAACATTTGAATTGCCGCTGGGGAAACATATGCGGTGCTGCTACTTTCCAAATGACCCCAAAGTTTTCTCGCAAGGAATCTTCAGGCAACATCGCACCTTGTATGTTTCCTCAGCAGCGATTTACATGTTAGCCACTGGGGTCGCATTTGGAGGAGACTAGAGCAGTCAGGGTGAAAGATGATCTGACAATGGAATACCTATAACATGCCCCCTAGTGCATGGGGGTGAAGCTCATGCTCTTAATTCTGTTTTACAATCGTACCACAGAATCGTATTGCCGCTGCCCAGCAATAAATCACATAAAGTTAATTTTCTGCATGACATGATTTGTAATCTTGATTCTTCTATAGGGAAGATCTCATGGGCAAGTTTGGGAAAAGCTCAATGTTGCAGTCATAAATTGCACACTGGTTTATTTGTTTTTTTTTCTGCTATTCACACTAGAGACTGCAACTGTTCTATATTAGAGCAACAACTGCTATTGATGGAAGGTCGCAGTCTGACCATTCATTTTGAAGTAGATTCAACATTCTACTGCAGAGGTCTACAATCTGACCTCTTATCTTCCATAGCACAGCTGTTCATCCTGCAGTTTATTTCTAGCTTTGTCTGGACTATATTTCCCAGTATCCCTGGTTTGCCAAAAGCTGTTGTTAGGAATAGTTGGGCCATCCATCTTAATGTACATTTGACATTTTGCTGCATAGATCAACACTGTGACCTCTTAATCATTTTCCCATAGCACAGATGTCCATCCTGCAGTTCACTACATGTATCTGAACTATTATTGCTAGCCTTCTCTGGCAGCCAAAAGCTGTTGTTGAGGTTTGTAGTTTACCAATGGTTTGACATGCTGTCTTTTTTTAATGCTAACCAGGGGAAGAAGGAAAGAGGAAGTAGTAACAGACTATATTTAATGCTGCTTAGCTAATCTGGGAAATAAAATGTGTTAGGGGAGTATCCGTTTAGGTGCTGGGTTTTAAATATTCAGCTAATTCATTCAGTCCAAGACGTATTTGCCAGCTGTACATTATGTTCCTTTCAGGAAATTGATACAGTACTCACAGATACAATTATTCTGGACTTCTGCAATGTCAGACGGTCTACTGGCAGGGCAGGCTAAATAAGATAAACTAGTATAACAAAAGGCAGTGTGTATTGTTTCTGTCTGGTCTGAGATCTATGAGGCTAGCACATTAACACATAGTCCATTGTAACTTTGTGCTGCAAACCCCAGTCAAGTCTTACACAGCTACATTTATATTTAAATAAAGAGCACATCGTCTCTCTCTGTGCAGATAAGAAAGTAAGTAAAATAATTCATCCAGCCATTAATCAGGAGGTACTGGGTTATATTTTGGTAACCTTTTAAAAAAGATGCTTCATTTTCATGCTTCACATTTTGTATACTCTAAACAGGGCCCTCATTACCTCCTGTACAGTCAGTATTTGTATGAAATGTGTATGTATGCAGGCCTGGGTACACCTTTCTATAGTACAGTGTTGTGGAATATGTTGTTGCTTTTTAAATACATTATTATTATTGTTTTATAATACAACATTCCATTATTTCTACTGTACACCTGCACAACATAACTTTATTATGCTCTGTATTTTAGTTGTAACATCATTAATATAGTTTGACAAACATTGGCCAGTTTCATCATAAAGTTTGGGTAAATCAAGACAAATGTATGATTTTTTGGTCAGTCAATGTAAAATATAATATAACCCAAACTAAGATTTATAAGGTGATTAGACTAATAACTAACATGCAGTCTTTCATCAGTTTTGAACTACAGCTCCCAGTATCGTTTGAAAAAGAAAGTCACTGTTAGAAGTAATAATAATATATCTGCAACTAAGATGTATTAGAATATGAGTGCAACGTGGGGTCCACAGTGGCCCAGCTGTGTTTGCTTTATTTCTTTTACCATCTTCTAGCTTAAGATGCTGGAAATTTTATGTTGAAGGTTGTAGGCTGAACATCATAAACTAATTATCTAAACTATAGCTATATCAAACAGTTTACTAAAGTCTTCTTGATAGTGGAAAGATAAAGTTAAAAGTCACATCAGAATCCAGTGATCTATGTTAATCTATATTATTAATATCTATTTAGAAATTGCTGTACTACTATTATTTGCTTTGTCGAAACCAACCACTAATGTACCCACTACCAATAAATATAAAGGATACTGAAAATCACACAGGAAGCAGCCCTGTAATAAAGTAGTATATGATTCTCATATTACGATCTCCATTCACAGGTGTCAGCCTGTGTGGAGTTGTGTCTGTGATGTGAGGGTTGAGAAAAACTCGACCTTCACCCGACCGGACCCGCCAGCACCCGCTTCCCCTCCATTTATAGACCCGCGCGACCCGCTCCGCCGATGACGTCACTAAAGGGGGGTGGCAGGCACGGGCCTATAAAACAGGAAGCCAGAAGTCAACAGTCTAAGGTCGTGGGTGGGGAGAGCAGGCAGCAGAGCATTTTTGCATGCTTATCTGCTATGTGTATTTCCACACAGGCTGCTGCCGGGCCTGTTGATGGAGCAACAGGAGTGAGTGGATGAAAGCAGAGCCGTTTTTCTCCACCTGTGTACAAAATGCAGATGGAGGATAGCAGACAATTCAATACATGTGCCCAGTTGGACTGGCTAACCGGGATACCAGGAAAACTCCCGGTGGGCCCAGGGGTCTGTGGGCCCTTGTGCTGCCAAACATTTGGCCTATTTCATGGCAATTCCCTATTTCTTTGAGCACAAAGAGGCTAAATAGATGGAATAATAGATTATAGTATGTAAAGAATAGAGACTAGGAGAATAGAGGTTGAGTGAGGAGAACAAGAATAATAGTACTGAAAATGGGCCCCTCCCTGGTCTATGGTTCTTTGGTGGGCCCCTGGTCTAAGGTTTTTCGGTGGGCCCCTGGTGACCCAGTCCAACACTGCATGTGCCCATGCCCAAAGGCCTAGGAATCTCCACAAAAATGGTCCAGAGTGGTCCTTATTGCTAAGGCCAGCCCTGCACAACACCTCACCTGTATGCCATGGCCCTGGTGTTAAAAGAGATAATCCTGTGAGGTGCCACCCTCTGTTAACACATGATAATATACTTAGCTTGTTCTGATTGCGTGTTTAATGTTGCTGCACTTTTTTTAATGTCAAATCCATGAAAAGTTCCAGGTCTTAAAAAAAAATGTTGTTCCTGTAATGATAGCAGAGACAAACCCATATTTACTTTATAAAACAAAAAAATGTAACCAGAAAGTGTGGATTATAGCATTTCTCTGCGGAAATATCAAATGATAAGAGGCATGGTATATTTGGTACAGAAAATATGACTTCAGTAGAGGCTTTTGACTAAGAACACAAGACATTCTGTATTATGCAAAAATTTTAATAAGCTCACACTGTATATGTATAGATGTCTTCCCATGTAAGGTACATAATCCATTAATCTGAAAATCCAAGATCTAAGAAGCTTCAAAATACAAGAATTTATTTTGAAGTGTCCTTTTTTGAAACCAAGTTTGCCTTTTTCTCCAATACATCATACTTGATGGTAACTTAGCAAGCATAAATGTATGTTTTTGGCACAGTTTGTTTGCATTTTAAAATGTACACATACACAAAAATGGATAGCTGGCTCCAATCTCTAAATGGACCAACTAATTAACGACCTCCCTTACAGACTTGCTTTTAAATTGTTGGATATTTAACCACTTCAAGAACGGGCATAAAGCTAATAAAGAAAAAACCACCAACAAAAAAGCAGGCAACCACTGGGTAATTCTCACCGAGTGGAAAGGGATGACCTGGGTGTCCAAACCCCAGGCCCTTCACTTGAAGAGGAACAATTCTATTTCAAAAACGGTAGAAATTCAGCAATGCTTGTCACTCACCAAATCTGTCAGGTGGCCCGGGTGCCGTGCCCCGAACCCGTAGCTTTAGGCGAAACCAATCCTTCGAAAATAAATATGATATTTATTTTCGAAGGATCATTTTAAAATGTAGTCTTAAGAAATGCTCCCCAATACAGAAAAACACTTTATGCAGGACCCAAGCATTCCAAACACCTTTACTGTAACTTCTCACTCAATTGCCATGTATGAGAAAATGAGAGCTTCTGACTTTAACCCCTTTCCCGCCTTTTTTTTCTGTACAAGTGGGATCAGTTCATGATCCCACATTGATTGTGAATAAAATATATCACACTGCACTGTTATGACATGTATGTCAGTACTGTATAGTTTATATAGTACAAAAGGGTTAAAAATATGTAGTTCCTTTGTGTACACATTGAATGTATTAACAGCACATACTTTATTACCACAAAAATTGCAGTGGCAGACAGTATAGACAGAGCTATTCAAAGTCATTTTAAGTCTTAGCTAGAAACATCAACATAAACTGAAAGCTGACGCTGACCTTAATATGAACTTTAAGCATGACACAGAATGGGGTGTTTTTTTATACAACTTGCATTTTATATTCATCAATGTTTGTGCCATTTCACTTTGCACAGTCCATTTCATAAGTAAGATTCAGTGTTTTAATACACTAAGTTGTGCAAATTAAAATCCACGACTACTCTGCCAGGCCCGTACTGGCAATCTGTAGTTTCTGGAGGGACTGCTGTAAGATGATATAGAATGTCTTTAATTATTGGGCTGGCGGGGGGAATTTTGGACCTCTCTGTACTGGAAATGCCCAGCTCCACAGTTATCAAAGGCTGTAGCCCTAGTCAAGTGCTTTGGGTGCCTATATAAAAAATACAACCCTGCAAGCATATTTGCCAAGGTTGTGCAGAAAGCATGAGTGCTAACCCCGCTCCAAGAAGAATTTAATGAAATTTGTTTAGGATGATGTTATTTAAAGGGTAACTATCACGAAAATAAAAATGTAATAAAAGCTTCATCATACTGAAATAAGAAATGTTCTAAATACAATCAATCAAAAATTTTGCATTATTTCTGAAATAATCAAGTTTATCTTCACTATCCCCCTCTCAGCATCTGTTTTTCTCCATTCTATTTTCTTGCAGGAGTTGGGTGTCAGATATTCATTGACTCAGTGGCGGAACTACCGGGGGAGCTGCCAGGGCCCGCACCCCCTCAGGGCCCCCGGCAGTGCCATGCGCCACTGAAATCCCCCCGGCAGCGCCGCGCCACTAAAATTCGGGCCGTACGGAGGGGGGCGGGGGCCCGACTGTATTTAATTGATGGGGAAACACCCTATTATATTCTCTTTTTTTCTAGACACATAAATGTTACTATATACCAAAAAAACGAATATACATCATATTTATGAATTAAACGTGATTCTATTACTATAGTGTAATCCATAGTAACAGAGGAGATCAGAGCACCAAACTACTTTACTTTATATATATATTTAAAAGCACCTATGAAATAAAAATATGACTATGCAAGAATCAGTCAACAAACAAATGACAGAATAGCCTTATGTATTTATGATTTTTATTTGCATGAAAATATCTTTTTTAATAGATCTTCCACAGCAACTGCTCACTTTTTCTTTTTCCCCAGGCGGGTATTCTTTTTGAATGAATGACGTAGGCGCCCGCCTCCGCCAATCCAAACACCCGTGGGCGTGGCAAATTATTCATGCATCCTGGACCCAATGACCGGAGCGGGAGGTTGTTTTAAACAGGGGGGAGAGTCGTGTAGCCAATCAGGAAGCTCTCGTAGAAAGCTAGCGCGAGGTTGCGAGCCAGGCTTTTAGCTCAGAGCGGCGTGCGCACGGGGGGACTCCACACTTAGCGAACAATACAGGTAACGTCCTACAGCTTCTGTCTGCCTTTCTGGCACCCCCTCCTCTTTCCTAAACTTTCCGCTTAGTCTCGCCGGACCCATCTCCTACTATCCCCTTGGCTTCCCTCTGTCTTTGTGTATGTTTATACCTGTGCCCAACTTTCCCTTTCCAACCCCGTAATATTCGTGCCATCTGCACTTTATCTCTAATGTATATAGATGCCTGTTCGTGTCTTCCTGTGCCGTGTTTCGTACGTTTTACTAATAGAACCCCGTCAGCAATGGAAAGAACTACATCTCCCAGCATCCCTGTTAATCGGCAGAGCTGACTGCCTATGCTGGGACATGTAGTTCTGCAAAAAGCTGAGGCGCTTGTGTGTTTGGGCATTGCAATATAGCGGTGCATTAACATGGCTGTCCCTGTCATCCTCTGCCTTGTTGTTTCCCTGTCTTAAGAGGAAGACGAGGGAGGAGGAGGGGTGGTGGGGGAATTCCCCCCCCCCAATCTGTTATTTACCCCATTTCTTGTGTATTGCGTTTATTTAGTGCCCCCCAGTTAGTGCCCAGTTAGCTTGTCCCTCCGCGCTGCAGCTTTGCCCTGAGACTCCCATTAATAACACGGCAGTGGGGTAGAGAGCGCTGCACTCGCCTCATCTCTACTCTTTAACCTGCTCGCTCTGGCCAGGGATAGTATTTTAAGCCCCCAAAACTACCCCGTGTTCTTGCCCTGACTCTGCTCTGTCCATTGCTGTCGGTTTTTCCGTAGTTCCCCTCGTCGTTTTGCTGTTTTTCTACTTTTTCCCCCGCGCCCCCTACCCAGCGTCTCCCTCCCTTTGCCTGTAATGGCTGAACGCGGCTCTTTGTTAAGCAGGGTATTGCGCTAAGCCTCAGCGTGTAGGGATGGGGGGGCAGCGTAAAACGACTCCCCGCGCCCGCCACAGCCTCGCTCGTTCATATAAATGACATATTCGGAGAGTGGAGAGTCTGTTCTTTCCAGCCGTGCCTTTTGTGGCTTTATCCCGCTCTCCGCCGCCGAGAAAAACGGGTCCGTATGTGCGCGCGAGGAATGCAGTGAGTGTACAGCAGTGTCTATGCACGCAGAGAGAAGCCATTTTAGTGAATGGAGAGCCCATTGCAAAGAACAGCTTGGACTCCTCTATATACTCCATAGCAAGGCTATATACTCATACACGAACCGCCGGCACCGGACTTTAATCCCAAATTCCCCCACAAACCTCCGACCCACGTTCAAATCCCAAATAGAGGCTTTGCGAGGGCTGCATTTCAGGGGGACTTTCTTTCATGAAGAAGCATTTCACAAAATGGAAGATGAATTATTGGTGTCTTGTTGACCCGCCGCCGTCTTTTCTTTTTCCCTCGCAGTGCAGCTCTATGCAGAGACTGGGGCTGTGCCTGCAACTCCAGCCGCCACAGGGGGCATTTATTCACACAGCTGCTTTATACCATTTCTCTCATTTCTTTTAATTATGACCTTGGCTGTGGGGAAACAGAAAGATGGCGGGGCAAAGTGTTTGTTTTGGGGTTTTTTTTTTTTGCATTTTTCTTCCATCTTCCTTTTTTTTTCTTGGAAGTTGTAAGTTTACTTCACCTTTATTTTTTTTTTAAAAAAAATATGACTATTTTATTCTATCATTTTTATTTATTTATTTTTTTTAATTCCCACTATTATATTAGGAAAGTATTTGTCTTGTGAACTTTTGCTCTTTGGGATTTTTATTTTTTTTATTTTTTATAAATAGTCAGTCATATCTGAATTATTTTGTAGGGGGGAGTCCTTATTCCAGTTCAACATTTCTATGTTTGCTTTAGTTTAATTGTTAGACTTGTTTCCTGACGTACTTGGCTCAGTTGCGGCCTCAGTTGGTAAAGCCGAAGGAAAACTGCTGATTTTTTTTATTAGTAGCTGCAAAACTAATGATGAAAGTAAAGCTACAAAAGTCCTCGAAATACAGAGTGCCCAATGAGATCTCATCGATCCACAGCATAAACCTAACTCAACCCTAGTAAGTACTAGGGTTGCACCAATTCCACTATTTTGGTTTTGTCCGAGCCCCCGAATCCTTCACGAAACATTCGGCCGCATACGAAACCGAATCCTAATTTACATATGCAAATTCTGGTTGGAAAAACCTTTTACTTGTTTTGTGACCAAAAGTCACACAATTTGCCTCCCTGCCACTAATCTGCATATGTAAATTTGGGTTTGGCCAGGCAGAAGGCCCATTCCCTAACCAAATCCTAGATTTGGTGCATCCCTATAAAGTATAGTACACATAGGAGGATTGGCTACAAATGCATAGTACTGTGGACCAAGTTCATTTATGCTTTGACAGTGTATGTAAATACAGTAGAACCCCCATTTTACATTTTTAAGGGGACCAGAAAAAAATGTAAACATCAGGGAAATGTATTATGCATAATATATAGGTGGGGCCACAAAACAACAATTTAAAATGGGGGGGGGGGGGGGGTTCTACTGTAATTGTTTTTTTTTTTGTGCTAAGGTTGGCTTTCTCTGCTTCTGTTGAGCAATATCCTACAGACCTCTTGGCGTTTCCATTAAAATGGTTTGGTGAAACTTCTTTATGGCATTTAAAACAAGTTTTATTTTTTGTCTTAGAGTAAAGATGGCTAAAGGTGACCCTAAGAAGCCGAAAGGCAAGATGTCTGCTTACGCATATTTTGTGCAGACATGCCGTGAAGAGCACAAAAAGAAAAATCCTGAAATCCCTGTCAACTTTTCAGAGTTTTCAAAGAAGTGCTCTGAGAGATGGAGGGTATGTTGTCTGACAAAAAAGGCTTATTAGTTTTAATAGACATGGATTATTAAAACTAATGGCTTTCCTATTATTCAGGGCATGTCTGGTAAAGAGAAGTCAAAATTTGATGACCTTGCGAAGGCAGACAAAGTGAGGTATGACAGAGAAATGCAAGACTTTGGACCTGTAAAGAAAGGCAAGAAGAAGAAGGACCCAAATGCACCTAAGAGGCCACCGTAAGTACCAAGTTTGCTGGGTGGGGGGCTTGTTTTTATGTTGGTACTTAAAGGGCATGTAAAGGCAAAAAAATAAAATCACATTTTTACTTTCTTTAATGAGAGAAACCTATCTCCAATATACTTTAATTAAAAAAAAAATGTGTACCATTTTTATAAGAAACCTGGCTGTATGAAGTGAAATTCTCCCTTCATTTACTGCTGTGGATAGGAATTGTCAGATGGTCCCTAACTGCTGAGCAGGGAATCAATCATACTTATGAACAGCAGGGGGAGCCCCCACCTTCCCAGCCATGGGAAGCAGCTTTGTTAACGACAATCCCTAAGTAGCCCAGACCACGCTGAGCATGTGCACAGTCTTAGTCTTGCAAAGATGTTTAACAAAGTTGTTTAGGCTTGTGGTGCAGTAAGTTCATGTTTATATTTAGTATACAAAATACAGCATTTTTAGCCTTATTCTATTTTAGACTTTACATGCCCTTTTTAGTCACTAATTGTGCTTGTGTTGCGTTTTTTTTTTTTCCCCCTAGATCTGGCTTTTTCCTTTTCTGCTCAGAATTCCGTCCAAAAATAAAATCTACAAACCCTGGTATTACCATTGGCGATGTGGCAAAGAAACTAGGTGAAATGTGGAATAATCTTAGTGACAGTGAGAAGCAGCCATACAACAACAAGGGGGCTAAACTGAAGGAAAAATATGAAAAGGTAATACTGAATTTTCTTGATGCTCCTGATGTTGACAGTAGTTTCCAGGGACCAAGTGTTAACTTGTTTCTTTTCCTACTTTAAAAGGACGTTGCTGACTACAAGTCTAAAGGAAAGTTTGATGGCGCTAAAGCAGCCCCAAAACTAGCACGGAAAAAAGAAGAGGACGATGATGATGACGATGAGGAAGATGAGGAGGAGGATGAAGAGGACGAAGATGATGATGAATAAAAGTTGTACATTCTGTCCATGTGAATACCATAGAGTAGGGGAACTGCAGTCAATGACTCCATCTTGAATAAGGTGGTCAACTTGCCCTCATTAGGTTTAATTGCAAAAATTTGGTTATGGAATCTTAGTTTCAGGATGCTCTTGGAATTGTAACTGGTTTACCTTAAGTAGCCGTGCGTGGTAACATGAGCAATATGAAACTGTCAAAGCTGTACATATTTCCAAACTTTTTTTAAAGAAAAGGCGCTCTGGTGTTCTCCTCACTCTGTGCACTTTGCTGTTAGTGTAACAAAGCATTTAAAAATGTTTCAAGCATTTTTTTATTTAAGGTGTTACTTAATGGTTATTGGTTAGAAAATCCTGGGTTATGAACTGTACATATCTGTAATCTGTAAACTACTTCAAATTCCTATGGTGCATATTTCTTGGAGCTCTTGGTACCTCAGGGATTACAAACTTCCCTGGACTAGGACACCCCCCTTCCAAGGGGCTGCCCTTCTAGCCCAAAGCATGCACATGAAATCAACTTACACTACATTGAACGTCTATTTAGCTTAAAGTTTGTCTTTCTGTATATAGTGATTAGCATTCTGCCATTGGTTGTCGAGAGGGGTTCAGCTGGCATGAGTTAACATTTATGGGTTTATTTTTTAGTTAAGTGCGGTAGTTTTTAAACAAAGACTGTAGACACTACTTTACTGACTGAAGTGAAGAACGAGTGAGTACAGGATCTGTGAGTTCAAAAACGTTCTGTACTTAAAATTTGCATTGTTTTTTTATGTTTAGAATGCTGAAATGTTTTTGAAGCGAAATAAAACAGTATTACATTTTTAAGACTGTTCTTGACAAGTTCCACATGCTCTACTTATTTCCATGATCCTAGTTTGAAGTTTTGTAATTTTTTTTCCATTACAGAGCTGTTTTCATTGCTTATATGAATTCTGTAACAATGCCACCTGCTTGTCTGTTCTTGTGACTGTACAGTCAGATTTCTTCAAAGGGGAAAGTGAACTGTTCAGATGTGAGCAGAAGCCTCAGATACCCTTTTCCAATTTCCTTCCTGATCAGAGCAACATCAGAACACTGTTTTCTTCTGAAGGTAAAGCTGTTTGACCAAACAGTTACAGTAACGAACCAGCAGGTGGAGCTTTTACATTTGTTTTATTTTCAGTTTATAATGCCAATACATTATTGGTTGCAAGCATATTTGGAAAAGCACCCTTGCTTTTAAGGTTTTTATGTATTCTTTAACTGCAACACTGGGTTGATAGGTCCAGGCTTAATGGAGTACAAATACAGTGTCACTTTACAATTTGTGAGTAACTGCAGGAGGAGAAAAAAAGTCAAATTACCAGTCCACCGAGAAGCCCTTTATTTTTTTGTTGTATTTGACAAAGGCGCCAGCTGTTAATGGAGGGGTTTATTTATACTCCTCTCTGTTAAAACTATCCTGATGGCATGCGAAGGGGCAAAAGGAAAAATAACTATCCAGTAGTTTTGTTTTTGTTTTTTTTAAGAACACCCCCCCCCCCCCCCCATTTGATTAGTGCAGTCCCATTAAGGGTATACGTGGCTTGGATACTTTTCAATCCCAAGTGCATGACTTTATATTTATCAACATTGAATCTCATCTGCCACCTAGCCTCCCAGATCGTTTGTAAAGTTCCTGTTGCAAGGATAGCACATCCTGGATGGAATTGATTGGGCTGGATAGTTGTCATCTGCAAACACTGATACATTACTTGCCCTCCCATAAATCATTAATGAATTAGTTAAACAAAAGTGGACCCAATACCCTCATTCCAAGTAGAGAGTAATATTAACAACCACCCTCTTTACCTGATCTTGTAGCCTGTTTCCTTTCCATGTGCAAAGACTTCATTATGCCCAACAGACCTTAGTTTAGAAAGCAGACGTGGGGCAAAACACTTTGGCAAAATCCAAATAGATCACATCTACTACGCCACCCCCCCCACTGTCCAGCATCTTACTTACCTCATCATAAAAACCAAACATGTTTGTCTGATATGACCTACCCTTCATAAAACTATGCTGTTTGCTGCTCATAATGCCATTCACTAGGAAAATTTTGAATGTGATCCGTTAACAAGCCTTCAAATAATCGATGTCAAATTTACTAGTGTATAATTGCCAGGCTGATTTTGTGATCCCTTTTTAAATATTGGAATGCTATCAGCTTTCCTCCAATCCATAGGTACCATACCAGATACTGACTTACTAGGATTTTCGCTAAATATGACATTTGGCAAGGAGTGCCCACATTTTGCATTCAGTTTTGAAGTGATTTTTAAGTAATTTTTTTTCCTTAGAGAAAACAATGCAGGGGAGGCAGTATCAACTTTGCATGCAAGTAAAATAGTAAATGAGGTTGTCTACTGTGTGCTTTGTAATAATTAATGCAAATCAATGAAAGAAAAACATTGTTAAAGAAAGCCTGGTCTGTGCTTGAATTAGAACATGTAAATAGCATGGGAAACCTTTTCATACAGTGTAATGCGTAGGTACAAGACCTGTCATATTCAGAAAAATTAAAAAAAGAAATGCAGCTCTATGGGTTTATGCAAAAATGTATATGATATGACAACAAAAGAGCCATGCACATACAGGAACAGGTGACTGGGCTGGTCAGGCACAAATTTTCCTAAAACTTGAGCTTTACAGGAAAAGCCAAAGTCTGCCTGAAGGGTGTTCAGTATTTTCTAATTGTGCTGTACTAATCATTTGATCGAACACTTAATTAGTACATCACATTCATTGCACACCCAAATTAGTAATTTCTTTTTAAAAGAAGTTATACCCGCTTTCAAATCCCCATGTTTCCATGTCAGGACATACAGTAAGTAACCTCTCTATTCCTCGCCAAGCACTAAAATGAGGTAAATCTTATCTTGTTGGATAACAAATAACATATTTTACTTCTCATCAGATATATATAGAAGTCATGAGAAAAAGCAAGTAGCAAACTTTGAATCCGTAGCTTGTAGAACTACCTTAAGGCTAGGGCCAGATGGGGCCAAAATCAGCCTGCTGAAATCCAAAGGCTAATTTCAGACCCTCACTGCGAGCAGTATCCACTTCTTTAATGTCCGGAACCCATGTGTCGGCTCTGGCACGAACACTCTCGGTGGTTTCCTAAAATCCACCGAGTGTGTTCACGCCAGAGCTGAGACGGGTTCTAGATGCGAAAGAAGAAGTGGATACTGCTTGTATTGAGGGACTGAAGGCTTGTGTCAGACCTTTCGGTTCTTGGCCTGAAGAGAAACACTTGGCCATTACAGCAGCTTGATTGGTTTTTTTTCAGCCATTCAGTAGTATTCACTGCTCACACTGTCCTATTTCATTGATCTGGTCTGGAAGCCTTGTATTTTCCTTGAGGATACTCTGATACAAAGTGGAGTATATGGGTAGGGGATCTCTTGATTGTGAGGGATTCAGATACTTTGTCCACAAACAAACCCCAAATGATCACACCATAATCACCACTTTTCTTTTAATCCATTCCATTTTTTTGAGAGAAAGACCATTTCCTTGGCTATCCTTGTATCAAAGTTACACTTGTTGAGACTTTTTCTGACAGCAAAGTAATGTCAGACTACCATAAGGTCTATCCAGGGTAAAGTATTTTCAGACTATTAGTCCACCACAGGAGAGGCAATTTCCTGCAGGGCAAAGCACCCTGTGTATCAACCCTAGCAGGAGTGGTGGAGGCCCATTTATTAAAGGTCGGCTTTTAGTGGTATTAGAGCTTTTTGAAACCACAATTAAACTCTTTCTCTAAAACCACAAATGCCTTGACAGTTATTAAAATATCCGAATAGAAAAAGCACAAATGAAAAAAAAATGCTGAACGATCCTAAAAATAATTTGAATATCTGTAAAACCTCACATAATTTGAGTTTTTTTGACAATTACTAGCCATAAAAATCCGATAACCTCTAAAGGTCTGAATAGTTAAAAAAAGGGTCCAATAGGATCAGTGCAGCTCCCATTGACTTCTACAGGACCTCGACTGCTTTTACTTGGTGACGTTTTCTATTACAGTTTTTGTGGTTTTTACACTTAACAAATCTCTAAATTTTAGAGTTTCAAAGAAATACAAGAACCCCCCCCCCACACAAATTTTTAGAGGAAAAATTATATTTGTGAAAAAAAAAACCAAATTAAACTTTTTATAAATTGGCCCCTTAGAGTCCCTGGTCAGACTTACAGGGACAGTATACAACTAAAAAAGCACCTTTCCTAGAATGAGCACATTAAATAGAACTTGTGTTGAAATTACATTCTGCCTATAGTTTTAATTTAAAAAAAGTTTTTTCCCCCTATTTTTTGACATTCTAAAGCACTAACTTGGGCTTTGTTATATTCACTGAACTCATCTCCCCTTCCTTTATAAACAGGACAATTCAGAGCACCAATCTCTACCTTTAAGCAAACAAATCGCTCCCTTATCTTAGGCTATGGACACACATGCGGATACCTGCCGCGTTTTCAGCTTTTTTTTTTAAAAAAAAAAACGCGTCAGGGGCCACACATGTGTCCTTGGCATACGCAGCAGCCTTTGAGCAGCTCATCATTAGGAGCTTCTGAATGAAAAAAGTATGTTCAGTACAAGCCCTATTCGTTCAGCTAATGTTGAAAAAGGGTGTATACTGTCCCTTTGAGAACATAGGCTAAATTTGCCTAACATCCGGCAATTTATGGTGCTCACCATTCTGTCCATTTTTTGCCCGATGTAGCACTGCATGTATGTGTGCCCTTGCTTTATGTGTGAGCAGGGCCACCATCTGGGGGGCACAGGAGGTACTGTTGTACCGGGCCTAAAGGGGGCCCTGTCTGTGCTGCACTTTTCAAAATAGCGCCCCCCCTTGACAGCGCCAAAGCGGTGCCGAACCCGCCAAAGTCCCGTAGAGCCCAAGTTCCGAAGAGCAGAAGTCCCGAAGCCGCGAAAAGACCCGAAGCCACAAAAGGAGCCGAAGTTGAAGTCCCGAAGACGTGAAAAGACCCGAAGCCACGAAAGGAGCCAAAGTTGAAGTCCCGAAGAGGAGAAAAGACCCAAAGCCACGAAAGGAGTTGATATCAAAGTCCCGATGCTGTGATAAGACCCGAATGCACAAAAGTAGCCGAAGTTGAAATCCTGTTCAGTTCTACTGCACACCAATTTTTAATTTATTAAACCCCTGGCCAACAATGTATTATTTTAATACTCTATAGGCCACTGCCACCAATGTTTTTTTTTTTTTTTTAAATATTCTCTGGGGCCCCAATGTTTCTTTTAAATTTGTAAGGGGGGGGCTGGCATCAATGTTTTTTTAAAAAAACTTTTAATGGGGGGTCCTGGCGCCAATGTTTTTTTTTTAAAACTTATAAAGGAGCCCTGACCATCAATGGCTTTTTATAACTTGTGTGTGTGAGGTGGGTGGGACCCAGAAAATGTTTTTGTACGAGACTCTGTGATTTCTAATGGCGGCCCTGTGTATGAACATAGTGCCTCATAGGAGTCAGAGGGTTGAATAGAATTATAAAAGTGACCCTAGGGTTTGGCAGGGACCTTAGACTGTAAACTCCATTTATAAAGGCCTACAGAACATTAATCCTTACATATTATATTAATCCTTGAAGCAAATGTGGTCCCACTGGGTCATTTACACTAGTGCCCTACAAACACTGATTTCCAGATATTTTTTTTAGACGAGATAA
This sequence comes from Xenopus laevis, assembly GCF_017654675.1. Lineage (NCBI taxonomy): Eukaryota > Metazoa > Chordata > Amphibia > Anura > Pipidae > Xenopus > Xenopus laevis. Next base: position 49,906,657 of record NC_054385.1, read on the forward strand.
GCTGAAATGCAAAAACTACAAATAGGAAAGTGGCAACATAACCAAAGTTTTAAAGGGTGAAAAATTGCATAAATAAGCTACCAAAGCAATGCTTGTGTAAAATGCTACTGGAAGCTTACAGAGCTACCGATGAGTCAAATTTTATAACTGTAAGTGGTTTTTAAACCAGTATGTTACATATAATTTGACAGATGAAATCATGCTTTGGCGTTTATGAGCTAAGCGGCTATGTAAACTAGGAATTGCAGCTGCAAATTAAGAATTTTAGTACCTAAGTCTGTATTGCAGCACATGAAGTAAAAGCTTACTTCAACTAAAGAACAAATCAGGTTTCAGTAAAGGAAAATCTTAAAGTTGTGTACTTTTGAACACTAATTGCTACCCACTGATTGGGTTGCTACTGTTCACTAGACGTTGTACAAATGTTGTGATTTTCATGTCATTTCTCGTTTTATTTTGTAACAGGTACCAAATGCTGAACCAAAGTAAAACACCGTCCAAGGCATGATGCTTGCCCCCCACACATCGCCCTCCTCAGACCTCTGGCTAAAAGGTAGATCTGAAAGGTGAAAGACAGCCTTATAACATCTCAGGATTAGAAGTCATCTGCACAGAAGAATTGGGCAAAAATGATTTGTGTCAAAGGCCACCTTTTCTAGAAAAACATACCGGCCTTTTCCCTATTAATAACATTGGGATCAGCCATGATTTTTACTGGCCAGGCTGGTAAAATACCGGCCAGGTGGCAACCCTAGTCAAAGCACATGTCCAATTGTGTGGACTTAGCAAGGGTACATGTTACATATTAAAGGTTTCTCTCCGTCTGCGAATTTTAATGAGGCAGAGCGAAGCAGATCTGCTCTAATCAGCGGGCTTCTTGTAACTGAACTGATAGGTACATCTTCAGAGTGGAGATTTGCCTGAAAAAGCCAGTGATTAGAGCGGATCTGCTTCTCTCTGCCTGATTAAAATCCACAAGTGGAGAGAAGCATCTGCCTTTGCCCTAAAGTATTGGTCACATTTTGCCAGGCACTTAATCTCCTTGAGCCCTTGATTATGTTGGAACTTAAGGGGGCCGCAGTATTTTGGGTAAAAAAAACATGGTGATTTGCCCTCAAAATTTCACATTACATGCAACACTTACACTCGTAGTAGTTGTCTCATGCGGGGACAACTGCTACTATTTAGTAATGTATTGTTCTTTTCGTCTTTAAAACAAGGAATTAATCGAATGCAGTAAAAGAAAAATTCTACATATGGTTGATAATGCTTTCAAGAAAAAGGATTTTAATAATTCATGCTGCCAGTCTGATATTTGGAATGCAAATGATCAAGCCCATATGTTATGTTTATAACCAACATGAAAATAATTGAGTCTGTAGTTAGATCCAATTTTATCTCTCTCTGCATTACATTGGTTGGGATTTGATTGTAAATACTAGATACCAGTACTGAACTAAGCCATTTCTTTTATGAATTACTAATTGTAGAGAATAAAATAAAGCAAAAAGTTAATACACTGAATGCTAACAAATGCTACATAGGTAAGGGCTCTTACACATGAGCGTTCTGACCTGCGCTCCCCTGTGTTCCGTTTTTTGGCGTTCAGCCGCAGGGGAGCGCAGGAATAGACGCAAGTCATTATTTGAAATGGGGCTGTACTCACTCAGGCGCATGTAGGCGCCGAACGCAGGAAAAATGCAGCATGTTGCGTCTCAACCTGCGTTCGGCGCCTACATGCGCCTGTGTGAGTACAGCCCCATTTGAAATAATTAAATGCGTCTATTCCTGCGCTTCCCTGCGGCTGAACGCCGAAAAACGAAACGCAGGGGAGCGCAGGTAAAAACGCTCATGTGTAAGAGCCCTAATATTGTCCTAGTGCTGGTACTGACTAACGAGTGCAGCACTGCAGTTTGTCCAGCAAGTGCTAAACACAGCTAATCCAGTGCATGCCCAATTCATCGAATTCCTCCAGTGACTCTCATTCACGTATTGCTTTCTTAATTTGTGTATTTGTACAATATCATCAGTATTATCCTCCTTTGAAACCTATGGTGAGCACCAATGGATCCGTTGAATCTATTCTGATAAATTACATGCAAGTATATAGAATGACATAAGAAAATCCTGGAATTACTGTCAGCCTTGACCTGCAGGTAATTCTTAGGGTTCACTTAGGGCTCTTACTCACTTGCGTTCTGACCTGCGCTCCCCTGCGTTCCGTTTTTTGGCGTTCAGCCGCAGGGGAGCGCAGGAATAGACGCATGTCATTATTTCAAATGGGGCTGTACTCACTCAGGCGCGTGTAGGCGCCTAACGCAGGTTCAGACGCAACATGCTGCATTTTTCCTGCGTTCGGCGCCTACACGCGCCTGAGTGAGTACAGCCCCATTTGAAATAATGACATGCGTCTATTCCTGCGCTCCCCTGCTTGCTGAACACCAAAAAACGGAATGCAGGGGAGCGCAGGTCAGAACGCAAGTGAGTAAGAGCCCTTAGTGAGTTACATCAGTAGCTGCTGTTGATTTGAATTAAATCCGGCAACATACTGGAAGAGAATGCCCAAAGCAATACTACTTTGTGTCCTTATTGGTGCATTAAATGAATGCACCTTATCATGCACTTGCAAAATGCTGAAAATCTGTAAAAAAAATGGATTGTGTATAAACAACATTGTGCTTTGCATCTGAACAAAGCACTTTGCACATAATGAACCTTCTAGTCTTGAACAAATGCATTAAAATGGGACATGCTGTGTAAAGAATTATAGGTGAGGAATTAGCATCATGAATTGCATTCTCTTGTGTTGTCTAAGAAAATCCAGGGTTCCATTAAATAACTTCACAAACTTTTTTCCCCTTAGCATTATATATTTAAAAGGCATGCAGTTATTGTACAGTATGTGATATTTTTTTTAACTAGTGATGAAGAGGCTTGGATCATTAAGCTTGTATCCCTTTGGAACATATCAATTTGCAGAGCAGACATTCACGGAAAGCTAACAATTTATTGCCATAGACAGTATAATAATGTTACCCTGCCACCTTCAGGAAATGAATGAAACTGGAACAACTTTTTGCAGTTCTGTTTCAAGTTTCCTTTTGATGGCGCCACTCAAATATTTGTGGGCATAGTGCCACTTTGAAGCAAAATGATGATTGATGTGAACCCCAAAACCCCCAAGCCTGCTTTTGCTCATGCACATTCTTATGTTGGTATGATCATCTTGCAGCTGTCAACTCTCCCGGTGATTTGGGGAAAGTGTAGCATCACTGTTGAAAGTTGCATGTGCCTTTGTTCTGTGAGATGTTATAGAGTACTGATAAAACTATTGTACTAAACTGTAATAAATGCATTATATACTAGAAATACAGGTGTAAGATCTATTATTTAGAATTCTCAGGACCTGGGTTTTCTGGATAAGAAGACTTTCTGTAATCTGGATCTCCATACCTTCTGCCATTATTTTTATGTGTAGTTTTTATTTCTAAATTATACTGTTTACACTGCACTTGTATTCCTAAACTAACAAGTATATATGTTTTATTGTTGTACTATTGGTGTGTAGGCAGCCATCTCGGGTCATTGTGTTTGAGCCAGTGCTTTCAGAAAGAGATAGTTCTTCACATTTCAGATAAGCTATTGTTTCTCCTACTCAATGTAACTGAAGTAGTCGCAGTGGGACTTGGATATTTACTATTGAGTGCTACTCTCATATCTACCAGCGAGCTGATGTTTACCTTCCAATTGTCCTGCTAATAAGCTGCTGAGGGGGGCTGGGAGAGGGGCGATATCACATGACTGAGGGCACCTGGGAAAGCAACAACATGTCTAGCCCCATGTCAGATTTTTTTTAAAAAAAAGAAGTCTATTGGAGCAAAAAAAAAAGATACATTAAAAAAAAAAATGTTTTCCTGTGACAATCCCTTAAAGTCTTCTTATAGCAATTTAAGTTTAAAATTAGGTTTACATATTTATAACAATACTCACACAAAGTCCTTCTCCCCTTAGTGGGTATACGGCAGCAATCTTTCAGCCGCACAATCTCTAAAGGATTGCACTAATCTTAGTGTAATTAGCAGGCAGTTTACAGTTACAGTTTCTCCTTTTCAACACCTGTCCCAGCAAAGCTGCAGAGGGGGAAGAGAACATGGCACACACACTGAGAAAATACAGAAGAAATCTCACAAAAAGGTTCAAAGAAAAATAGAATACTGCACTAAAGAGGCATAATAGTGGGACTGAAAATGCATACATGGGGAATAATAGTGGAGAAAAGGCCGATCCATCCTGCACTTATTCTATATACAACGTGCAAGGAATGAATAGCAAATATACAAAGTGCAAGGAATGAATAGCACAAAGGGGGCAAAACAAAGACTCAGATGAGATATCAAGCAGAAGCATTGCCCCATGCATTGCATAGAAGAAACATAAAGAAAAGGCATATATGGGTCATATTTATCAAAGGCCAGGGAACAAAAATAATAGTGCACCAACGTTAATGTGAGTTCAGCACTTGACATGTACTTCAATAACAAGCAACAATGATACCTGCAGCTTCCATATTACACTCCCTTCTGTATGGGCTCCAAAGTTGAATAAAACAGAAGACTAGCTACAAGGAAGTGCAAAAAGTGAATATAGTGCAGTAAATGTAAATTAGTAACTAGAGAGAGATGACAAAAAAAGGCTTTTAAAGTGAAAGTGCATGAAATTAGTGCTTCAAATGAATTTCCTATCTGTTTGTACTCAAATGCAACTCCATGTGCCTCCCATGCAGCACAGTGAGTGCAAACAGATAAGAATGGGCTATGTTAACAAATGTTTTCCCTTGTAGTGGAATGCAGGGGCAGGCTCGGATTTATATAGGACACCCCCCAGGCCAAGGACCGCCGTCTCCATCTTTTCCCACTTCTTCTTTATATGCACATGCTAGTGCAAGTCTCGTCAGGGTCTCGATGGCACACAGGAGATTTAAAGAGCTAGCAAATCTTCCAAATGTCCCCAGTGCTTCCAAACCCATTGCAATGTTCAGCAGCTCCCTGATTTGGGATTTCAGCAGCTATCTAGTTGGTAGGGTATAATTTACCCAGGCAACCAGACTGGAAGATGAATAGTAGAGGGTCTGAACAGAAAGAAATGAATAAAAAAGTAACAATAATAGAGTAGAGTATAGATTTGCAGAGCAATACTTTTCTGGATTCCAAGGTCAGTAATCCCCTCCCCCCAGCATTAAATTGAAATAAGATAAATGAAAATAATTGAAAAAAAAAACCTATAAAAAATGAAGTTGTAAAGTTACAAAGAATAGGACAATTCAGTTATAGTGTCAGACTGCATTCTCATTTAGATCCTACAGGAGGCAGACGTAGTTTCATGTTCTGTGCCTCCAGCTGTAACTAAATTGCATTTATTCTTATAAAGGAAATGACAGTCATAAAAGATAACTACATTGAAACTATTTACTTATACCTTTTGTGTTCTGTGAACATGGAAATTATGTTAGGATGTTCTGTAAGGATCACTGCTCACTGAGGACAGTCTGTTCTTTTGTAATTGCTTTCACTATTTGTAAGGATCTACCTTGTAACATTTGATGGTGGTTTATTGAAGTACAGATAAAATTATCTTCTGGTCAACATAGTCCAGGCCTTATTAGAACATTGAAATTTTCATCTGGCAACAACCAAAAACCCAAATCTAAGATTGGTGGGAGGTATAGGCACGCCAACACTGGGTGCTCCCCTAGGTTTATTAGAGCAGAGATGTCAACTAACCCTATGTCGCCAGGGTGATACTGATCCAGTTCTGTTTTTATTTAAAATCCAATTTATGTTTACTTTAAATGCTAACCTGAAATAAGTTCTTACAAATGCCAGGAGTGGATCATTATTTCTCTCACAGTATGGGGTTACGTGACATCTCAGTGACCGGAGGAGCCATCTTACTTTTGATATGGAGCAGTTAAACTAATGGATTGTCTGCAGTGGATTTACAATAATAGCCTTTCATCAGAAAGCTTCCCATTTGCTTGCTCCATCACAGCATCTATTTCTCCCATTACTCTCCACAGGTACCCCTCCTTTCCTATGCTTTACTGCCAATATCCTGAGTATATTTAGTTTTAATTATGAATTAACCTGACACAGATTATATATGTGGGATATCGTCAGAGGTGTGGGTTAACCTGGGATTAGATTGATCTTGAGCTTTACATGTTAACCCTGTGTCATCCCTAAAAAGTCACATTAAAAAGGTGGTGTATTCATTCTGCATAGTGTCAGCTAAAAATGAGTAAACATTTCTTGATTATTTCTTGTGCTGAATGTAACTGGATGTTTTTATTTCCACTGGGGAAAACCATATTACAACAAGTATGTACAGCTGGCGTCTGTATCGTCCATTAACTGTTTCCTCGTAATTGGATTCAGAGCTTTGGCCACAAATTGCCATGCCGAGTCTTGCATTATTTTAGAGGTGCATAAAGCAAATTAAATGGCATGTGCACAGCTTGATATATCCCGTTACTACACATCAACAGATACAATCTTTTCTGATGAACAAACATAAATCAGATGCTGGTGTGCTATGCTCAATCGGAGGAACCAGTGAAAGAGTTTATTAGATAATTAATACTTTTTGTAACGTGTCTCTAATTCCCCTGGGAGGTACTTTAACCACTTCACAGTCAGACACAGCTGGCTACAGCTTCATGAACAAACCAGAATTTTAAAGGGATTCTGCCAAGGGAAAACGTTTTTTTTTTTCAAATCACATCAGTTAATAGTGTTGCTCCAGTCTTGCACTGAGATCTGTTTTTCAAAAGAGCAAACAGAGTTTTTTTATGTTTAATTTTGTGGCTAGACATGTTGTTTGTTTTCCAGGTGCCCTCATTCATGTGACTTGTGCTCTGATAGACTTCAGTCACTCTTTTCTGTTGCACTGCATGTTGGACTGATGTCACCCCCTCCCTTTGCCCCCAGCATCCCATCAGCAGAACAATGGGAAGGCAAAATGATAACAGCTCCCTGACACAAGATAAAAGCTCCCTGGTAGATATGAGAATAGCACTCAATAGTAGAAATATAAGTTCCACTGCGACTCCTCAAGTTACATTAAGTTGGAGAAACAATTGCTTAGCTGAAAGCAGTTCCGTCGTGAAGTGCTGGCTTTTTCTGACAGCACAGGATCAGGCAAAATGACCTGAGATGACTGCCTACATACCAATTTTATAATTAAAAAAAATACTAGTTTAGGAATGAAATTTTATATGGTAGAGTGAATTATTTGCAGTGTTAAAAGTGTGATTTAGAAATAAAAACGACACCATAAAAATCATGACAGTATCCCTTTAAGGGCTCTTACATACAGGCTTTGCAGTGCTCTGTTATAAAACACATGCTAAGCCTGAAAAAAATGCATGTATTACATTTAAACCTCATTTTTGTGCGTTTTTTTTTTTCCCTGTTCCAAACACAACCCTCTGTTCTATTGATAGCTGAATGCACGTCAAGTGCATAGAAATGCAACATGCTGCATCTAAACAAACACAATAAAATGCAAATGTGGAGTAGAACACAACTCAGAATGCTCATGAGTACAACCAGGTAGAATATAATTGAATCAATTAGCAAATGCGTTTATTTACACTGCGTTTAAACCAACATTAGGGCTCTTACACATGAGCGTTTTTACCTGCGCTCCCCTGCGTTCCGTTTTTCAGCGTTTAGCCGCAGGGGAGCGCAGGAATAGACGCATTTCATTATTTCAAATGGGGCTGTACTCACACAGGCGCGTGTAGGCGCCGAACGCAGGAAAAATGCAGCATGTTGCGTCTCAACCTGCGTTCAGAGCCTACATGCGCCTGTGTGAGTACAGCCCCATTTGAAATAATGAAATGCGTCTATTCCTGCGCTCCCCTGCGGCTGAACGCCGAAAAACGGAACGCAGGGGAGCGCAGGTAAAAACGCTCATGTGTAAGAGCCCTAAAACACAGAAAACCACAGAAAAAATGCCTGTGTGTAAGAGCCCTAAGGGTAATTATTTGGATTTGTCAAATAGAAATATCAAGTGGTAAAAGTACAATTGTTTTCACTTTGCTTTTATGCTCCATCTTCTAAGAAGGTGTTACTGACTGAAATGTATCCTTGCCTAAACTGCAACTGTCTCTTGCTGGATAAACCCTTCCTTATGACCCTTATGTTTTTGCCTAGTTCCCATACAAGAGGCTATATAAGGGCAGATGTGTTCCGATGACAGTGAGCGGCTTAGTACTCCAAAATTAAATAAATCATAGCCCCAATGTTTTCTAATAACTTTTACTTTGAAAGACCATTCTATTAAGCAGAAATGACAGTAAAAATGTATCTGTCCATTCACGTCACTGAAAATAAACACCCCCATATTCTCTCACTGCAAGCACACAGTGTTAAGGGATCTTTCTATAGCAGTGCCACCATCTTAGGGCAAAGGCACTCCAGAGATTAGTTGTCCATGATAAATCTTCGCTACTGCATGCAGCTAATATGCTGTGAATGCTTTCCCACCAGCAATATTGTAAATCGCTGTTGGGGAAACATTTGCAGCACTTCATTTTACAGAAGTTGCCCGAAGTTTCCTAGCAAGGATCCCTGACCCTAGCATAGACGTATGAATGTGCAGTGTAGTCAAATTTGGCATTTCAAGCCAAAAGGGTACTCCTGCACTACTGGCTATTTCTTCTGAATAGGGGCAACATGAGGTAATCACAGTGTGACTCTAGCCTTAAGCTGGCCACAGATGCAAGGATCCGATCGTACAAATAAACGTACGATCGGACTTTCCCATCTCCCGACCCGCCACTAACCATTCAGATCAAAGTCTTACCATTCAGATCAAATAAAATAGTTAAAAAAACAGATCAGCCAATGTTCTGCCCCTGACAGCAATCGTACGATAGTTATGTCCGACAAAGCTAGTGACAGTCTCCCACTGAAAATCGTACGATTGGCAATACACGCAGAGATATTATCGGCAGCCGACAGAAATTTTCTAACCTGTCCGATCGACGAAACGACCGATCTCCGCCGGACGAAAAATGACGGGACTCTCCACACGCGGTCCGAAATCGTACGAATCCTCGATGACATCTTTCTGATTCGCTGATCCTATAAACCTATCCTAATAACCTGTTGTTTCCATCCTTATGTACATATCCTTGACTCTGATGTACTTGGTGACTGCTTAAATTATCAAATAAAGTTAAAGTCAGGACTGCTCTGATTTGATTTATAAAAATAGCAATCGATGCTAAAGTGAGGTTTTTTTGCATAAAATAGTGCACGTTTTATTCAATGAGACCCAATAAAACAGCATTTAACGCAGGCATTGTAGTGCTTAATATGCTGCACCTGCAGACACCACCTGTTAGGGTTCATTATTTAGGAAGGGAGGCTTCTGATGAATGCATAGGCAGGCACGCTTCTACATTAGAGAGCCACGATTTAATTACCTTGGTTTATGCAAGCTTATAATTAGTGATACAGTTCAAAGGAGCTAATTGACTGAAATAAGCACAGACTTTGTGTTCTGTGTAAAAGACTTAACTCTGGCAGCGTGCAGATCGCAAATAATTGTAAACCATTACATGTATTATTGCCCATGAGGTACTCGTTACAAATTCACTTATCCATGCTATCCTCTTGCTTGCAAAAAATTAAGTTTGAGGCCAGACTTTAAAGCTCCTTAACCATAGAAAGAATCTTTCTGGATGCTGAGAGGGAACACAATGTAGAGGCATAGTTGCATGTTAGCAGAACAACAGGACTTGCTTCTCCTGTCATTAGCAGTTTTCACCAAGGAGGACAAAAGCTGACATTGGTGAGCTAACCAAGTCATCTCTTTAAAAATAGCAGCTCCCACTATAATTAAAAAATGGCATGCCATCTGTTTGTATTCATTTTATATCAGACTAATTTTCTTTATAGGATATCTTACAATTGCATAATTTTACTATTAACATTAAAGCAAAGGAAAGGAAAGGGCATGGTCTGAGGTATCCACATTATACATGAACATATTTGTGACTCTACAAAGTTGCAACACAGTTGATGGTAGTAAACAAAACAAAGTTGAACTGCAGGCCTTAGTTAATACAAACTTGTGGCCAAACCAGACATTATCTGGTTCAAGAATCTCTAAAGTCCAACAATTTACTATGAGAGCATATATGTATTCTTTCCAATATTGAACATGCCTACACCAGGGTTAATACATCACATACCCTACAACCCATATCAAAGCAGCCTTATACAAAACATTTATGGCAACAAGGTTCTTAAAAATTGGAATTCCAATTGGATGTCATTTGCACTTGCTGCTGTTGCTATTGATTCCCCAATTTTTTTGCTATGTTTGCTATTTTTTTTTTTTTGAGGGTGAAGCAGCCAAAATAAAAATTGCATGAAAGTTAGTGGCACCTCTTGAACAGTATCTGTTACTGTGTACCTGGTTCTGCATCTGTCTTAAGCTGCAATGATTGCCTGCCTTAGGGCCCACCACATCCCCATTCAATTCACTGGCTAAAGAATATAATACCTCCTGTATTTATGAATGGCTTTGGCTCACTAGCTGCTTACAAGCAGGAGTTTTATTGATGACTGATGGCAGCTGTTTGGGGTGCTCTGTGGGCCTGAAAATACAACCAAATGTTTACTACTATGTTAACGACAATGGTTCACCTTTACTTGTAGTGTGGTGTAGACTGTAGAATTTTAAGACAGTTTGCAAGTCTTTACAGCTTTTAGGCTCGGAAAAGTTTCTGGTTACTTGGGCATAATTACCATAGGAACCGAGCAGCAGTTTTTAAAGTTAGAATGGAAGACAAATAGGAGAGGGCCTTAATAGAAAGTTATTAAAAATAAATACAACAACCAAACTGTACACCTAACATCAATTGCAGGTTGGGAAGAGGGAGAAAGAATGGCAAAGAAATCAGAAAATATACAAAATAATAAGGAAGACTATTGACGATTGCTTAGATTAGGTCCATATATAACATAATAAAGAAACAAATATGAGTGCACACTACAAAGACTAGGCGAGGTTTAAAGGCATTTCATAGCTGATCCCTCTAACAAGGGTAGCTTACATTTACTGTGCACAGTTAGCTATGCAAATATGTCTATGTGCATTTTTATAGAAATGATAACATCAATATAAAGTTAATCACTTTTATTTAAATGATAGCACAATAGCAATAGTTGGCCAGTTTCGGAGGTATTAATAAAGCTGACCTGAATTTGTTCAAGCCTAGCATGACAGTCATGCCTTTAGTGCTGCTTTTCCTCTGTCATGCTGGTCGAACTGTATGTGGCCCTGGACAAATGACTTTTAGGGCCCACTCAGGTTATGCATTTGTTTAAAGGTGCCCTAATTGACTATTATTTATTCTAAAGCAAGGGCACTATAAAGCATCATCTCCTGCAAGAAGGGGAAACAAAAGCAATATATAAATCTATGAAGTTACTCTATAATAAATCTTATTAGCCATGCTCCATTATAGAGAGCAGCTCTATTATCATACAGTGCTGCAGAATATATTGGTAATATATTCAAATTATAATACTATGCTCTTACAAGATGCAGACATTGTTGTATCATAAAAATATATGTAAACGAATGAATTCTGTGGAGAAAACCTAATGCCTAAGCTAGCCACCTGATGGTGCTATGGTACCACTGTTGCACATTACGCACTTAAGCTGTTGTACTGTTGTAGCTGTGCATATAAGTTCTATACCATCAAGTTTTCACCTTATTATTATTTGAAGAACATAAATAGTGTACATAAAGTGTGCCATCTGTTCTTCAGCATGTAACAGCATACATTCAGTTTGTTTTCATATGAATTTGTTCTAATAAACTGCGTATGTAGCCTTTATTTACAGACTTGTCTGCTAATAACTCTGTCTCTTCCTATTAACATAGGCTCAAAATATATTACCACAAATTAATGTAACGAGACTGTCGTGTGAGGTTCTAACATTACCTAGGAGACTCAGAGTAGCCGGAAAAAGAACTGGGTAAGGTTTAACTCCGATTAAGATATGGCTCATATTAAATATATATGGTGGCAGCTCTGGATACAGGTGACATTTACAGACAATGGGTGATATGTATAACTGTAAAGTTGAGTAAATCTGGGGAAAACATTTCTCTATAGGTAGTGAGATAAAAGACACAAGGTTTACAAAGGTTTAATTATCCATAGTAATCAGATGTTTGTGTTCAAGCATGTGACCTTCTTTATACATTTGCATTGACTTCATTTTCTCTAATTATTAATTAAAATACTTTGCCATAGTTTTGTTTTGCAAAGTCTTTACTGTGTCTATACTGATATGTGGAGCAGCGATGCTTTCTCTAATGAGGAAACCTTATCTCCGGGCTCTCATGAAAATTGCCCTCTAGTGGCCAAATTAATCAGAGGAAATTACTATTGCATAGCATTAAAAGCTACCTCACATTTCATGGATATTTTCAAAGTATCAGTCTCTGAATCTTTTAGTCACCTATGGGCTCCATTCTGTCTTCTTCAGTAGCCTTACAAACAGAAAGTCTGTCCTGCATAGAACAAGTGCTTCCATCGTGACCATAACCTGCTCCTAACTATTTTATATTTATTCTAATATGTTCCTTAATGCTTTACTCCTATATCTGTGATTGCAAATACCACTAGTAGCTATTTTATAAACTTTAAGCTTGCGTTTGTATATAGTGAATATAGCTATATAGCAGCCAGGCATTGCATCCCAAAATACATTTCTTGCACCTAATCTTTTCTGGATTATTTTTATTTTGTTCTAGAAAGAGTACAGAGGACATTAATGTTATTTATTTATTTTTTGCAGTCACAGGTCTCCAATTTACTGAACTGCTGTGTCACAACTGCTGTGTCTCAGATTAATTACATGATTGACCCTGATTTTTCCCCCTTGATGTATTGAATGCAGACAGACAATGCATATATACATCCATTCAAAGTGCAAGGCAGCATTTTCTACCAGGAACAAAGGTGATGTCCTTGGCCTGCTGAATGAATGCAACCCGGATACCCAAAGCACTTCCAACTAGCAACTGATCACAATTACTCCACAATTAAGGTTGGGTTTAAACAGAGTCCAATTAACTATTACTGCATTAACTGCCTTTAAAAATGTTATTGCCTTGTAATTCTGCTCCTTAGATATTCACAAATATAACCAGTACCAGCATTAGAATGCTAATAAATATCTACTTATGTTTATTGTGTTATTGTGATCAATACGTTTTAATCAATAATTTCCATTGTTTTAATTGCAGCCAGATTTGCAACGGTTGTAACAAAATAATGTTTTTATAACGCAAACTGTCAAAAATGGTTTATTAACGTAAGACCGAATCTCCGTCAGGAAGAGCAAATATTGCCGTGCAGTGAGACCTCTCTCCGGCTGTGTTTTGGGATCCTTATGGAGGATTATTGAACTTCTTTTGTACCAAATGATGTCTGAATACTTGTTATGAAACATTGAAGTCTGTTCTTGTAGATACTCCTGGAAGCTCCTTATAGAGATCAGTTAGAGTAAGACTTGGAATGAACCCTTATTTGCTATATTATCTATTCTTGGAATGATGGATGAACCACTGATATACACATATCTATCTATTGATGAGGTTTCCTGAACAAATGTTGGACACCCAAGGGGCTTAAACAGAAAATGTCAGAAAAGCACGGAAAGTGGCCTAAAGATAAAGCATTTTGTTAGTGAAATAATTTGGTAATGTTGAGTATAAGAAGCTCTGGAGTCAGTTAAATCATAAACTTATAGAGAGTGTGAACAAAGAAGTGTCCATCTAGGCAGTCTAGGGCTATCACTGCTTACTTGCTATTAAAGAACTTGTCTTGTTTTATGGCTGGGATTCTAATAAAGCAAGATTGCAAAATTAACAGCATCAATCATCCTCCACAACTGAATGACTGAGGCTTTATCACTCATTATAATTACCCACACTGTGACATGGGGAAAGAATAGCTTGGAAGGCCTGGAAAGATAAGACAATTTAACAGAAGCAGGAAACAAAAGTGCAAACTTGCACAGGGATGGTATCCATTACAAAGTGGCTTAGAGTCCAGGTACATAAAAACCCTTCTACACATTAAGCATCACAAGCATCACAGTGACTCTCTCAAACTGCCACTCAGCACTTTGTCCCTTGTATAACCCCCCCTACATACTGTAGATTGTAACTATACAATTATTGATTGGCGCTGATTTTACTGATTAAGAAAGTAATTTAGAATTGCATTGGAAACTAATACAAGACTTTTTCTTTTTTTTGGGACTTACTGAATTGTTACAGTTCAACACTCAGGGGCACCATCAGGGGTTTACAGGGTGTACTGCAGTCAAGGGCAGGGCTGATTTGTCTATGAGCAACTTACTTAGGCATAGCATTAAACATAGCAGCTTGGAGCCTCTCTTGTCATTTCTGTTTCAACATCCATCCAGGATTCTTAGTCCTTATAGTCTATCCATATCATCATCCTCATTATTATCACTATCATGATGTTGGCTCATGCATCTGTTTTCATTCCATCATCCTTGATTCATCTGATGAATGCTACTTTTCTTCCCTAAACCTTTGATTTAAATATACATTACACATACAAAGGTAAATATTCTGTATATGGTGTTTGCTAAATATTGCTAGGACTAGTGATTTTGTATTACTTCTCACTGCAGTGACTATTCAGAGTGTATACAATACACTGAACTGTAAAGTAAGTTGCAGTGTTCTTTTCTGAGTTATTTTCTAGATTGCCCTTATGTGTTTTTCGGTTTAGAATCTACCTTGTGCAATTAACATTTGATTAGGGGATGCATTAGGGCTGTTAGATATATGGGTGCTGTTTTACATTCAAGTTTCAAGTATTTAAGTCTATACAATATATATATATATATATATATATATATATATATATATATATATATATATATATATATATATATATATATATATGTAGCGCACCCGTAGGTGTTGGCAGTAGTCTATATGAGTCTGCTTTCCTTAACCAGGTGACACCCCAAGGCCCCAGTAATCAGGCACACAAGATGGCAGTGCAACAGGCACAACCTGACTTTATTAAACAGCTGCAGCTGTAAGAGATGATTGGTTAGAAATAAAACAATAATATGACAATTAGTACTCTGCTAACACTGTAGTAAATATGACAATTTAACAAAGACAACCCCTGTAAGACCCTTCAAACCCTGGTGTGCACACCTAAGTCCTGAAACAGTTGGGTACCGATGGGGGGCCCCCTTACTGAGTTAAAAGAACTGGATGGGCTGCACAGCAGTCTAAATGAATGGCAAATTCCACCTTAGGTTGCTGCTGAACTGTGCAACTGAATTATCTCCCTGGATGTAACCACAATAAAAGAACTGGTGATGTGTCCCTTGGTAAGGGTATAGATGGTGCTCCCTCTGGTGCTGTTGGAAGTGTGCAGCAATGCTGTCCGCTCTCCTTGCACAATATGTCTCACCCTCCAGTGGACTAGCAGGATAATGTCTGTTTTATAACTCCCAAAGTTCCTTAAACTGGTAGCACAAGGGTTAATAACTTACAGTTGACAAAGAACCTTGCTTCTCTCCACACTGTGGCTTTCTCCTTATCAAGATGGCTGACTGTTGTACTCCTGGATCACAATGGTGCTGACAACAAGACTTCCTCCAGGGAACAGCAGCACACAGCTTCAAGCAGGCTGCACACTGCAGTGTTCTCCCCTTGCAGGTTAAAAGCAGTCTCTCTCTCTGGCTGGTCACTCAGCAGGCTGGAACACAAACCCAGTCTCTAGATCTCTCAGCACATCTCTCCATGCTGGCTGGTCTCTCCTCCTCCTGTTCCAGGCCCTGGTTCCTCTTCCTGTTCCTGGCTGAGAGGGCAGGGCACAGACTGTCTCCTTTATCATTGGCTGGAGAAAATCCCTTCCTTCCTGCAGTCTGAAGCATTAACTAGTTCTTCTGTACTGTAGTGGAAAGCACGAGGGGGACTACATTACCCAGCAGTCTTACAGGTGCAAACATTAGGTGTGCTACACTCACCCCCCTCTTTATAAATGTCACGTCCTCATGACAGCATTTCGGAACATATGTATCAATATGCAGACAGAGAATAAAGCATGGCAATATACATGTTAACATAAAAATATACAGTGAAACAGAAACATCTCATTTACTGAACAATCTTTTCCACCATGGCATACCATTTTTGTATGTTTTATGGGCTGGGGTGTCACCATTGGGCATCAGAACACAGGGAAACATGGGCGATGGTAGCCTTTCGAACAGTGGGCACCATCTGATTGTGACTTGTTCCCAGGATATCATATGTCAGTCTCTGAGGAGGTCTAACTGTTCGGTGTGGCCTGCAGGGCCTTTCAAGAGTCTCAGTACAATCCCTGGTCTCTGGAGTTGGTACAGGAGAAATTTCCTCCATGTTAGCTGTGACCACTGTCTCCAGCTGCTCCTGCTGTGATGTCTCATCTGATCTTGGTTCGGGTGTAATTGCAGCATTGGGAATAAACTCATTAGCATCCACACTTTAGATTGCTGGAAACCTCTGAACCAAAACTGGGGCTACATTCTTTATTCTGATCTGTGAAGAAATAATCCAGACCCCAGTCATCATCACTCTCATTGTCCTCTGAAACTTCTGTTTCTTTGACGTCTGCTGGTGGCATCTCAGCTGGAAGGCCTTGCTGTCTCCTAGAACACCTAGGCCGATTGGTAGTGGGTTTGCATCTGGAAGCTTCAACACCCTAACTTTTTCACCTATTGGCATAAGGTGGTTGCGGTGCCAAGTCTTGATGGGCCCGGTTCTCCCCTCAGGCCGTATCTGATATACTGGGATGTTAGGTAGCTGCGTACAAACAATGTAAGGCTGGGATCCCCAGCGGTTGGCCAACTTATGCTTCCCAGGAATACCCAAATTCCGTAACAGCACCCGGTCACCAGGCTGCAGATCATGGAACTTCATACTTCGGTCATATTGCTTTTATTCTGGTCTTGTCTATTTCCCGCAGCAGCCTGTGCCTGTTCATATGCTTTTTGTAAGTTGTGCTTGAGGCGCTCAATGTACCCTTGGTGTGATGTTACTGGAGTGTCATCCGCTGTTACCCCAAAAACAACATCAACTGGTAATCGGGCTTCCCTTCAAACATTAAGAAATATGGGGAAAATCCTGTGGTGTCATTTCTGGTACTATTATAGGCGTGGACAACAGCTGCTATATACCTGCTCCATTGTGCCTTTTTTTCTTCAGCCAAAGTCCCCAGCATGTTAAGCAGGGTTCTGTTGAACCGTTCTGGCTGAGGGTCACCTTGTGGGTGATATGGGGTGGTCCTGGACTTCTGCACTCCAAGAAGGGTTAACAGTTCTTTTATGAGCCGGCTTTCAAAATCTCTGCCCTGGTCAGAGTGTATCCGCTTAGGCAACCCATAATGGATGAAAAACTTCTCCACTAGGAATTTGGCCACAGTAATTGCCCTTTGGTCTTTTGTGGGGTAAGCCTGAGCATATCTGGTGAAATGATCAGTGACCACCAGAACATTCTTCACTCCCCCCTCATCCGGTTTCTATAGATAAAAAGTCTATGCAGACTAAGTCCATTGGTCCCTGGCTTTCAAGGTGTCCCATTGGCGCAGCTCTAGTGGGCAGGGATTTACGCTGGAGGCATCGGAAACAAGTACTGCAATAGCCCTCCACGTCTTGCTTGAACCCAGGCCAGTAAAATCGATCTCTTACTAACCCTAGAGTCTTCTCTACACCAAGATGTCCATGGTTGTCATGCAGCTGACCATATACAGAGTCCTTGTGTTTATGGGGTAGTAGAAGTTGCCATTTCTCACATCCTGCAAAGTTAGGAGCTCTTCTATATACCAGACCATTCCGCAGGCTGAGCCTTTCCCATTCCCGGGCCCAGAGTCCTAGCATTTGGGTGTTCATCTGTTTTTAACAACTCTGGCTTCTTTTGTCGCAGTGCCTCCAGAGCCAGACGACAAAGTGGATCCTCCTTCTGATCCCTCCTCAGGTCATCTAAACTGAGGGAAGGCAGGGCAGCAGTGTCCACTGTCACAACACTGCAGTACAACTTTGGGATCCCAGCTGCCGATATCCCCAAAGCTTCAGCCACACTGGATCCTGCCTGACGACAGTGTACACCCTGGCATTGAGCTCTTACACCAGGGGCTGGTATATCAACCCATTCATCTTCTGGGTGCAAACTGTCATGTGGTCTTCGGGACAACCCATCTGCATCCCCATTGCTACGGCCAGGCCGATATCGTAGACTGAAGTTGTAATTTGCAAGTGCAGCCAGCCACCGGTGTCCTGTGGCATCCAACTTGGCGGAGGTGTTGATATAAGTGAGCGGGTTGTTGTCTGTATGCACGTCAAATTCAGCCCCATACAGGTAATCGTGGAGTTTATCAACGACAGCCCACTTCAGTGCAAGGAACTCCAACTTGTGGGCTGGGTAATTTCTCTCTGTAGGTGACAAGCTTCTGCTGATATAGGCAATTGGTCGCAACTCTCCTTCATGCTGCTGATAAAGGACACCTCCGAGTCCTTCACGGCTGGCATCAACATGAAGGACATAAGGCTGGGTTGGGTCTGCGTATGCCAGGACTGGAGGCATTGGTCAGGCAGTCCTTCAGTTGCTGAAATGCCTTTTCGCAGTCCTCATCCCACCTGTCCTCAACTGGTTCTTTTGCTTTTCTTTGACCTTTGGACTTGTTAGAATAGTTCTCTATGTCCTCCTCTTCTTCTGTATCACTTTGAAGAAGCTGATTCAGTGGCCATGCAACTTTAGCAAATCCTCTCACAAATCTGCGGTAATACCCACAGAATCCCAGGAATGATCTGAGTTCAGTAATGGTGCGGGGTCGGGGCCAAGAAGTGACTGCTTCAATCTTGCTGGGGTCAGTGGATACTCCCTCAGCTGATACCACATGGCCTAGATAGGTGACCGAGGGTAAACAAAACTGGCATTTTTCTGGTGACAGCTTCAACCCTTCTTTCTTTAGCCTATCCAGCACCTTAAGTAGTCTCTCTTCATGTTCCTCAAGAGTCTTCCCAAAGACAATAATGTCATCGAGGTACACCACTACCTCTATGAGATGCATGTCTCCTACTGTGTTTTCCATCAGCCTTTGGAAGGTGGCAGGGGCTCCGCTAAGTCCTGGAGGCATTCTTGTCCATTCTAGGAACCCCAAAGGGCAGATAAATGCTGTCTTCTCACGATCATCTGGATGCATTGGGATCTGGTGGTATCCACTTTTTAAGTCCAGAACGCTGAACCACTTACTTCCAACTAAGCAGTGCAGGACATCTTCCACCCTGGGAGTGGTATATTGATCAGGGATGGTGCGCTGATTTAGAGTTCTATAGTCCACACACATCCTAATGGACCCATTCTTTTTACGCACCACCACAATTGGCGATGCATAGGGGCTTCGGGACTCTCTGAGAATTCCTGTGGTCTTCAACTCTTCCAGAAGCTTTCGTAGGTCCTCTATATCCCCAGGAGCTAGTCTGCGGGACCTTTCTCGGAATGGTTTATCCTCCCGGAGCCGTATTCTGTGCTGAGTGCTGGTTGCACAACCCACATCGAAGTCATCTTTGGAGAACATCTCTTTCCTTTGCTCCAAATGTCCCGTCATCCGTGACTTCCATTCCTTTGTGATGGGAGAGTTTTCCAATGAGGCCCATTTGTCTGTGGTTCCTTCCTCAGTTTTAAGATGGGATGCCAGTACTGGGGAGGCAGCATAAACTTTTCCCACCAGTGTGCGGGGCTGAATTACTGCTGGCTGACTTGTGGCATTTCTCAACCCCACTTTCACCATGCCTCCATTCTTTTTCAGTTGTTCTACTGGGATAGCTTCTGGAAGCAGATCTACCCCCCATGGCAGTTTCAATTCAAGGTCACTTTCAAGCATTACATGGGATCCAGGGTTCTCACAGTTCATCTTCACCTTGGCTCGCATACAAGTGATCTTCCCTGGAGCAACTACTATCTTTTGTCTGTTCAAATACCATACATTTCCGATCCCATCAGCTGGAACATTTGCCTCCTGCACCAGTGACTTTAGGGTTGGCTGTAGCAGTGGGTGAACTGGGACAATGGATGCCTCCTTTGTTGTCACCAGGTGGTCAAGGAGTCTCCGTACAACAGCTGTGTTGGTTCCCACTACCAAGGCATTCTTCCCAGCCCCAGGGGGTCGGTTGCACACCACCGCCAGTGTCTCCATGGGTTCTGCCATCCCTGCTACTTTCTGGGAGAATTCCACTTTGACTGAAAGGAAACCCTGATAAGGCAACTTCTTATCACTTAGGCCCCAAATCTCTAACTGTTTGTCCAGGGTTTCCAGGGGTATGTGCTTTAAGTATTTCCTGTAGAAATCTTCATACAGGAGGGTCACTTGAGCACCAGTATCTAGAAGGGCTTCAGCATAGATGCCTTCAATCTGTACAGGGACAATAGGTGATGGACCCACCAAGCCCTTCGGTAACTTGGGTTCAGGCCCTCTCTTTAGCCTGTCCATATGACTTTGATTGTGTCTGACAGGCAGGGGTTGACTTTTTGCAATCTGCACAGACTTGGGCACTTTACTGCTTTTCTGGATCCGGTGTGAGCAACTCTTGAGTGGGCTCTTCATTGAGGGCCCCTGAAGCTTCCCTGCTGCTTTTGGTGGTGGCTTGCTTGCTCTTCCTTTTGAGGTGCACTCTCTCTGGAAGTGACCTTCCCCTCCACAACAGTAACAAATAGCTGGGCCAGTCAACCTCCTGTCTTGGGAAACATTGGGCTGTTCAGCTGGTCCCACTGGGACTTCTGTATTAAGCTCTTTTTGTACTTGAGGCATGCCCGATCGTGAGACCACCTTTGTCATTAGCTCAGCCAGCTTGTTGACTGTCTGTTCTAACTGGGCGATCCTTTGGTTGGTGTCCACAGCATTTACCAACCCAACTCCAGCGATAAGCTTGGTCACCGGGTCTGCCACAGCTCCCTTAGCTGCTAGCGTGGCTTCTTCTTCCCGAACCCACTTGATCAGATCAATGTAGCGGGTGGTTCCCCCAGCTCCTCGGGTTCTCAATTTGATCACAATAGGGTCTAGTGGCTGAGCCCCTTGGAGGATTTGCTTCACTCTCACTTGATCCACTTCTTTAGAGTCTATGCCTTTCTTTAGTAAGATTTGGTGAATAATCTTATCAAGGCGTCGGATGTAATTAGATAATTTTTCTCCCTCCCACTGGTAAGTGTGCTTCAACTGGTAGTGGAGATCCTCTACATCCTCAACTCTGCCAAACACTGTTTGAAGGGCAGCGAGGTAATCATATGCCGTGCAATCTTGCTGACTCAGCTTTAAATTCCTTATTGCTTCAGATGCAGCACCTCTCAGACTCTCTGCTATTCGCTGCTTCTTTTGTGCCTCTGGTATGTCCCACTCATCAAGGGCCTGCAATGCCTGATCCATCCAGACTTCATATTCCTCTTCACCCATGGGCAATGGTTGTACCCCTGAGAAGATCTCCAGTTTTCGGTAGCCTGCACCAATATGGGCACCATTACCCTGATTACACTTAGCCATGAATTCTCCCATGGCTGTAAAGAACTCGGGCCCAATCATAGCTACAGGTGATGGGGCAGGTGGCACTTCTGGTGCAGCAGGACTTTCCACAGCTTGGTACTCAGCATGGGCAATTTCAGGTCGCACAATCTGAGCTTTGTTACCTTCATCACCCAGCTCAACTGTGTCAGTTACATCAAGAGAAGTGACTTGGCAATCCCACTGCAGTAACACCTGGAGATGCCCCATGTGCTCCTCTCTTTGCAGCTTTACAATGCAGCATCTGTTTTGTGGTGCTAGACGGTCTAACAGTCTGTAGATCTGCTCTGATGAGAATTTTGTGACAGGCAATAGTAAAGCAGTACAATGGGAAGGATCCACACCCGCTGCCTGGCACCATTTAGTAACATCACTTGGCTCCATCTTGCTGGTTAGAGGGAGACTGGGCGTAGAAAGCTAGTAATCCCGGACGAGCCCCCAAGTGTAGCGCACCCGTAGGTGTTGGCAGTAGTCTATATGAGTCTGCTTTCCTTAACCAGGTGACACCCCAAGGCCCCAGTAATCAGGCACACAAGATGGCAGTGCAACAGGCACAACCTGACTTTATTAAACAGCTGCAGCTGTAAGAGATGATTGGTTAGAAATAAAACAATAATATGACAATTAGTACTCTGCTAACACTGTAGTAAATATGACAATTTAACAAAGACAACCCCTGTAAGACCCTTCAAACCCTGGTGTGCACACCTAAGTCCTGAAACAGTTGGGTACCGATGGGGGGCCCCCTTACTGAGTTAAAAGAACTGGATGGGCTGCACAGCAGTCTAAATGAATGGCAAATTCCACCTTAGGTTGCTGCTGAACTGTGCAACTGAATTATCTCCCTGGATGTAACCACAATAAAAGAACTGGTGATGTGTCCCTTGGTAAGGGTATAGATGGTGCTCCCTCTGGTGCTGTTGGAAGTGTGCAGCAATGCTGTCCGCTCTCCTTGCACAATATGTCTCACCCTCCAGTGGACTAGCAGGATAATGTCTGTTTTATAACTCCCAAAGTTCCTTAAACTGGTAGCACAAGGGTTAATAACTTACAGTTGACAAAGAACCTTGCTTCTCTCCACACTGTGGCTTTCTCCTTATCAAGATGGCTGACTGTTGTACTCCTGGATCACAATGGTGCTGACAACAAAACTTCCTCCAGGGAACAGCAGCACACAGCTTCAAGCAGGCTGCACACTGCAGTGTTCTCCCCTTGCAGGTTAAAAGCAGTCTCTCTCTCTGGCTGGTCACTCAGCAGGCTGGAACACAAACCCAGTCTCTAGATCTCTCAGCACATCTCTCCATGCTGGCTGGTCTCTCCTCCTCCTGTTCCAGGCCCTGGTTCCTCTTCCTGTTCCTGGCTGAGAAGGCAGGGCACAGACTGTCTCCTTTATCATTGGCTGGAGAAAATCCCTTCCTTCCTGCAGTCTGAAGCATTAACTAGTTCTTCTGTACTGTAGTGGAAGGCACGAGGGGGACTACATTACCCAGCAGTCTTACAGGTGCAAACATTAGGTGTGCTACATATATATATATATATATATATATATATAACAAACAAGGGAAAGTCCTAAATATATTGATAATGGGTTGAGTGCAGAGGACTCTTGTATTTGACTATATATATATATATATATATATATATATATATTATAATCACATTCATCTCTGTAATCATTTTAGCTATTTGAACAATACAGTGGTATAATAGCAAATGTGTGGTATAACAGGAAATGGCAATAACATTTTGTTGTCTTTCAATATTTGTTTATGTAAGAAATGGATAATTGACATATATAGTTGGAAATTTTAAAAGATGCTCTGTAATATAAAGCAATAATTCTTACAGGTGTTAGCATTGCAGTTGTCACTAGAACAAAACCAGAGACCAAATACAAAAAGAAAAAGAGGCCATGGTATCTAGTAGATGAAGGGTAGTAAAAAAACATCAGAGCCAATTGCTGTTCCGAGACAGAGCAGTATCAGAGAGGCCCAGTGGGTGGTTCTGACTGATGCAAAATATGTATGTGTATGAAACAGTTTTTGATGATGGTTGAGTTGATGATTGAAGGGGTCCAACAGTATTTATTATAGGCTTCACTTGTCACTGGTATTGCTTCTGAAAATGGTTAGAGACATTTTACTGGGTAAGGATTGTTAGACAAAGATGTGCAGCCCACGGTCTTCCAGAACAAAGGTTGTCAGGGGATTCTGGGAGTTGTAGTGCAACAACTGAATGCCAACATTTTCATGCCTGAAATGACATTGCCAGCATCCCACCCCTTTTTTCTCTAACTCCAGCCCTACTATTCCTGCATAAAAGAACATGTTTTTAGTAGCAAGCTAATCCCTCTTACTTGTAAATATTATGCATGAGGGGCTCAAATCCTGAATAAACACACATAAACACATAAACATAGCTGTACATATCTGCTATATACTGCATAATGTAGGAATACTCTATATCTGTAGATTTGATGTATGATTCATTACGAGATGTCATAACATGCTTTTAAGTAACATTTAGGGGCCCATTCACTAAGCTCGAGTGAAGGATTCGAATGAAAAATACTTCGAATTTCGAAGTATTTTTTGGGTACTTCGACCTTCGACTACGACCTTCGACTTCGATTCGAACGTTTCGAACGAAAAATCGTTCGACTATTCGACCATTCGATAGTCGAAGTACTTTCCCTTTAAAAAAAACATCGACCCCCTACTTCGGCAGATAAAACCTACCGAAGTCAATGTTAGCCTATGGGGAAGGTCCCCATAGGTTTGCTAACCTTTTTTTGATCGAAGGATTTTCCTTCCATCGTTGGATTAAAATCCTTCGAATCGTTCAATTCGAAGGATTTAATCGTTCGATCGAACGAAAAATCCTTCGATCGATCGAACGAACGTTTAGCGCTAAATCCTTCGACTTCGATATTCGAAGTCGAAGGATTTCAATTCGAGGGTCGAATTTCGAAGTATTTTTAACTTCGAAATTCGACCCTTAGTGAATCTGCCCCCAAATCATTTCAAATCTGGTAACATTGTCACATAGTATATAGAAATGGCATTATACATTCCCAACCATCAACAAAGGAATCAGTGGAGTCTCTTGGTCCTAAAAAAAGCCCTGAGCATGGAGTTACATTTATCCCAACCACTGGCCTTTCTAAAAGCTGGCAACTGGAGCAGTGTATAGCCTTTTAATTGCCCTATTTTTTGTACTTTCCCCTAAACCAGTGTTGGACTGGCCCACAGGGATACCAGGAAAACTCCCGTTGGGCCTAGGTGTCAGTGGGCCCTCTTGTTTCTAAACATTTGGTCTATTTCATGGTCATTCCCTATTTCTTTATGGGGAAAAAGGCTTAACAATGGGAGAAAATAGTAAGTATATATATAAAAGACTAGGAGAGTAAAGAGGTTGAGTGAGTAGAGGAGGAATAATAGTTTGGAAAGGTCCACTGTCTAAGGTTTTCTGGTGGGCTCACGGTCTTAGGTTTTCTGGTGGGCCCAAGGTCTAAGACTTCCTGGTGGGCCCCTGGCATCCCAGTCCAACACTGCCCTAAATCGAAGTAGGATGGAGCACACAAAATAGCAGCTTTTACTGCAAAAGATTTATTGAACACAACATGTTTCGGATATTCATGGATCCTTTTTCAAGTGAAAAAGGATCCATGAAGATCCGAAACATGTTGTGTTCAATAAATCTTTTGCAGTAAAAGCTGCTATTTTGTGTGCTCCATCCTACTTCGATTTTGCATATTACATTGGTCAGACTGGTATGGCCTAATCAGGAGAGAGAGCAGAAACAGATGGTGGAATTTCGTTAGAACAAACCTACCTTGTTCACAACACTGCCCTAAACTACCAATACTGCTGATAATAATTATATTTCTCAAAGATTAACTAATAGGGGCAGATTCACTAAGGGTCGAATTTCGAAGTTAAAAATACTTTGAAATTCGACCCTCGAATTGAAATCCTTCGACTTCGAATATCGAAGTCGAAGGATTTAGCGCTAAACGTTCGTTCGATCGATCGAAGGATTTTTCGTTCGATCGAACGATTAAATCCTTCGAATCGAACGATTCGAAGGATTTTAATCCAACGATCGAGGGAAAATCCTTCGATCAAAAAAAGGTTAGCAAACCTATGGGGACCTTCCCCATAGGCTAACATTGACTTCGGTAGGTTTTATCTGCCGAAGTAGGGGGTCGAAGTTTTTTTTAAAGGGAAAGTACTTCGACTATCGAATGGTCGAATAGTCGAACGATTTTTCGTTCGAAACGTTCGAATCGAAGTCGAAGGTCGTAGTCGAAGGTCGAAGTACCCAAAAAATACTTCGAAATTCGAAGTATTTTTCATTCGAATCCTTCACTCGAGCTTAGTGAATGGGCCCCTAAGAACAGAAAAACACACTATACAATATTGGTGGGAAAAACAGGTTTAATATACAAGTCTCCTGGGTTTCCACCTGCATACAGCAGAGCCAGCAAATACCCAGTGGTTGTCCTCTCTGACAAACTTCGGAACACCAACTCCTCAAATCACTCTACCACTAACTTCTCAAATCGCTCCTCTGTGTCCACAATGACCCTTACTATTAGGAAACTTTACTAATGTGTCAAATAGTTCATTCCCTATATCAGAAAAGTGGATGCCATCAGTGGCGTTACTAGATGTTATTGGGCCCCACAACAAATAAATTTTAGGGCCCCCCTAAATATTCAGAGGTTTTCAGTTTTACCAATATATATTGAAATGGCACATTAATTAGGGTCTCATGGGGCCCCCTACACCTCCTGCCGCAGGGTCTGCTTCCTCTATAGTTACACCCCTGGATGCCATCATTCCTGCTCCCCCACCAAAGCAAAGCAAATTATATATATATATATATATATATATATATATATATATATATATATATATATATATATATATATATATATATATATATATATATATATATATATATATATATATATATATATATATATATATATATATATATATATATATACATAAAAGGTTGAACTCAATGTGTGCAGGGTTGGTCTGGGCTGGTGGGACACCAGGAAAAAACCCAGGAATGTCCCAGGATCTTGTGGGCCCAGATCTGCACCCTGCACTGGTTCTTTTACACCTGCCGCGACCTCCCTTATATGGGCTGGTGGCGGCAAAACCACATTGCGTGCATGCTCACACTTACTCAAGTTCGCTCAAGTGCAACATGCATCGCAGCAGGGATGGGGAGGTCCGGTCTGGAGAGGGGCCCTGAAACTGCAGCCTCGGGGTACCCCGGGCCCCCCAGTCTGACCCTGGATGTGTGTCTTTTTTCACCCTAACTAATTCGCCCTCTTTCTTACACATTCAGTTGCTACCTTAATGGCCATTACTTTTACGTTTGGGGATTTATAACCACAAAATCTTTGAGTTTGTCTATTTTTGTTCAATTGTGGACATTGCTGTTTTTATGTTATTAGTTTCAATGATTTTAGTCATTGACCCAGGCAGAATAATTTGTATATCTAAGGTCTAAGGTTCCCCACTTTTTTTCTGCATCCTATAGGGTGGGCAAAAGCTGAGCCCATTTAAGAACAGCTCTTAAAGGTGGCCATAGACACACAGATAATATCGTATGAAACAATTTTTCGTACGATATTCAGTGCATGTATGATGGGAAAAGAGCCGATCGGGTAGACAGAAAATTTTGATCGGGTAGCCTTTAAAGGCACCCAAACATCGGCCACTGTTAGTGCTGAATTGTCAGATACAGGTAGAATTCTATTATTTCTGCCTGTATATCTCACAATTCAGCTCTACACGTGTGTATTGAAATGAACAATCTTTCTTGGAAAGATTTTTTCCATGAAAATCATAATTTTTACGTCTTTGGTCACCATACACATAACAATAATGATCTTTCCTGTGACCAATGGTGTTCCAATGTGCTCCAGTTAAAGTCCACCTTTCCACCAGTCCTCTTAGAAGAGACTGTATTTCTGGCTCAGCCCATTATCCATATCTGCACATGGTGGAGTAACTACACATAGATGAATTGCCCCAGGTCTCTGTGCTCCATTTCCATGCAGAAAAAAAAGTTTTCCATCTTCATGCAGAGACCTACAGTATGTGAAGCTCATGAATACAGCACTGCCTGCAGTAGGCATGGCTGTATTCAAAGGGGGGTAGAGGAAGGCAACAGCTACTTTTTCACTTCAAGCATATAATTAGTGTGCTAACATATTACTGTTGCTGATAATACTCTGAGCCATACTTATTTTATCAGGCTACGGGCTCTTAAACACATGTTTCTTTTATAATTTAATATAAAAGTTATCAGCCCATAAACCAAATTCTGAATAGGAGGTTCCAACTTTTCTTTAATTATGATTTTAAATTCCCAACCACTAATCAGAAATTTGCCCGCCTCACCTGCATGTATGGGACAACCATGCATGCACCTGTATGTAAAATCCAGTTATAGTGTTTCTCATTATAGCTTTTCTAGGATAGAGACTATTCCTGTCCCTGTCATGTAGCTTCTACCGGCTAATCTGCTAAATTCGGTGATTCCTCAATGAAGTTCTGGCAACTGTAGGTGTCATTTTTCTCTGTTCACCCACTACAGACTCTGCTCACCACATAGTGCATCCTGATTGCTGCTGAGTTGTGAAGTTGTGATTCTGCAGAGATGGATCCTCTCCTGTCACCTGTAAGCAGAGGGTATATAGGAAAACACCACTCCAAGAATGTCCAGCTGATAATAAGTCTACTGGAACAGGTGAAGCTGTGCTAACGCTGAACACACCTTCTGTGAGGTAGCCTGGTGCACACTGTGGGAGGATTCGGCAATCCCCAAAGAACAATGCAAATAGGACACAATGGCACTCAAGGCAAAGGAAAGCAGGGTTACCTCTTGCTGTTTATTTAATGCGAACATGCAAAGCTTGATAAAGGGGCTTACCCCGAAACGTTGCACATTCACATTAAATAAACAACAAGGGGTAACCCTGCATTCCTTTGCCTTGAGTGCTATTGTGTCCTATTTGCAGCTGAGGACAATAAGGACACACCAAATTTTACATTGCCACATGGTGCAGCCAGAGGGAAATGGGTCTGCTGTGTGCTCTGCAGGTTGAGGTCTGGGTGAAGTACAGTGGCATAGGGACCAGGGTATGAGCTGATAAGGGAGGGTGAATTTTATGTTTACCCTAATCTGTTGAAGATGTCCCTACTCTTTCTTCTTGCTCCCAGGCACAAAGCAGCTTCATGTTTTTCTCTTTAATTGGGGCTCAGAAATTACCTTTTTTGTGTTCCTTTATTTGTTCTTTTGTTCCTTATAGAACAAACTAAATAACTATAATAAATATGATATGAAACGTAACAGAAGTGGTGTAAATGTGATTCCTTTATTGGCTAAGTAAGATGACAATAACAGGAAGCTTTCTAAAGGCAACCCCTTCTGCTCCTGAAATATAGCAATGTTAGTCATGCTTACTGTCTGATTACCTTTTTGACCATATTACAACCTTAGCCCTCTCCCAATTTTCTCACACAGTGCCCAGTTTCATTATCTATGATTCCCTGGTCCCTCCTGCAACTCCCCCATCCACCCACTAGCCCTCCCCCAGCCCACTTTACAATGTGTGCAGGCTTCTCAAACAGAAGCACTTATAATGCCTCGGCAGCAGTAGCTAAGCTCCTTCTATTAACTCACAGCACTCTGACTTTCAGTACTCCCTGCAGCCTGCAAATGGATTTGTGAAGCCACTAGCAGCACCCTGGGTGCACAAGTCTGTCTCCTTAAAGCAGAAGTAAATCACCTATGCATTGGAATGTGGATGTTTACTGACTGCTGCTGCTGAACTGAATTAAACAGTTCCACCTGGTGCTGCATGGGTTAAAACATCTGGCCAAATTGGGAAGGGGGCAACTCACACATGTGATTGAAACTTGCTCCGCTCATCAAGATGTTTCCATCTGGGAGAAGGCACATTGGCACCTCATCTTGTGTCTGTTAGGGGATCCCTATTTAGGGTGAACCAAGTCTAGAGTACAGTTTGTGTCTGGGCAGACCGGTGGGCACATACCTGCCCTATCTCCCTGTGCCAGGGGGGCAGAGAAATGATGGAGGTGAATAGCACTTGCTTGGATTGCAGGACACCTGGTACCATACTCACAGAGCAGGATGCACAGGACAGGGCATCTCAGGGACTCACCTCTGCCCTGGCGGTGGTTCTTATATTCACCATCGTTGTGGATGTCCTGGGCAATGTGCTGGTCATTTTGTCCGTTCTCAGGAACAAGAAGCTGCAGAATGCTGGTGGGTATGAAACTTGTGCAGGGGGGGGACAAGTCATATGTAACAAATATCTGCCATTCCTTTAGGCAAGATCTACTGTGTACATAGCAAATGTCATGTTCATATTCACTTAAGATAAACACAGTGTCCGTTCTATATGCTCAGTGGCACGGAATAAGTCCCTGTTTGTTATGCAGCGTAACATTGGCATGTTATTAATGTCATCACAGAGGTTGAGATTTATTTTTGCTACAATAGAAATATCAGTGAGACTCACAGCATGAAAATCTTATCCAAATTATCAGCCCTACCTGTGGTTGTCATTGTATAAAAAAGGGGAAGGATTCTTTGTTTGTGGGTCCAAAATATTATTACTAATGGGCTAGATACTGGCATGCAGTGGCAGGCATGTTAAAATAAGTTTAACGAAAACCTTTAAGTGGTTCATAAAGAAATGAGTGTAATTGTGTCATATGGCCACTTATAATATAGGCTAAACTATTTAACTCTAACTTTATGAGCCCCTTGAGCCCAAAAGATCATATATTGGAATACTGCAAAATACATGATTACTGTACTTCTAAAGTTAGATGATGGGAACAGCTTCATATCAACATCTGGGTAACACAGCACTTGGCGCAAACACATACACACACACGCACACCTCCTGTAGAATGTGTTTTTAAAAGCGTTCAGAATACTCTATCCTAAAGTACAGTGCCGGTATGGGATCTATTATTAAGAAGCCCATCATCTAGAAAACTCTGAAATACAAGAATGTCATGTTCCTATTTAAGCCAACAATTCCTAATTTTTTGTCTGATTTCCTTTTTGCACTGTAATAATAAAACAGTACTTCATTTTGCCCTCCCATACCTTATGATTTACAATTATTATGTCCTTGACAGTAAGTACCTGTGATTATCCCTGCTCACCTTACTACTGTAGCAAATTCCTGTGACCAATTATGACTCACGTGGTATTTTTTCACTCTTTGATTTCAGGATGTATGCAAGACATGGCATTTCCATTATATGCTCTTCTCAGTTCATGGAAACTGGATGTAGCCATAACATTATGTAATAAGCCTGGCTTCTGATTTTATCATGTCCTGTATGCTATCAATGTGTGTGCCTCAGATGTTCAATATATGTTCTGCTATGGGAGCGAGTCCTACAGTTTGAATACATAAGAGGTTGGACCGCTTGAATTTAGCAGTTGTGGATTTAGAGGTGTAATAATGTCACTGGGCAGGTTCCAAGGTAGGGTTCAATACAAAGTCACCAGCTAGATCAAACCATGCCAGCAATGACAGTACCTTTCCAACAATAAGTTTTTATGCTAGGAAAATGATCTTCATTCCAAAAGCTGCTGCCACCATTTACCACCATGTAAAGACTGTTCACCCCATAACAGCTGCACTGAACTGATATGTGTGTTTGTCATGATAAAAAGTACACCATTGTATAAAGCAATTTTAGTGTTGACTTATAATTTATTCAGATTGATGTGATTTATCACAAGCCGTTGCTTTCTGATAAATTTAGCCAAACAGAATTGAAATAAAAGCTTTCATGATTTCCCCGTGGCTCTTATTATTATTTTGGGAGACCATTTAGAGAACTTATTTTCACTAGTGATTTAGAAGAATAGATTTCATTGATGCACATTGAGTTAATCACATTAGCAGTAGATGTCTCATAATAAGTCATAGCCCTGGGACAATTTAGCAGTCCTGGAAATTTTATGGCTTGTCAAATGGGACATTAAGAACAGAATAGTAAAATCAGAAGTTTACTCAGAATACTAGGGTTAGAGGCTGACTGCAAGGGGTAGACATCAGAACCATCTAGGGTGCAACTATTTTTGGTAAAGGGGAGTGGGAAGGGTACACACTGGGGTTACCTAATAAGTACTCTTATTTAAACAGTACTCAATTTTAAAAAGCCAAAGAGTAATGCTGGTACAATTTAACCAAACTGTATGCTTGTCATTGTGTGTGCAGTCCCCTTGTTGCTAGATTTGGCCAATTATCTTGTGATGCTATCACAACATAGTTGATCAGTCCTAATAGAAAACTGAACCGATCCAAGAAACCCATTCCGCATGTGTATGTGTTTATCAGCCCACCCTGAACTGTGTTCTCTGCACTTCCTCTGACTGATGGGCTTATCAGTTAGATCGGTACAACGGAGCACCCAACTTGCACTAATATTCAACTGACTGACCAGTGGAACAATCGCTCAGATAAGCCTCTAATTGTCCTTTGTGTTTCCAGCTTAACTCTGTAATGCAACAATGACCAGGAAGCATTTCTTAATGGCTCTTGAAAACAGATAAATTTAAAGAGTGGCATCTCTCTTTGGGAGCAACAGAAATGCTTTCCACTAACTTCACAGTCTGGCGCACAAGGCTATTTATTCAACAAATATATCATGTATAAATATATGCAAAACAGCCTACAATTTATGTGTTTTCCTTTGAAAAATCATTGCAAAAAAAGCTTGTACGCAGGGATGGACATATGGCCAGGTCACAGAGACTTGGGTCCTCTTTCATTCAGACCATGCGTTTTTTAATGTAAATAAAATAACCATAGGATTGCCACCTTTAACTTTTACAAAAACTGAACAAGGGGGTGAGATGATGGTTTCAGGGGCGCGGCAGTGACATATGAGGGGTGGGGTTAACACATTTGGGCTGTGTTTGTGTTTCCTGTGAGCGTGTTTTTGACATCAGAAGTGGTTATTGGCCAGAGGTGGTTATAGTTTGGTTTTCACAAGACTGAAACCCAAACAAGCAGTTATGACCAAAGACCACTAAGAAAAACTGGACTGTTCGGGTCAAACCGTACAGGTGGCAACTCTAGTTAACCCCCTGATAATCAGCACTGCCTCCCAAAATTGCTAGGGATGCACTGAATCCAGGATTCGGTTCGGAATCCTTCTGCCCTGCCGAACCGAATCCTAATTTGCATAAGGCAGGGATGGAAATCGCGTGACTTTTTGTCACAAAAGTAAAAAATGTTTTCCCACTCCTAATTTGCATTTGTAAATTAGGATTCGTATTCGGTTCAGTATTCGGCCAAATTTTTCATGGGTTCGGCCCAATCCAAAATAGTGGATTCGGTGCATTGTGCCATACCTGCCTCCCACCCTCTGAACAAAGCCTTTGACTGACTGCAGACAGCAGCTTTAGGAAATGGGTGAATGACACAGGGGTTCTTGTTGTATTTATGCATAGGGGCCCTATCCTCATTGCATCCATCCCTACTTATACGAGTTTTCATATTTTCTATGACTCTCAAGTTCTCATTACAGATGTATATTACTGTACAGTCAGTTTGGGAGCTGCTGTTGTGAACATATTTCAAAGAGATAAATTGACTTTCAGCTTTGAAAAGGAAATATGCTCAGTCTCCTGATTTTCCTCAGTGTAATGAGCAAAGAATAACACAGCGTCCTCCTAACATTTCTAATCTTTAATATGCACACTGCTTAACTCTCTCCTGATCTCTATAAATAATAACATCAATTACTGCTGCTGACAGGCAGTGGGGCGAATGATTACAAGTTAGGGAAGATGATCTCCTTACAGGTAAATAAACATTTGTGCCGATGATTATTTGTTGGGATAAAAATCTCTGTCTTGTGATATTTGTCAAAGAATTGAATTCTATGCTATGAATGTGCAGACTATGTGTAGTACTGCAAAAAGTACTCTGGTGAGGTTTGAGGACGGGATTGTGACACATAATGATGCACGGGGGTGGTCCAGTGAGGTTCGGGGGTGGGGCCATGACATCATGCACCTCGCAATTGGATACAAGTTGGCCAGGTGTTGCAATTCCTAAAACCAGGCAGGAGTTTTGAAACACAATCACAGCAATTTTTCAGCACACATACATTTCAAGGTTTATCTTCAAGGGTTGCACATAGAATAGTATGATCACCTCCACTTTTAAATGCACAAGAACTGCAGCACTCATCCCATACCTCCCAACATTTTGGAAATAAAAAGAGGGACAACAAGGTCGTGAATTTTTTGACCTTGCCTATTTTTGTGACCACACCTCCTAATTACCATGTTCATTTTACAAAATTTGGCAGGTTATGAAAGTTTGAACGTATTTCTGTGGTTTATTTCAGTTATTACAGTTTTACTAATGAAGGTGAAATGCTGTTGGTCTAGCTTTTCCCAAGAGACTGTTTATCTTATATTGTTACAATTACTTATTTCCTTATCTTGAAATTATTACAAAAGTATCTTATAAACAGCTGTGGCTGTTCTAGGCTCAATTAAGTTAGAAACTTTGTTTCTTTTTCTGGCTGTTTAGCGCAGAGAAAAAATAGACTTTCCAGTACAAATGAGGGACTGCATGTTGAGCTGTCAAAATAGGGACTGTCCCTCTAAAAACAGGACAGTTAGGAGGTATGGCATCCCACAGTAAACCCGCCTTTATTTCACATATGGGATTGCAATGTTTCGGTATTTTGAGAAAGGACCACCTGGCCCCAAAATGTCACTATGCCATGTGAGAAATAAAGGCAATTCTTGTGTATTTAAGGAGGTTTGAAACAGACAGGGCTTTGAAAAATTGTATTTTCACACCCTTCTTCCATTGGGCATTCCAGTTGTTAGTGTACTTGAAGCAAGGAGTCACAGTAGCAACATAAGGTATATAGCATTGAGAACTGTTTATTACTGCAATAAATGGAGATGGCTTAATTCAGTATATGGTCATCTGCATTTCTGGGTTGATATGTGTGCCTGTTCTATACTATTACTACGGTATAATAGTATAATAAAGTAACACAAAGGTATGCACAACAATCCCCATAGCAAATGCTACCATTAATATTTACCTAAAGCTATCTGTATATAGCAGTCACCATTAATGAGTTCAATGTAGAAAATTTCCGCACCTCCTGTCCCTTCCTATGATATTCCTGCCTGGTGGTGCAGACCATTAATGAGTTGCCATTGTCTTCTATATCTCATTCCACTCACCTGAAGGGTGAAGTACAGCTAAATCTTACTGTTAGTGGTGGGCTAATTTGTCAAAAAATTTGCGAATTTACCGCAAAAATTTGCAAAACGCATTGATGTCAATTTTGACGCCCACAACACTCGCCTATTTTGTCCAAATGCATTAAAGTTAATGGGCATCCGAATAATATTGACACGCGACAATTTTTATGCGCAGATTTTTTGCGGGTGAATTTTCGTGACAGTTTCTCGAATTTATTTGCTGGCGCCGAAATGCGGAAATTAGCTGCAAATTCACGCCTGGTGAATTTATTCGCCCATCACTACTTACTGTGTAATGTTTAGTTTAGTTTAAAAAATGTAGCTGTTCCCGCATTTTGTTTTTGCCTGTGAAGCCCATAGAGCCATGATGAATGCTCAGCTCAAAATTTTGGGTACATCACTTCGGACATCACAGTCTCTATCCTGTTGTACCGAGGGCAGGTTCTTGTGAGGATTGAATATAGTGAATATGCAATGCAATTTTTCATTTTAAAGCTACAGTAAAATTACCTCATTAGGCTTTTTCTCTAGGAGTACCTATTTACAATAGTTTTGAGGCATTATGATGAGTACCTTATGATAAACACTGCTCAACCATGCAGGACTTTGCTTTGACAGTGCAGTGGTGACGTCTTCTTCCTTTTTGTAATTGTTTGTAAAGTAGCAGCCTTTCTATTATTAGGGTCTGTTTGAATTTGTAACCTCTTTAAGCCTTCTAGTTTCAACCCACTAGAACAGGATAAGTAAAGCTTCCCTAATCAACATAATGCCCCTCTTTTGGTAATTTTACATCAAATCTTTAAGTCTCTTTTTAGGCCAGAAACAATCAGGGGCACCTCTGCAATATAAGAAAAAACTGCCCCTGGTAACTTTAAAGGAACAATATATATCTATATGCTTTACACCTTTTTTCAACATAAGAAATGCTTAGAACTCAAGCTGAAACTACACTACAAAAATGCAGTTATTTTTGTTATATGGCATTGTTTCTTTTACACTTATTATCAAACCATTTATAAATCTAACCATTAATTAGTCTGTATAAACAACACACTCTTCACACATTGTTGTGACTGTTTTGTTAGCTGGAGTCCTTTAAGCAAGTGGACTGAAATTCTATGTATCTGCCTTACAAGAACCAAACATGGAAGAGCTTCAGTTTCCCTGCTTGCCATATTTAGCTAAAGAAATTACAAAAAACATATAATTTTTGTTATAAAATTGAATGTTCATCACAAGCCCTATGCATAGCACTCGTGTTGAACAACTGGTATACCACCTCTTTAAGAGTAGAATTTTAGGACTGGAAACTCTCTATTTTAGGGGCATATTTATTTAACATAACTAGTGATGTTGCCCATAGCAACCAAAAATCTTTGATTTTGTTTTCTAACTTGTAGGTGAGTGTTCAAATCTAACTGCTGATTGGTTGCTATGGGCAACAACACCAGTGATGTTTGTCTCCAATGTTAATACATACATGCTTTATTTAATGTAAGAAAATGCAATTGATCTTTACGTAGCTATCCAAAGGGTTCTGGTTAATACTGTGGTCTGGCAGTTACTTGCTTGCTAACATCAAGTTGTGTAGAGTGTACACCAAAGTTGTTGATAATTTGCACAATTTTGGCAGCATATATATGGGGCTGATTTACTCTGCCTTGGAGATAAATCAATGGATGTGGTGATCTGAAATTGAAAGGTGGAGGTGTACCAGGTATAGCAACGAGAGTAGCTGTGTGACAGTTTTAAACGTTTATTAATGCGCCAAGATAGACTCACGCATTTCATAAATGGAAAATGACTTACTTATGTCTGGACTGTTATACAAAAGTCCAAACAAACTCTCTGGGGATCATTTGGTTGCCATGGGTTATTGCCCAGGTGCAAATTTGACCAGCGCTTATTAATGACCCCTTCTGTGCCTTGTATGCCCCCTTTTTTGTATTAAGGCTAATCTGCTTACTGTGAATATAGTCCTCCTACATGCTTGTGATATTAACTAAATCATTTTGCTTGAGATCAGGGTGGCATATACCAGCGCTTCTATTCAATTCACATTGACCACAGCTGTAAAATACCTTCTTTTTATCTCATATGACACATTTCTGTATCCGAGCAATGTTTCAGCTGTACAGACTTTTTATCAAGCTCAAATCACAATCCGGCAATAAAACAATAAAACTTTATATATCTAAGGATACAATGCCCTCCTGTGGAGAACTGCATAATTGCATTATTTAACCCTCTCATAGTCAGTGTCCTTCTTAGGGCAAGGCCAGATGTGGCGTTTTTGCGGCGTTTTTACATTGCGTTTTTAAAAAAGAACAGGCAGGAGTAAATACGCATAAACCGCACTACCACTGAAACGAATGGAAAACGCACTATGGCAATTCACAAAGGGCGCTTGCAAGCCGGAAACCGCCAAAGGACGCCAGTATTGGCATTTTTTAGCAGAAGCGCCAATACGTCAAGAACATACCAAATCAATAGACTCTTTGGGATCTGCATGTTTGAAACCACACCTTGCGTAAATATGCAGCGTATTTTAAATATGGCATCCAAATTCTCAATGAGAACAATGAGAAGTGCAAGTTGGGAAAAGAATCCTACGTGCTGAAAAACACATGTTGACAGTCGCATGTGGTTTCAGTGGCGTATTTACGCCTGGCTGTTCTTTTTTAAAAACACAATGTAAAAACGCCTCAAAAACACGTGTCTTACCGTGCCCTTAAGCATCACTTGCTTGCTTACCTTTTGTACCTGTACTCACCCCTTGTTTCCTTATCCTGGCATTGGTTCTTTTACAGTGCAATTTATTGCTATTATGGTATAAGATTCCATTTTTTTGCCCATAGGGCCCTCGTGAATTCTTGCTCCCTGGTGTGGTCACTACCCCTGCCTGACCAATACTTCTCTAAATATATGGATTTTAGACCATGGATGTTGTTGTTTGCCAGTACAGCTGAACATCTGAATCTGCACATGTATTGCTGTACAACTGTAGGCTGCACATTGTTCCTCGATGTGTAGGAGGTGAAGGAGGTTTTTATGAGACAGGCAAAACGCAATTAAAGAAAATCCAGTTCACATAAACATATTAGCTCTAGTCCAAATAAACTTTACACTGGTCAGTGCTGCCAACGTGACCATATTTATCCTGGGTAAATACTTTTGAATTAACTCAGAAATGTCAGCTTCCCATGTGTACATGACCTCACATCATTGTACAGGAATTAGATGAACTGATTGAGGGACGTGGCAGCTGCCAGCATTCCAGCACACTACAAAAAAAATCTCACATTCTGCCTTAAAGAAACACATTTTCAGATGTAGAAGCTGAATTTACCTTCACTTTTGTATACTGTATACTGTGTATAAATAGAGAATAAGGCATATTTGCATTATTACTAGGAGTACCAATACTACTTGCATTGTTGATGCATCAATGATTTGCATTAGATCCCTGCAACATTATACGATTGGAGTCTCTGTAGAGCTACAGAGGCTAATTTCTCAGAGGGGTTCGTCCATGTGAGATGAGCAGCATGTGCATTTTTTGATTTGAGTGTGGCACTGTGTTTATGCTAATTAATGCCCAACATATCAGTTCTCTTCCATCAATACACCTAAGTTCTTACCAATTTAGCTGCGCTGCAACCACAATGTTTATTTGCAGTTCTTTCAATCAGGCTCTGATGTGGGAAGCATTCCAGTTTTCCTCTTTTATCTGCAAAATACGCATTTAGTTTAGGCATGCAGGTTACGTTATGGATTAAAAAATTTAAATTATACTGAATGTGATAGGTGTACCTTTCATTTCATAGACCAATGATGCATGAATCTACCTATAAAAATATGGCACCACTGAGTGACATGTTAGCATTGGCAGATAATGACAAGTCAGCATCTTGTCTTGTATTTTGGCTTTTGCTTTCTAATCAAAATATAAATTGGTTTACGCCGATCCTGCAGAATATATCACACATTATTACACAGACGTGTAGTAAATTATTTGCATTTGCAAGTTCAAATAAAAAATTGGATTCAATATTGAGTGTTCCTTGGTGCTATTCCAAATACCTGATGTGCTCAGTGATGCAAAGGAGCCCTGAAATGACTGTGAGCTAAGACATGGCAGAAGTTATGTATCATTGACTTGTGCATAGCAAACTGCATGCTAAAGTTATTATTATGGGACAGATTCATAGAACTCTCCACAGTCAAATTCCACCATACTCTATTCATTTCTATGTGATTTTTAGAGGCATGGTTATCAATGGGTGAAATTTAGAGTTTGCCATTTGATAATTACTCCTCTAAGAATGCCATATGAATGAATAGAGAGTGGCAGAATTTTGCTGTCACACCGTCATTAGTTTGCCTCTAAAGGTGGCCATACTAGACTGGGGGATTACCCCGAAATCTCTTACCTCAAGGTAGGCACAGGGCTGTAATTATACATAGGCACATGAGGGTCTGTGCCAAGGGCAACAGCTTTTGAAGGGTGGCCTTAAGGTAAATATACAACTGAAACATCTTTTTACAGTAAACCCCCCCCCCCCATATGTCGTGGAACACTTACCGATTAAATTTGGTGGTGGAGCTGGGGTGGTAGTGACATCACACACACGGTGCACGTGATGTCATTTTGCATGTTCGGGGGTGCTGTAAAGGTCCATTGCCTAGAGTAGCACTGGACCTAAATATAACCCTTGGTGAGCACATCAGTAAATGATACCCAGCTGCAATGTGGGTGAACAAACACAGCGATTTGTAAGTGAAATTTGCCCTTGATTCACTAGAATCAAGAAATGACTGTCAAATTTCACTGTTCTTTGCTATAGCCATGGGCAGAGCATGTGCACAAGCCAAACCAAGGGTGGATATATGTATTTCACTGTGACAGTTTGTTCAGGCATGACAATGGACCAAAAGATTGCCATTAATGATGAACTTAATACAAATATCCACTTCTGCAAAGTAGGAATAAAACATTATTTATAAGGAGCAGCACCTACTTGTTCAGTGCATAAAATACAGAGTTCTGTTGAAATATCAAGCTCTGCAGCTGGTACATTCTTTATGAATTGGGCTTCAAAATCATTTGGGTGTTGTGGTCACATTTGATCATGTTATTCAATTGGTAATCATCAAATCCAGGACCTATCTTGTCTCAAGGGGTATATGTATAATCTAGGTCACTGGTTTCAAAACTGTGGATCTACCTCCCTTTGGAGGGTGTGGAGTCTTTGCTGGTGGGCAGACTAAACATCAGCAATTAAATATTTGGGAAGAATGACCATTTCTACCCCTAAATACTTCTACAAGTCCAGCTTGAAGTTCAATTTAGTGTCCTTAAATGCTGTCCTAGAACAAAAGCTCAGTCAGAGTGGGAGCTGTTGTTCTTTTATGGTATGTATTTGTCCACCATATGTAACATAAAAGATGGCAAAATGGCAGGTATGCAAGTCCTTCTTTTGGGTAAAGGTTCATTAATCAATAGCATGCATATTTGCTAAAATTCCCATATTATGCACCATGTTGACCATGAAACCAACCCTCAATAGACAAAATTCCTGGATCCTGGCCTAAAATTATATCTACCCTGGTGGACCTGAAACTACTAAATATATCTGTAACAAAATCCCCCAAGATTTAAACTGAGGACGACATGGTAACATTTGGCAACTGCAACACTCCTGCCTACTGAGGCCCTAAGATAACCACTCTTTGGGAGGGAATCATGCCAAAAATGCTACAAAAACCTGTTACATAGTTAAGTTGGGTTGAAAAAAGACCAAAATCCATCAAGTTCAATCCCTCCAAATGAAATCCAGCATTCATACATACATACACACATTCGCACCGACCCCTCCATATATTCACATAAACTATATATATATTTTAGTATCACAATAGCCTATGATATTATGCTTGTCCAAGAAATCATCCAAGCCCCTCTCTCAAAGGCATTAACTGAATCAGCCATCACAACATCACCCGGCAGTGCATTCCACAACCTCACTGACCTCACTGTGAAGAACCACCTACCTTGCTTCAAATCAAAGTTTTGTTTTCTTAATCTAAAGGGATGTCCCCTGGTGCTGTGATCCTCTTTATGGGAACAAAAGGTTCCCCGCTATCTGTCTGTAATGCCCTCTAATGTTTACTTCAGTCCTTTTAATCTCACTAATGTAAAAAAAGACCTTAAAGGAGAAGGAAACCCCCTGGGCGCAAAAATCCCTCCCCCTTACCCTGTGTTGCCCCCCCTCCCTCCTCCACCCTGGCCTACCTTTCCCCCTGGGCAAATGCTCCTAACTTGTTACTCACCTCTCTGCACAGGTCCTGTCCACGGATCTACTGCGCATGCGCCGAATGTCACGAAGTTCTCCGATTTCACTTCGTGACATTCGGTGCATGCGCAGTAGATCCATACCCGGTAAATGCTCCTACTGAGCATGTGCCAAAAACGCCGGTCAAAGCAGGAAGAAGACCGCTTGGGAGAAGGTGGCGCCTGTGAACTCCGTGGACAGGACCTGCGCAGAGAGGTGAGTAACAAGTTAGGGGCATTTGCCCGGCGGGACAGGTAGGCCAGGGGGGAGGAGGGAGGGGGGGGGCAACACAAGGGAGGGGGAGGGTTTTTGCACCCAGGGAATTTCCTTCTCCTTTAACTTGTATTTGTTATTTAAACGGTCAATGGTGGTAAGACTTTAACTTCTCTAGATCTTCATACTGCAGGTCCAAGTTTTTTTCCCATCAGCAAGGCCAAAACAACATGTCATCCTGTAGACAGCTATATGATTTATGTTTGTGGCAGTACAATTAGCTCTTTTGGATGCACAGAGGCTTATAGAAAGATAGCACTGTAGCTCTCTTGCCCCTAAGGCAAAGTGTCCAGCAGTATATAGTCTTATGATAAGAATCTGTCTTTGCCAATAGCCAAAAAGGCCAAATTGTTATGCAGAAAACAAAAATTTGGCTTGCATAATAAGTTAGATAATCAAATTATTTATGTATTCCATCCTGTTTTAAGATTTTAAAAAGGAATTGTATTACATGCGCTTTTTGTTAAAGTCTAAAGGGAAATCAAATGCAAAGGTATTCCAACGTATAACTTTTTTGCACCTGCCTGAGATAAATATGGTCGGACTGCTTCCATCTTCCTTCACACCTCCATCTTCCTGAAGATATACATGTTTGCACTCCAACCTGAAATGAAGGCCACATAGGCTAAAGTCTAGACTAGTTTGCTTTTAATCTGTGTTCATGTCTGTTAACTTAAAACTTGTGGCTGAAAAGAGTTGGAGTGAATGTTAGTCATTTTTGTTATTTTATAAAGGTTGGATGAATCATGTCTTAGGGCAATATCTCAAATCAACTTCTTTTGTCCCATATTAATTCCAGTGAGTAGTTCAGACTGGGCAGCACAAAAGAAAACCTTATATGAGGGGTCCAAAAAAGATCTCTCAGCTTCTGTTAGTAGCTGGGTGGCATAAAGTCTCAGTGGCTAGGAGTCCAGTTTTGTTGAGTACTGGTTTCCTGAGTTTGGTTCTGACCTGGGCACATTCTGAGTAGATTGTTTAGTAAGTTTCCTCCCATACTCCAGTAATGTGCAAGCATGCTAAGTGGCTCCTGATGAAACGAAATGAAAATTGTATTGAAGGTAAAAGACTGTACGCTCCAGTGGGACAGGGGCTGGTGTGAATGATGAGAAGTCTCTGTAATGTGTTGTAAATGTGTCAAAGCTATATAAATAAATAAATAAATAAATAAATAAATAAATAAAGGATAATAATAGTCCTCTTTGGGAAATGCATGGCTTTTCAAAGCAGTAGCAAGTGCTATCTGACAATGCCTTTATCAGTAAATAATTTGATGCACTGTATATCCTTCACATGCAATATAGTATTATCATTATTCTTTTTAATGTAGCATCACAGTGCTTCCCACAGATATTGTTCATATTAGTCACACTCAAGTAGAGCTTACAAACTAAGTTGCCTTTCATATTTACACAACATTAGGGTCAGTTTCATCAGAAGCCAGTTAACATGCCTGTATGTTTTAGGGTCAGGGCACACACTCAGATTAATCTCACCGAACTGCCTCCCGCCAGCTAGATTCTACATCGCCGACTGGATGGCAGTTGGATCGATTCGCTTTCCGAAGACGCCAAAAGTTTCCTCGTGAGGCAACTTCAGGTGACTTCGAAAAATGAAGCGCTCCAAGTGCCATCCCACCGGCGATTTACATTGTAGCTGGCAGGAGGCAGTTTGGGGAGATTAGTTGCCCCGAAGAAGAGGAGATTTGTTGACAGGCGACTTAATCTCCTCTAATCTGAGCATGTGCCCTGACCCTTAGGAGTGTGGGAAGAAAACCAAGCAGACACAGGGAAAATATGCAGACTTGTAGACAATACCTGGTTACTGAACCAAATTCAGGATCCAAGTCTACATGGCAGCCATGCTAAGGACTGAGCCACCAATTACCTATGGTAATTGCTTTTGTTTGTTAATTGCAGTTTTACAAGACAAAAATTTCTTCTGCTTCTTGTTCTTCTCCCTTTGTACAGTGGAGGTTGGAGATTGTAAGAGCTAGATGCGTTTTTTCTCACTAGGTCCAAATAGTCAGGGAAAGTGGTGTAAACCATTTAGATGTCACCATAGTTAACAGAAATACACTTTTTATAACAATGCTGCTCCATCTAAATGTTGCAAATTACATTTTCCAGTATACTGCAACATATACTCAGGGTTTAGAAGATACTGGGGACTGTAGTCTAGCAGGTGGTCATGCGTTTGTGGTCACTTGTACAGAATCTGTTTGGTCAGCACGGTCAATCAATCAGATACCACAAAGCATGGGAGAGTTACACATATAAATGTAGTTTTCTTTCACTGATAAAAGGCTGTTCTTCTGCATTCAGTTGTTGGAACATTTACAAAAGAGTATATGGTTTTGAGCTAGAGTGAACTGCACCATTTATAGGCCCACTTTCCCCACTTTTGTTTGCATTTTTTGCTTTTGGATGACTACATTACCTTTTTCTTGCAAATAGGAGGAAAAGACACAAGAAAATGTAATTTCTGTAGGGCCTTTTGTTGACTTTTCCCCGATTAGTGCCACTTGATGCTTTTCCATTTCTATTCAATAGTAGTAGACACTGGATTGCATTTTGCTTATGTATGTTGAACTGGAATAAATGGCTGGTGATGTACAAATGTTAAAGTGACTTTGACATGGTTCCTTAAATGCAAGAAATGCATGTCAGCATAAAATACACTCCTTATGGACATAAGGACTATAATTTTTTTTCAAAATATAGAAATTGGAAAAAATGTCATTATTTGCTGACAGCGT
Source organism: Xenopus laevis (assembly GCF_017654675.1). Taxonomy (NCBI): domain Eukaryota; kingdom Metazoa; phylum Chordata; class Amphibia; order Anura; family Pipidae; genus Xenopus; species Xenopus laevis. Next base: position 49,951,037 of record NC_054385.1, read on the forward strand.
AATGACACTAAATTTGAAATGAAAAAAAACCAGAAACAAACATGCCTTACTACATGCCTCCATTAGGTGTGTATTTTATGCCAACATGCATTCCTTCTATTTATGGAACCATGTCAGATGTTTGGAAACATTCCACCAGCTGAAGCTGGTGATATTTGTTTTTTAATAAACCCTTTTATGCTAGTGCATATTTTAAATTATCCCAAATTTGTTGTCAGCCAGAGATACTGCGTCAGAAGAAGAGACTACAAAATGTTCTTGTTACATGCGAATGCTCATTTACTTAGTAAAAGCATGTACTTACCTTGAGCTGAGGAGGAATACAGCATTAGCAGGAACCAGATTTATAACCCAATTAAAGTAGTCTGCTTTATGAAGGAGTGATTAAGTGAATGAGTGAGACATAAATCAATGAGGCACAATTCAGGCAGGCTGTATGAGCAGATAAGCTCAATGCTGTTACTAGCAAGAGGTAAAGGCAACAAGATAAGATAGCAACTCAAGAAAGGACCTTTGCTGAGCTGTATTTATATAATATAAACCGTAATAGCTCTAAAGTGATCTACACGTAGCTCTAAAGTGATCTACAATTGGCTTATGTTTCCTTGTAGACATGCAAGATAAGCTAGTTCTATGCACCAGAACCATTTGAGCGTATTTCAACACAATGGGATGCTTTATATGCCCGTATATAGAGTACTACAAGTGTGGCAGAACTTTGGAAACACAGATGTCCCTCTTGCATCTGGGTGTCTTCTGTACTTATACTTTTATACTTTCATGACACCAAGTTGCATGTGTAATGAACCCTTGTGAATGTGTAGTTACATACAAGTTACCAAAAACTAAAAAAACTCTCCCTTGAAGATCAGTCTTTTGCTGAAATAATTCTACCAAACTTTTAAACCAAACTGCTTCAGCTCTGTGCATGCATATGCCACACCCATAGCATTGGGAATATCATAGTACAGATGACCCCATAGAGATGAGCGGAGGTATCAGTCACTGTTTGTATGGGCTATTACACATATGCAGATCCATTCATTGTCTTATGAACCTTTTACACACAAGAGAGAGAACTATTTAGGTTTATGGGATTCCTTTAAGATTTTTGTAATTGAGATACTTGATATTTACTATCATTAGTCTCTCTCAATGGGAATTAACATTATTTAAACTTTTACCTAATAGTGGACAAGAAGTAAATGATGCCGCATTCATCAGCACTGGCAGAATTATTGTATCTGGCTGCTTTGGGACTTGTTTGTAGAAGTCCATTGATTGTCTGACAAACCTGACTTCCAAGAGCATAACCTAAAAAGATGACAGGACTGGCTACAGTGAATTTCCTTGCCTAATATTGCCATATGCATGCTGACCCCAACCGTACTTTAACTGATTGGCCCATGAAATTAATGGATGGATCCCATAAAGACATATGACCACCTTTTAATTGTTGCATTTGTTTGGGTCCAAACATTGAGGTCCACAGGAAGTGAAGAGGAGCTGGAGAGCTGTGTCATCTCTTCACATCCTTTCTACGAACAGATAGAAAGAAAGTTTGAACCCACAATCCTTCATCTTCCAGGATCACAGCAGGCCTGGACTGGGAGTCAAAATAGGCCCTGCAATTCCAAGTACACAGAGGCCCAAACAGCCCCCTACCAGCCCAAACAGCCTCCTACCAGCCCACTATATGGTAAATTTCTATGGAACCATACAGCAGCCCCTCTGGCATTTGCCAGAACCCACAGATTGCCAGTCCGGGCCTGGATCACAGGATTATGAGTCTATAAGCCACCTTAGACTAACCATATATGCCCAGATGATCAGGACAAACTCTGTGACCTAGTCTAGTGTGATTTGCAGGCTGTGATTTGATCCTGGAGTAAAGCTGGCCATAGATGCAAAGATTTCCCCATCTCCCGACCTGCCACTAACCATTCAGATCAAATAAAGTAGCAAAAGAACTGATCAGCCGATGTTCTGCCCCTGACAGCAATTGGATGAAAGTTATGTCCGACAAAAGCAGCCAACAGAAATCTTTTAACCTGTCCGATCGACCAAACAACCGTTCTCTGCCGGACGAAAAATGTCGGGACTCTCCACCCATGGTCCGACAATCGTATGAATCCTCATTCCATACGATTGGATCTTTGCGTCTATGGCCAGCTTTAAGAGCATTGTGTCAGAAATACAATGCAGAGTAAATAAGGTAAATACACCTCCAGAATTTTGTAGAATTTAGTTAATTCGTTGCTTTTTGAGCTATACACCTTAGCATTGCAATAAAGTTCATGCCACTTAAACAAATTCTTGGCCATATACACCACAATACATTCAGAGTAATAAACTTTGTTATCTACCGATGCTCATTTAGTTGGTGCAAAGCACAGAGAGATTCCCCTGTTCTTGTAAATATTTTTGCAGATGTAGCTGTTACCTTTTAATACACATTTACATTACCCCACAGCGATGTCTGCTTCCTGAAACAGGCCTTTCAGCTTTTCCTAATATACAGAACTGTAATTCTTCAAAATCAAAGATCTTTATTGCATCTCGGCCAAGTCTATTTAGTTATTAAAATGAATAGCCTTTCTTAAGTTACATTTATTTGAGTTCTAGTTTGTTTATTAGTTTTCCCTTTGGGGATAAACTGACAGTGACATAACATAAATAACATAGCTAGATTTCCAAGTAATCAAGTGTGTTATCCTATAAATGGTTCCCTTATAACATCAAAAAACTTGTTACATAACATTTAAGAAGGCATCTTACATGAATCTTATATATGATTGTCTAAAGTCTTACATAATTCCAAAATTAGGACTTAAGCACCTTCTGCAGGATGCAAGGCCATGTCTAATGCTATGGCATTTTCCAGATGAATGGTTTATCTGCAAGGCATTGTATTGCACTGCATTAACCATAATTCAGAGAAAGAAAAAAAAGTGTTTTCTGTTTTTGGTAATGTATTGGCTAACCGATTCATTAAAAAAGCAAGCTCTTGAGCTAAAGCTAACTAATACATTAATAAATTAGTTAAAGATGGTTAAAACTCCAAATCACAGAGGAGGGTGGACATTAGCATTGTAATGGTGCTTCAGAGCCACACCATTACAATATTGAGGCAAGCATTTCAAAATGTCTTCAGCTGGAGATCAAACTCCTTTCATATACTTTATTATTTGCTGAAAATATGCAGACAGTACATGGCATGCACAACATTTTTGGGGACTCTTTCCTCCCTTTCTCAAATGAAAAAAAATGAAGTAATGTACCATAGGAAGGGATCATATTATATATATATATATATATATATATATATATATATATATATATATATATATATATATATATATATATATATATATATATATATATATATATATATATGGGATTTGATACCTAGCTGGAGTGCCGGCCTTTTTGCAGACGCTAGTTCAACACAGTGGACCAGGCTGTGAATATTGTTAGCTGGTCAGTACTTAAGTTTCAAAAACCCATTATCTAGAAAGCTCCGAATTATGGGAAGGGCATCTCCCATGGAGTCCATGTTAAGCTAATAATGCTTTTTAATGATTTTCTACTTTCTCTCTGTAGTTATAAAATACAGGTATGAGGCCTATTTTCCAGAATGCTCAGGACCTGGGGTTTCCCGGATAAGGTATATTTCCGTAATTTGGATCTCAATACATATACGAAACTCGAATGTATCCCATTTTTTTTTATTAAATCAAAGCTGACCTAACTTCCATCCACGAATTTAATGAATTTGTCAAAAAATCAGCTCGAAAAAAAAGTCTCGACAAAATCAGGAGATAATCGTACGACATTTTCTAATTTGGCATTCGCATCATATGTCTTTTTCGAGTTGCCACTGCAAGGAGCAGCGGGAAACATGACCTCGTGACGGAGAGTCTAAAGTAATTGAGGAAAGACAGAAGGTGAGACAGACCAGAGGCTGGTGAGCTGGTATCTCAGGAGGGTAGAGTCATCAGGGCTTAGTAAGATGCCCAGAATATTCAAGAGTGTGGAAGCCACCCTGTATGGCGAGAACCCCATAAATGCATGATGCTGAAACACTAATGAATTGTATGCCAGTGACTTTATGTTGGGTAAAAGTTTGCAAAATAAAGCTGTGTTTTGCATGAAGACATGGTGTCCCTGTCTTTATGCTCCTGATCAACCATAGCTAATTTCCCCAACAATTATATGTACTGGCAGTCATGCCAATTATACCAACATATATTAGAAGTTGATCAGGAATCACTAATGTGCATCCTGCTGCCCCCACTAATACACATGCGTGAGTGGAAGTGACAAATCAGGAGCTGATTACACAGGCACATTAACCCTCTACCATTCATACTCACATAGGGCCCTGTTACTTTACATTGCCCTCTTATTCCTACATCAGCCCTCTGCCCCTCTCATACCCACAACAAACCCTCCACCAGCCCATGCCCTTTTCATACTCATATCAGTCTCTATCACCTACCCTTACCTCCCTCCGACGTTCTTACATTTCACCTCCATATTAGCCCTTCCAACCTTCACCTGCCCCCTCTCAAATCAGCCCCTCTATCACATGTCTGCCCTTCCTAGCTACCGTTGCTGCTCCTCCTGCCTAATCCCTGCCCCTCTCATAAACACACTTGCTCTTCCTACCTATTATTTCATTCCATAACCCAGAAATCTTGATTTGTTTATGTTAGTCTTGGGCTCTCTTTTGTAAGTAGGATTTTGAATTTTAGTTTATTGGTACTTTGTACTTTCTTTCCCCAGTAATAGGGTCCGGTTTACCCCACTATGTTTTATAAGATGGTGAACAAGCCTGGCTACATACTGAGGCTTCCATTCATTGATCGACACTGGAGGGCAAGAGTAGAACAACAGCAGATGTTACTGTGTGTCACTGACATCAATATCAGTTAAGTTCCACAGAAGTTTGTTCAATTCCAATGGGCTGGTAGCACTAACATTCAGGTATCAATGACCATAAAGCATCTGTAGAGCTCCATGGTTACTGTAAATCTATTTAATTTTGTTTGGATCTTGCCATAGTTGTTAATGTAAAAAAATCCCAGTTAGGCACATTATAGATATTGTATAAATATGTTATGCACCAATATTGTCTTATAATTGAGCCAGGAGACTTTCTGTTTTAGAATTAAAACCAGTTGGTCATCACAGATTGCTTGTTATTTGCTATATACAGTAAGTGGCCTATTGTCCTTTTAACTGGATGGCAGTGCCCACAGCTATACAGCAGCTCATTTATAAAAAATATACTCAAGCTTTTGAAGAAAATATACAGCTGATTCATCCTGCGGAAACGTGGCAATCAGTGGGAATATGTGAAATTCCAATACATTAACTTTTTTATATCCGTGAGTGCTTCCAGCTGTGCATCTCTCTCTCTCTCAATACAAGTAAAGTGAGATAGAAATGCAGCCTGCAATGCTTAGTAGAGTTTGCTGTCAAATGATAGTCCACGTTGGGCAATAATGCATGCAAAGATTGGTCACTAGCTATTTGTTACTGGAATATTCCTCTAAACAAGCAAATATTAACAGATGCCTGCTTTTCCACAACATATTAATGAGATATAATTTTGATGTGTTAAAATAATGAGGTTTTGTAATGCATAATTCAGTGTCTCTTTTTGAATGGTGGGCACATAGACAACTAATATTTTTATTCACTGAAGAAATACTTGAGAAATAAATCAAATGAATGGACATACTAGTTGGCATTCTTCACATCTGTAACAGTTTCTATATTAGAATGAGGTGAATAAAATGTTTCAAGCAACTCTACTCTATATCCATATTTATATTTAATATTATCTGTGTTGATGGCATATCAGACTTTTGACAGACAATATTTTGGTAATGTAAGTTGGCAAATATAATAAGCTTCTCTCTGCCTTAAGGGTAATAATACTGTGACACATGCAAATCACCGGGAGACCTTGGCACCACATTTTTTGTGGTGCTGAAAATGCCTGAAAGCATCTGCTATTACACTAAATGGAGAACAATTTTTGTGTTAAAAAACAAAAACACTCTTTTGAATAGCACAGAGGATTTAGAGAGCCTTAATTGGTGGTTAGTTCCACTTCATTGCTTAAGCACTATTCGTCATGGATAGAAAATACATGAAAAAGTCAAAACATTTTTTGTTTAGTCTTTGTTTTTTGTTGGTTTCTCTCTTAAAGGACCAGTAACACTAAAACATTTTTTATTAAAAAATAAATTCTACCCACACTAATAATAGAACTACCCTGAATAAAGTTATATATATTAATGCTTTATTAAAAAAAAAATACTGTTTGAAAACACTGCTTCCTGTCTACTGAAAAACGGTGATAAGGCGACTCACGCTGTAGATCTGTGCTCCACATCTTCCCCCTAACCCGCCTTCTGCAAAAACCGGAAGTGATGTGACTTTGGCAGCGGCAGGAATGTTTCAGTGATGTCTGCTATCAAACAACGTATCGTTGTGAAGCTGCTCACTTTAAGACCTGGTGGCATCCGAGTAGCGTAGGGCTCCTCCTGAAGCGAAAGGTGGCTGTTATAAGCAGAAGCCTTGGTTCTTGTTCTGGGTTTTGGAAGACCATGCATAGAACATCTCACCAACGGCAACAGGTCAGGGATATGACTGCGTATAAAAAGAGCTGATCCCAGAGAGGCTACATCTTCACCCCACTGTGTGAAAAACAGTGCAGGCAAATATTGCAGTGATTTAAGGATACATTTCCTCAATGTAAAATTGCAAAGAAATTATGCTTTCATCATTTACATTATATAATATTATTCAGAGAATCCAGAGAAATATCTGTACACAAGGGACAAAGCCAAACTACTAGATGGTCATGATCTTAGGGCCCTCAGGTGGCACTGCATTAAAAACAGACACAATTCTCAAAATCACTACATGAAAATATGTCCCAAAACTATTTTTGTGAACACAATTCATCCCTACATCCAAAAATGCAAGTAAAAACTTTACCATGCAGAGAAGAAATCATATATAAACATGAGCCAGGGACTTCTCCCCTTCTCCTTAGCAGCTCCATTATGCTCCAACATAGAAATACAGAGATCCCATTGCGTAATACTGTTTTATTGTTAAAAATTTTACATTTAGGTAAAATGCACTCACATTAAATTTCCATAAATATAATCACCCATAAGTAAGCTTTTTAGCAGGTTTCCCCAGTTGGATCCAGGATAAGAGTATTGCTGGCGTCTCTTTCTCCCTCATGGCTTTTCCCTGCAGCTCACTGTGAAGTCCTTCCTGCCTGACGCATTTCGCTGGACCAATCAGCTTGCTCAGAGGCATGTCTCTGAATGAGAAGCTTCTGAAATAAGCACACACGCATGTTTGGAAGTTTATTGGCCTTTTAAAGGATACTTTCCACGATTTGAAGTTTTTGTTTTCGTTGTATGTTTCTCTGTTGCCTTAGGCGCTGATCCACTTTTTTTGTGAATATTACTATGGATAGCAGCATGCCATGAGGGCAATTCTGTACACTGCACTTGATTGTAGTAGAGGGCAAAAAAGCCTCACATCCACTGCGTTGCGGTCAGACACAATACTGTTAGCCCCAATATTGTAGGTTTTGTTCTACCTTTTAAAAGGTAATTAATCATCAAAGTCATGACTGACAGTTTCTAGTAGGGCGTGATAAGTTTATAGCAAATATACTTGAGTAATCTTAAATATCTTTCTCAGTTCAAATGAATCGAAAAAGTCACTCAGATATAACATTAACCATGTTACTCATCAGGTCCAGTTGCTTAAGTCTATGGGGTATATTTATCAAAGAGTGAAGCGAGGGATCACCACAGTCCGCTAGAGTGAAATACTGCCTCTCTCCATTCATTTCTATGGGATTTATAAAGGCGTAATTATCAAATGATGAACGTTCACTTTCACCCTTTGATAAATACTCCTTTAAAAATCCCATAGAAATGAATGGAGAGAGGCAGTATTACAATCTAAGCGGACTGTGGTGATCCCTAACTTCACTGTTTGATTAATACGGCTAGTAGTTTAGACTACTAGTAAACACTATTTTGTTATTCTGTTTGTATTCATTTTTTTCTACACTTAAAAAAATATGTATGTTTCTTATGTTTTCCTGAAGAGTCTTGGGTCTTCAGATTATCCCAGTTTAGAATGCACAGCAAAGGGGTGCAAATTAGCTCTGTTTATAATTTTTGGTGAGCTGTGCATAAGAAGTATATGTTTCCATAGTGAAGTAGGTAATGTTTCTGGATGGCAGTATGCCTGGCATTACTAATAGCATTAGCATCCAAATTGTGTCCGTAAATCCTGGAATTAGAACACTGAAATTATTGCCATGCCCAGGTTGTAGTGAAAACAGGCTGAATGGTGTATAGGAGCTTGCTGTAAGTTGCTAGGGGAATGGATGAGTGACAATACCTTTAAGTATAATATCATTGCATGATCACTCCATTTGTGTGTTCAAAAATATATGAAAAATGCTATTCTTGCTGTTCTTTTTTCCTGGGAACAGGAATGAGTAGGCAGGAGTACTCCAGCTTTGGGACAAGTTGAGAGACTTCCTCGGGTGGCAACACTCTGCAGGGTGCAAACACAGAGGGGTGAGGGGGGCTACCTAAGGGCGAGTCCAGGGCCTTTACAACCCCTGGGAGTATGGCACCTGGAATGAAAGGAGACAACAGACTTATGTTGAATGAGATGTCTTATTTAGTTTCCCTTGCATGTGTAGCTATATTTCAGATGCCTAATTTGGAGAATTCATATTGCATTTAACAATAGAAATCAATGTCTGTAAGGGTATTTCATTTTGTGTATCATATGATCATGAATAATAAATCCTATTAATTTAAGAAAGACTATATATAGACTAAATAAAGAATAAATATACATATCCCAGAACAAATCCCAAATTATATGTAAGACACTGAAGTGGTTTTAAACAGAAGTTTACAAAAGCACATCATGGAAATGGAATTCAGTTGGTTGCCTTTGTGAACTTCTGAGTTGTTCTTTTAGAAAACAATTCTGAATTAGGTTTATTTAAAGTAGAAAAGGGGGGGGGTTGGAAAGGGATATGATTACTATATACAAATACTGTATATTCAAAGTCAATACAGAAAAGTCTCTGGGGAGCTTTAATTCCAAGTGTTCTAAAGATGAAACAAGGACATCACTGGAGATTAGAGAGAAGAGGATTTTCTTTTTAATAATATTGGGATGTAAAAGCAACAGTAAATAGGACTGAGGGGTCCTGGAATTGCTGGGCACCTGGGTCCCTAACTTAAGGGGGAAATACACTACTTGAGCTACTAGACTAGAGCTAGGGATTTTAAAGCTGCAGCCCTCAAGATGGCCATAGATTGGATATGCTGATTTGTTCTGCGAGTACTTCTGTGCATGACCATAATTTACCTGCTGTAGCTACTGGTGTGGACTAGGCAGAGATTTGTTCTTTAGAATTGTATGCAGTATTTAACGTGGTGCAAACACCCTGTTTACCTATAGCCAAGGGCGTAACTATAGAGGAAGCAGACCCTGTGGCTGCTGGGGGTGAGGGGCAGGAGGTGTAGGGGCACCATGAGGCCCTAATTCATATACATTTCAATAAATATTGTTAAAACAGGTCAATCTCTAGACATTTTGGGGGCCTGAAAAATAATTTGCTGTGGGTCCAAGTAACATCTAGTTCCACCGCTGCCTGTAGCAATACATACAGTTGCACCCACCTATCTGCTGTGTGCTGAGACTGTGGCCCTCTGGTGATGTGACCTACATCCACAAATCAACATTTGAATGCAGACTTAGGGAACCTGCAAGCCTGCTGTCATTCTGTACATGTGATTTAAATCAGTGTTGGGAGGTGGGCCAGACAGACTGGGGCCATAGGAAATAAGGACTAGGGAGGTAAACCAGACAGACTGGGGCAATAAGAAATAAGGACTGGGGAGGTAAGCCAGACAAACTGAGGGTCATAAGAAATAATGACTGGGGAGGTAAGCCAGACAGAATAAGGACTATAAGAAATAAGGACTGGGGAGGTAAGCCAGACAGACTGAGGGTCATAAGAAATAAGGGCTGCAGTATGTTGGAAGAATACAGTATGGCTATGATGAACTACAGTATAACAGTGTATTTTTACTTTGGTGACTGTAACTTGACTAATTTTTAGCTGTTGGCATGTCAAAACATGCAATTTACAGTATGTTCCAATAATGCCATTTGCTAATTCAAAGTAAACTGTATAGTTTGCCTTTTGGGTGAACATACACAGATGGAACAGTCATTCACTCAATATTCAGAGAAATCTCTGGTGATTTAAAGTGGTAGGTAATTTTACATAAGAACAGATGTAGGTTGTTGTGAATTTAGCAAAATATGGGAACACAACTTGGCCACACAGCTGGCACACTCAGAGGTCACGATGGCAGTGCTTGGCACATTCTACTGCTTCTCCCATAATTGTGTAGCATTTGTGTTACTGCTTCTTGTGGTGTACAAATCGACTACAACCTGGCTTAGATGGCTTTCCTTTGATTTAATTGATAAACACAGTCAATCATCAAGCAATGGCAATTACTGTGCTAAAATGTACCAGCATCTGAGGGTGGCTCTCTAGCCTGGCAGAGCCTGTTGTAGATATATATGATATATATAGCCTGTATGTAATATAAATGATTCCCTCACTCCTACAGTGCTAGTTGTGATCAGGAGTGCCACACGGACTGGCTTCTTTATTAGAAACAGTCCATGCACTCAAACTTCATTCAGATTTATTTTGTGTGGGTGCGGTTGGAAGTTTCATACACACTTTATAAAACATAAATAAAACATTGGGTTCTATGGAGTTGTAATTCATAAGTAAGGACAAACAAACTATTTTTAAAAAAACTCATATATGTGATATAAAATGTCTATAGAACCCTTGGCCACTTCCAGGGACCATAAGTCCATTAGAGGCCAATAGGCCCTTTTTAAATACATGCATTTCTTTGGTGAAACTGTTTACTCTCAAGCCCGAGGAGCCTTAATACAATCTGAACTTGAAAATGACTGCAATGTTTTCTCCAGGTGCCCTAATGAATAACAGAAGAGCACACTTACCACTTTAATATTTAGCATAAAAGAAACCGAGACAATGTCTTCAGCAGCAGAAACAAGCTGAAAGGGAATACTGATCAGCTGCTGTGGCTAAGGTGAAGTAAATCCAATTTCTAGTGCTTATCTAGTTCCATGAGGAAAATGTCTAGTGTCACAGACCTTTCTGAGGCATCGTTCTGCTGGTTCCAGTGATAATTCTCAAAGAGAGTTCTTGTTCGCGCTAACAGGCTTGTAGTTACTTTTTTCCATTTGCTATTTTCCCTGTTATTTGGAATATAGAAGCATGGGGTTGTGTAAATTCAAGGATTTTCAAGTTTTGAGGATAGATTTATAACTTCATGTGAAACACCACGCACTTTGTAGCCTGCCTAGCTGTATATATACTGTAGTTCAGCAGCGCTGTATTTATGAGGGGAGGGGTGGGTAAAGAATGTAGTTGGACACTCAAGTTAGGGAGCGCCAGGGGCTGCAAAGGATCACAGACAGGCTTGCCAGTACTGCACTTTACACCTCATGCAGAAAGAAAGATCCTTGAAGCAAAAGCTTGAATTAGCACTAAGGGGAACTAAAGTAGCTTTAATAAACCTGAATTATGACCTTCATATATTTACAGCTATAATAATTATTTCATTAGTGATTTTGTCTTGGCTCATGTTGATATTCATTGGTGTGTTTGTCATAATATGAGGGTAGAACAGACCATTAGTAGTATGAGGCTAGATCCATTTGGGAGCTTTATCAATAAGGGTGTGGTAAAAGTGGATTTTTCCAGCCCAATACTCTTTAGGCCTCCAGAGCCCACTGGAACTATCTTGGTTATGGACTGGGGGTTTGGGGCCCACTGGGGGTTGCCACCTCAAGGGACCCCACACACCCTCCTGCCGCATCTCCCTCCTCTGGCCCCTGCCCCAACCTCCCTCCGCCAGCTCCCCCCGCTCACCTTGTTTTTTTCTTCTGGTGGCACAAGTGGGGCCAGTAGGGGAGGTCAGGGAGCAGCGCCAGGGTCTCAGACAGGGAGTGGGTCTGGGCCCACTGGGATTTTTCCCAGTGTCCTGCCAGCCCAGTCTGACCTTTCTGAAAAAGGTACTGCCTTTCCCTGCATTATTATCTATCTGACAGCAGGTGTCATTTTTTAATAGCTAGGCTGTTAAAATACCAGCAAGATGGCAACCTGTAGTGCCAAACATAATGCCATATATCTCATTTTCTGCCTGAAGAAAAGGAACTGCCACACTGCTGATGTTGTGCATCAACTGCTTAAACCAGATTCATTTGGAAATGTCAGCAATGAAATGTTTAAAGGACCTCAAGGTTGCTTGCTATAAATATCTTATTCTCTATATATCTTTTGAAATATCTGTAGCCGCTGCAGCATTCTCTATCAGTGTACAGGCATTTTATTTTCAGACTTATGTCCTTGTAGGTATTTATATACAGATGCAGAAAACATAATTCTGTTCATTGGTGTGTGTTAATGTAATTATCTTCCCCACAGCAGGGGTGGTATCTGGAATTAGCAGGGGAGAAAGCATTATGCTCTTGCATTAAAGGGGTGGAGGAGCATGCTTGCTTGCATTTAAATGTAATTTACTGCTTTAATACATAATCATTAAACTCTTTAAAACAAGTTTCCCCTTTGTTCTATGCATGGGTAGGGATTCACTGTTTCTAGAGAAAATTTAATCACTGATAACTGCATGAAATATCAAATTTAATAATATGGGGATTTTAATTCTATGACAGGCAGCTTCTTGAAGAGCCAATAAGGTTTCATTTCTTTTAATGAATCCAATATATTTTAAATGCTTGAATCCTTTCAACCACAATAAGAAATAAGCTTGAACAAGAACTACATCACTTCATATCTTTGGCTGTAATATTTTTAAGGACCTGTAAGTATCTTTTCGCTTCTAGTGTCATAGAAAACACTAAGCATGTGTCATTTTTTCCAGTGAATCTCTTAAGAAAGGTTCCTTGTTCTAATGCACGAAAGAGAAGGAAAAAATCTTTATTCATAAAAGCACGAGTGAAAATTCCCATGGAAAATATACGTTAACACACATTTTTCTCATTAAGAACTGTTGTGTTGACGTAGCGGCAAAACTGTTAATGTGAATGAGCTTGTCACATGATTTCAGTATGAATGGTCATGCTTCTGTATGCACAAAATAGACTGTACCAATAGTGGACCAAACACCATTTTCCGTTCGAACAGATTTTTAACACAACCCTCATAATTAGAGGTTTTGTTTCCCCAGTAAAATTTTTGAAGTCATCAATAGAATTTGGGTTATGTTGCGACACTTGAGTACTGTAAACTGCCAGTTGGCAATGTTATAAAAGTGGAAAGTTCTATAGCATATTCAGAGACAAGTTGCAATTTGTTTTAATGTTTTTAGAATTTGAACTTTAAGCTATTTAGCTTTGTATTCAGCGGCTTTCCAGTTTGCAGTTTCAGCAATCTGGTTGCTAGGATCCAAATGACCTTAGCAACCATGCATTGATTTGAACATGAGACTGGAATATGAGTAGGAGACGGTCTGAATAGAAAGAGGAGTGATAAAAAGTAGCAAAAACAATGCATTTGTAGTCTTACAGAGCATTTGTTATTTAGATGGGGTCATTGACCCCCATCTGAAAGCTGGAAAGAGTTAAAAAAAGAAGGCAAATAATTATAAAAAATAAAAAAGGAAGGCCAATTGAAAAGTTGCTTAGAATAAGCCATTCTATAACATACTAAAAGTTAACTTAAAAGTAAACCACCTCTTTAACATCCATGTATCATGGCCTGGACACATATTTTGACAATAATGATGCATTATGTGACACTTAATGAGGCCCAGGGAATTCCTTAAGGTCAGGGCCACACAAGAAGATTTGTTGTTCCTGGGAAATCTACATTACTGCGGGTGACAAATCCTCTGAAAATGACTTTTTCTTTACTAAAGTGTTTTACATGCAGCAATCCACTGTAAACACAAAAGAATGTGGTAGAAGGCATTTCATCGATAACGTGGATCACTGCATGTAAGATGTGATTCCAATGTTAGTAAAGGGATAGGCATTTTCAGGAGATTAGTTGCCTGCAGTAGTGCAGATTTCCTGCAGTAGACAAATCTCCTTGTGTGCCTCTGCCCTTAGGGTAGCCTGGCGACTAATCGCCTCTTCTGCGGGTTGACAATCTCACCGAACTGCCTTCCCCCTTCTAGAATGAGAAAATGCCAGCGCAATGGCACTCGCGACTCTTCGATTTCCGAAGTCGCCCGAAGTTGCCTCACAAGGAAACTTCGGCCGACTTCGGAAATCGAAGTACCGCGAGTGCATTGGCGCAGGAGATTTTTCATTCATTCATTCATTCAACAGGCGGAAGGCAGTTCGGGGAGTTTCTCCCCCCGAAGAAGAGGCGATTAGTCGCCAGGCGACTAAATCTCCCTGAATCAGCCCGTGTGCCCCTGCCCTAAGGGCGCTTAAGATGTCCATAGACACAAAAATACAATAGTAGGAAACAAAGGTTTGTGCGTCGAATGTCCTGACATTTTTCGTGCTTATATCAGCTACTGATTATTTCTCTGCATGTATTGCCTGAATAGTTAGCTGGAGGTCGGAAGATTGGAATGGATGTTCATTTGTCCGATATAGCCCAATAGTCTGCATGTCTATGGCCAGCTTAACCGACATTTTTTTTTAACATATTCCACCAAACAGGAAAGCATGGGTTAATGGAGCCCTTTCTTCCTAATGTTTCCAGTACCCACAAAAGCATGCTGAAACACTGAACAAAGGTGAGACGCTGAATGTTCCAACTCACCTACATTTGGCAGGTCAACGGTGGAATGAATAAAAAAATTGGATAAATAAACAGGAACAGGAAAAGAAGGTGCATGTCCAATAGCGATCTGTACCTGTGTCGCCGTGTGATGTCACTACTGTACATTGGATTGCTCGGTGGGGAGGGGAATAATTCCCCCTGGCTGGCAGAGAGAAGGGCCTAAAGACCTATTCTACCTTTGCAGGTAGACATATAGAAAATGCACCATTTTTACTGTTTTTATAATTGAAACTGCACTGCAAATATTATTTAAATGGGGAAAATCTATTTATTTCTAAAACTGTTACAAAGGTGAACATCCCATTTAAGTTCTTAATGATAGTTATTAGGAGCACATTAGGGAGAAGAACAAATCTATTGAAAACTACACTAGTTTATTACATTTTACGGGCTTTGAATGTTACTGTTGTATTTTGCTTTGCAGAGAAAATTACTAGCAGGGAAATACTATGGGTCTAATATACAGTACTAACAGGAAATATGCATTAAAAACAGCCCAATCTGCCAATTTCCCCCTAAAATGCAGCATTATTGCTAGAATGTCATCACAAAAAGTATATTTTATAACTGTCTCATTATATTTTATTTTATATTTATAACACACTTAGGGGCAGATTCACTAACTTCGAGTGAAGGATTCGAATGAAAAAAATTCGAATTTCGAAGTATTTTTTGGGTACTTCGACCATCGAATTGGTTAAATTCGTTCGAATTCGAACGAAATCGAACGAATCGAAGTAAAAATCGTTCGACTATTCGACCATTCGATAGTCGAAGTACTTTCCCTTTAAAAAAAACTTCGACCCCCTACTTCGGCAGATAAAACCTACCGAAGTCAATGTTAGCCTATGGGGAAGGTCCCCATAGGTTTGCTAACCTTTTTTTGATCGAAGGATTTTCCTTCGATCGTTGGATTAAAATCGTTCGAATCGTTCGATTCGAAGGATTTAATCGTTCGATCGAACGAAAAATCCTTCGATCGATCGATCGCAGGATTAGCGCTAAATCCTTCGACTTCGATATTCGAAGTCGAAGGATTTCAATTCGAGGGTCGAATTTCGAAGTATTTTTAACTTCGAAATTCGACCCTTAATGAATCTGCCCCTTATAGTCTGACACATGCATTAAGTTTAAATTGGATGATGTGAGTGTCCAGGATACGTGTCGTTGACAGATACTACCAGTAGACCTATACTTCCTGCCAATTTCCTGTCTAAAATAACCAAAGACAAATTTGGCTTGGCCTGATTTCTGGCTCTAGATAGTCTTCTTGTGTCTTATCAAAACATTAATGAATTTTCATATACAATATCCCTCAGCACTTTATCAGCTTGCAGCTTCTATACAGTCATCCCATCTCAGTAAGCATCAGCAGCCCCAATTGATCTGGTGGGAGAGGAAGAATAGAAGAAGTATTGATTGTTCACTGCTGCAACCTCTCCCATTATCTTCCTCACACAAGGGCTCTCCATTGCACAAGACTTGGATATTGCCAAGAATCTTGTAACTTTGTTAGGAATACAGCAGACAAAGCTGAGTACCTGGCAATACACTTCCACATGTAGATGCAAACATTGACTTTAATGTAAAAGGCTTTACATTACCTGGTCTTTACTCAAACCTACACACTTTCCCCAAGGCCTACTGTATTATAAAAGTCATCACTCAAGCCTGACAAACCTGAAACATTGACACCATAATGATATTTTAAACTCATCAGAATTGCATGTGCGCTTCACAACTTGGGGTACTTATTAGATGCTTTTTTATTCCTCAGGTTTGATCTGTGGATGGAGGGAAACTTTATGCCTGAAAAAAGAAAGAAATAGTTGTAAAGAAATAGAGTAAATATGCCCTGTGCTCCCCCACCAGCTTACATAAAGACTGGATAAGGGAACTAGTAGAGTCATTAAATGGGTTTCATTACCTCTCTATTTCTATATCAATGCTTCACCTGTAGCACATCTGCTCTATTCTATTCAGTGGAAGAATTAACAGGTGGTTAAACTGATCTACCTTTATTATTATTATTATTAGTAGTAGTAGTAATACTGAGGGCCAACATATTCTTGTGCCCACAGTTAGCACTAGCGATGCATTAAATCTACTATTTTGGGTTTGTCAAATCTTCCATAAAGCATTAGGGTCGAATTCCAATATAGTGGATTCAGTTCATCCCCAGTGCTAACTGTGGCAATGGTTTACCTTAATTTGCATATTCAAATGAGGGCCAGGAAGGGCCAAATAGAATTGCACGCACACCATAAACAGATAAAAAAAGATAAGAAAAAATTATAAGAAAAAATTATGGGACATTGGGAGGAGCACTGCACAACATAATACCCAAGCTGGGCGAGAATCTGATCTTATGGCAGCGCTTCATAGTTGACATCATATTAATATGGCAGGGGAGTGAAGTAGAACTCCTTGAATTTATAAATAACTTAAATAAGAATGACATGAACCTGGAATTTACATCCACCTATAGTCTAATAAACATAAATTTTCTAGACCTAGAGATGAGGACAGATGAATTTTAAAACATTCTTTAAAAAGGTGGATGTGTGTAACTATGTTCTTAACACCAATAACCACAATCCACTTTAACCACAATCCACTTAGTTAAAGAATATTCCATATGTACAATTCCATAGATTGAAGAAAAACTGCTCAGATCCAGCAGAATTAGAAACACAATTGGATTATATATCGGATCGATTCAAACAAAGAGGATATATATAGTAAGGGACTAATCCAGAAGTCATGTGAAAAAATTGAATAGAATAGATAGAGTGGACTAAGAGAGAAGGAAGAAAAATATACTAAAGAAAAGGAAGAAAAATGCATGTTTGTCACCACATATGCACCAGGGACTCAAGCAATTCAAAACAATGTAACTAAACATTGGAATGATTTAGAAGGAGACTTACAACTTAAAGGTAAACACCCAAAAAAACCTCAGGTAATATACAAGAGGGCAAGAATATCACATATAAATAACTAGATGAATTGATCTTTTTAAAAAAATAAACTAATTATTCTAATAATAAATTAATAGATAAAAACATATGAATTCATTTAAATGTATTTGCGCACCGAGCACTTTACTAGTAATGATGTAATGAGAAATGTTATCTAAAGGGTTAAAACTATTGCTCCAATATAGAGTAATAGAATGAATTTGTTTGACATAATGAAACACCAATAAGGGGAAAGAATAATGTTTGTGAAAATAACGTTTGTGCAAATGATATATGGGAAAGTAACAGACCGGCTAAATGAATACTAATTAATGTAGGTATATGTGGATCTTACAGAATGACAAACTGCTGTTGGTGTATAATGCATAAAAAAATTTGAATTTATATGTATATAATAAACAAAAGCCATGAATATCTTTTAAATTATATCCTTATAAAGGGTGAGTTCTGATGTCATCAGTTATAAACGGTGAGTTCTGATGTCATTTCTGTCTCACTGAAACCTGTGTATTAGAATAAATAAAGTACCCCCAGTTGCAAAATATGAGGATATAAGAAGTTACCTCGGAGTTCCATGACCTGTATAAAAACATTCAACATTCGGCCTCGTGTTTTATATGGTCATGAAACTCCTCGGTAACTTATAATAACCTTATAATTTACAAGAGGGGGTACTTTATTCACTATCTATTTAAATGTACCCCAGGACTTTGTGCCATGGAAGGTGATAATGTGCAATAATGATAAGGCAGGACTTCAGTAGACGCTCCAATATGTTCTTTTAGTGATACGATCGCCCGGTTGCCATGGTAACCCTCTCAACTGAAGGAACCCGGAAGTAATAAGATATTGAGCGCATTGCTGGAACACAAAAGAACCAGAAGCCAGAACGGTTAATAAGGCAACCGGGAGCGGTCAGCTTTTTAAGGATATCCATGGGAAATCCATCCTATGCCTCTGAGGAAGCTGATTGGTTCAGCGAAACGCGTCAGATGGAGGTGACGTCACGGTGAGCTGCAGGGAAGAACCGACAGGGAGAGAAAGACGCCGGAAAAATCTTTTCTTTTTTCTCTTGCAACTGAATTGGGGAAACTTGCTAGAAACTTACATTTGGTGACTATCCTCATGGCGATAAATGTGAGAGTAATGTTGTATAAATAATTGTATAAATAAAACAGTATTACACTATGGGATCTTTGTATTTCTATATTGGAGCATAAAGGAGCTGTGCAGAGAAGGGGAAGAACACTATTGGATACTACATGCAATACGTAAAACTACCATCTTGTAGCTAAAGTAGGCACTTTAGACAAAGTTGGTGGAGGCTTTTGGAACAAGCTTATTTGCACAAGTTTGGAGGAGTAAGGCTCTTTAAAGGGGAACTAACACAAGAGATTTCTCTTTTACAACACATGGTGCTGTTTGAATAACTTGAACGCTATATTTCCGCTCTGTTGTCTGTTTTCTCTGTTGCCATAGGCGCTGATCCGTTTTTTTCTTGTACGCACATCATGCAGCAAAAACAATTTCTACTTCCTTGTTTGTGTGATGAAAAGTCACATGATTTAAGGATTCAGAGTCACTTCAGCCAGGTGCTTGGATTCGCCCGAATCCTGCTGAAAAAGGCAAAATCTTGACCAAATCCTGAACTGAATCCTGGATTCAGTGCATCCATAGTTAGCACTGTCACCTCACACAGCCGGAGCCTTGGGTTCCATTGTGAATGTGTATGCTGTCCGCCAGTCTGAAAGGGTTTACTCTGGGTGGTCTGTTTCCTTCCCTACTTCATCTGACTTCTCAAGCCACTGACCTTAGTTTGTGTGTTTTTGTGCTTGTGGTAGGGAAATTAAACTGGAGGCTCTGTGCAAATAAAGAATAATATTCTGCTTAACTCCTTAGCTGTCAGCATTTTTTTTCACATTTCAAGATGCTAATTGCAGTGCACATTGTCAACATTTTGTGCTCTTTTACTTAAAAACATTTTCCGAGAGGAACATCTAGGGGCAGATTTATTAAGCTCGAGTGAATAATTCAAATGAAAAAATATTCGAATTTCGAAGTCATTTTTTGGGTACTTCGACCATCGAATTGGTCAAATTCGATTGAATTTAATCGAATCGAATGATTCTAACGATTCAAAGTAAAAATCTTTCAACCATTCGACCATTCGATAATCGAAGTACTGTCTCTTTAAAAAAAACTTTGCCTTCATACTTCGCCACTTTAAACCTACCGAAGTCCAATGTTAGCCTATGGGGACCTTCCCCAGCACTTTTCTAAGTTTTTTTGGGTTGAATAAAAATCCTTAGATCGATCGCTAAAATCCTTCTAATTCAATATTCGAATTCGAAGGATTTTACTTCAAGGGTCGAATTCGAGGGTTTTTTAACCCTCGAAATTCGACCCTTGATAAATCTGCCCCTTAGTTTGCCTTGGTAAACGGTATATATATATTTTCAGTTTCCACTTAAGCATTCTGAATATGCATTCAGAATGAATATGAATTTGTTTGTTAGGCATATGAACCCCACTGTCTGTGTTTTGCAAAAGCATCCACAAAACTAAAATATCCAAAATGCCTAAATATGTCTGTGTACAGAAAACAACCAAAGAGTTTTTACAATGTTTGCGAAAATTTACTTAAATTTGGCATTTTATAGCAGCTTATCTCCCACATACTTTAGGAGAGAAAAACAACACCATCAGTGTGAATTCTACAGATGAATACTCTCATATTTTATAACTATATATGAACAACCTCTGCAACCTCTGCTGCTAAAGTAAAAGTGCTACAATGGTACAAACCCAAATAATATAATTTAAGCACTAACAAATATGAAACAAAAATCGATGAGAGGATAAGGCTAATTTCTAGGGATGCACTGAATCCAGGATTTGTTATAGGAAGCCAAATACATTTTGCTGGATGTTATGAACCTGATTCAACTTTATGATAAAAAAAAAATATATATTTTCTAATACAAATCTTGATTTAAATGTGATAAACCATTGGACAATTCTCTTCCAGTGTGCCTTTTATACTTGTAAAGAAGCAGTTTGCCTTAAAATATTGTAAGTATGAAGATGGCAATAATATTGTAAGGCAAATCAAAATTGGTCTTTTCAGTATATTTTATCATTTGTGGTTTATACATTCTTTAACATTTTGTTCTGCAGCTCTCCACATTGTAATTTAAACTGTTTTCTGGTTGTCAGGGTCTCCCTTACCCTAGCAACCAAACAGTGCTTGAACAGAAGACTGAAAAGGAATAGAAAGGGGTCTGAACAGCAAGGCAAGCAATACAACATATGCAGTAAATTACAAATCTAGCCTCAGGGCGACTATGCTTCATATCTGCTGTGGTTACTGACTGCAAAAACCAGATGGAATTTTAAATTACAGAATGGTGAACAGTATACTCAAGTAAAACTATTAAGACCAACTGTAATTTGTTCAGAATTTCAATCATAAAGGTTCAAATGCTGACTGCCTTGGGCAATTGCCCTATCTGCCCTGCTTGCTGTCCTAGCTGCAGATCAAAGTTATCTTCTCTTTGGCTCTACAGCTATCGGTTCATGGAAACATTTCTAGCTCCTTAGTAGTTTGGGATAACTGTATACATCTAATTACATTTTCTGAACTTTAGAATATTTGCTAATACAATAAAAATAAAATGGACAGAATGCATATGTTTTTATTCTTTCTGTGACAGCAAAAAAGGGATTAACATTTGGTATTTTTCAATTAGAAGTAAAGTTATAGGGGCAATGGGATAGCTGATTCCCACAGTGTATAGGAGTTCACACAATGCTATTCCTTCCCCTTTATTTTCACTTTAAATTCTTAGCTACTTAAAGTGCAAAGTAACCTTTTATGGTTAGAGGGGATTATAAAGGCCTAGGTTAAAAATAATCTAAACCAATAACATAAACGGGGGCAGTATTTTTTTTGTGAAATGTCATACATTTGTTGCAAATTAAAGGGGATGGTTCAACTTTTAGTTTGTTATAGGACAATCAATTCTAATCAACTTTCCAATTGGTCATCATTATTTATTTTTTTATAGTTTTCATTTATATTTGCCTTCGTTTTCTGACTCTTTCCAGCTTTCAAATGGGGGTCACTGACACCATCTAAAAACAAATGCTCTGTAAGGCTACATATTTATTATTATTGCTACTTTCTATTATTCATCTTTCTATTCAGGTCCTCTACTATTCATATTCCAGTCTCTAACTCAAATCAGTGCATGGTTGCTAGGGTAACTTGAACCCTAGCAACCAGATTGCTGAAACTGCAAACTGGAGAACTGCTGAATAAAAAACTACATAACTAAAAAAAAAACAAATAATAAAAAATGAAAACCAGTTGCAAATTGTCTCAGAATATAATTCTCTACAGCATATTAAAAGTTAACTGAAAGGTGAACAATCCCTTTAAATAATCACATAGAAAACACATATTATGTCACTTTCATCTCACTGCAACTACCAGACATGTGTGTTTGCATGTGCTTAGATGGGGCACTATATTATTTTAGGGGGGAATTGTTTTACATTCTAATAAGCCTCTAGAATCCTTAAGCTACCTACAGTGGCTGAACTACCAGGGGAGCAGGGAGTGCAATTGGGCCAGGGTCCGCACCCCCTCAGGGCCCCCCGGCAGCTTGCGCACTGCCAATTTCCGGCCGCATCGGCCGATTTCAGCGCAGGTAATCTGGTACGAAGGGGGGCGGGGGCCCGGCTGCACGTCCCGCACCAGGGCCCGTCCCCCTCCAGTTACGTTACTGGCTACCTAGCTACTATACAATTCTCCTTGTGGGCCACAGTCACGTTTAAAGTGTCCAGTTGGATAGCCTTGTTACCGGTTGGATAGTAGTTAATTGCCAATAGATTAGCCACAATAGTGCAAGCTATAACACTATATTTATTTGCAGAATACTTTACAATACCAGCTCTAGAAGCTCTCTCTGTTTGTTTAGGATAGCATCTGCCATATTAGCTTGGCGTGACATCACTTCCTGCCTGCTCACTCTGTGCTCAGATTACAGCAGGGAGGGGGAAAGGGAGGGAGAGAGGGAGATAGAAGCAAACTGAGCATGCTCAAGTCCTAGACCTGGAGGTTTATGCTGAAAACAGGAAGTCTGATATAGAAGCCCATAGATACAGAATGCAGTGTTTCTTTTGACAGAGGACTCAGAGCAGCATTACTTTGAGGGTTTATTGCTATATTTTTATAAACCTTTCTGATAAAGCCTACTTAATTTTAGCCTTTCCTTCTCATTTAATCATTTAGCAGACAGCCTATATTGAGTTACCAGTTTCTGATGTGAAATTCTCTATTTGTTTATTTGCATATATACGTCTATATATAATATATACATTTATATATGTATCTGTAGAAATGCTAGCAATATTAATAACTGAATAAAACATTCCTCCCTACAACATCTCAAACCAACTTTGCAACTCTGAGATTGGTTTTGCCAGGGCAAGCAACTACTGCAATGTGCTATCTAAAGGTCTATTTGCAATAATGTTTTCTATCACAAGATTGTGTTCTTCTCAGAATGGAACAAGGAAAACCAATTGTTGCCCAATGAACACACACTTATCTTTTGCTCTTCAGCTTCAGCTATTAAACAGTAGCACTGGACCATCACACCTAGTAATTAAGAAAAATCTGTAGAGCACTGGGGTTACCACTCCAAGCTAGTACTGATTTAGTTTGTGTTTGTATTACCCATGAATACAGGCTCGTTCACTCATGATTTAAGTTGATTTAAAATCACATTATTTCAAGAATTTGCAGGATAGGAATCAATTACCTGTCAATTTCTCTGGCTGCTAAGAAATGATCTCGGGGGAGCCCTTTAGAAAGAGAGGAATTGCAAATCTTGGTGACATTTGTTTGAAACATTTAACCTTGAGCTGCTCATTGATTTCTGAAACTACAGTACAGTAAAGGTACCAATGCCATCACTTTCTTTTTATGTAATGCCTTCATATCCAGCACACAGAGGCTGCCTCCAGTCTTCTACAATGCAGAACCTCCTGGGCATTTGTTTCTTATTTCTGAGTAATAAAATCCATTTAGAATGAACAATGAAACTATATTTTCTTATCTATGTATTTACCACTATATATATATCTCTCTCGAGATATTGACCTGTTGGTCTCCTGTTAGATCTTTGATAAAGTAGAAAGTTTTTCTTTTACCTTTTCTTATTTAAAAAGTATGTAAGTAAAGTAAAAAGTACCCACCACAGGATATTGTTTTATTGGGATAAAGTTTCTGCCGATGAAAGAGAATAAAATTCTGTGTATGCAGATTCGCCCATGAACCCTCTGTCTTGGATGGGTTCTGTCCTCAAACTAGCCTTGGTCATTACTGTCTTGGCCTTGAGGGCAGAGCCATCTGTTTGGCTATAAGAGCAGTTGTGATATCGCTATGCTCTCCCACCGATAACTCCCTTTTTAGGGCTAGTCCACACGGGGAGATAGCCCTGCGTTTGCGGTCGCGGCGACAAAGCGCCGCGCCAGTCGCCGCGACCGGCGCAGGCGACAGTTTTGTATGGGCGCCTATGTAAAAACGCCTGTGCTAACCACACGAGGCGATGCGCTTTTCAACAGTCGCCTGAAAAAGCCTGGCGAGGCATTTTCAGGCGACTGTTGAAAAGCGCATCGCCTCGTGTGGTTAGCACAGGCGTTTTTACATAGGCGCCCATACAAAACTGTCGCCTGCGCCGGTCGCGGCGACTGGCGCGGCGCTTTGTCGCCGCGACCGCAAACGCAAGGCTATCTCCCCGTGTGGAATAGCCCTTATAAGTCTATTAAAATGCTGTGATTTCTTTGTTCAAAGTTCTGACTCTTTGTGAGTTCAGAATCCACTGAGGTTGTGTCAAATAAACTTTGTCTTTCACCTCAAGTGGTCTCCTGTAACTGAATTTTCCCCAAAACTTAAGTGAAAACGATATGCATGAAGAGAAGGGGATGTTAGTATAAGCCTCTTAAACACAATCCAGACTGCCTTTAGCACTTTATTGTCCTGATTAACAGAGCTTTTTTCTAGGAATTTATCAAGTACTCCATTATTGGAACTTTGTTTGAAATGTGATATTCTGACTCTTGTACAGATGCTACATACGTAGATACTAAGTGGAGGAAAATTATGGCTTCTAACAGCTCATGCTCAAAGCACACACCCTTTGTGTCTATACCATTTGCAGTTTTCACTCTGTGTCTGTGACAAAAAGTCCAGTACCAGGTGCAGAGCGCCGAGCTCACATACAAGGGGGCTCTGTGCTTAACCCATAAAAACTACAAGGCTCCCTGGAACTTTGCATCCATACTATGCAAATTTAGGGTGTTCCAGGGGACACCCAAGTGCCGCCCATAGCCTTTGCTTTCTGCTAAATGCCTGCAGCTGACAAACAGAGATGTTTACATTTTTACACTTCATTGTAGGAGCATAGTAATTGTGCCTCATGGAATAGCATGCAGATGCAATCACAGCAATGTGCTCTGCATACATTTTATGCACCCATTTTTGTTGAAAATGTTGAAATAAATGGATGTGTATTTTGCTAATATCAGCAACAGTTTACCTTTTTAACTGTGTATATAAAACTGGAAAAAGGCTTCAAACCCCAATGTTCCCGAAGGGTTAAAATTAATGTAGGATTGACTAAAATTACAGCTAAAAGCATAAAATAAAGCCAATCAATTTATTGAATAGAAAATGTCTATACTGACACGCTCCATCAAAAACTTAAAAACACACTTGTAAATAATTACCCTTAAATGAAATATAGTATTGCTAGTAATTGTCTGTCTTGTTTATAATTCTGTTATGGAGACTGTCATTTTAGAATACATTAGCACAAAGTTATAAGCCGCTGTTAATAGAATAGCCCTGATAATAATGCTTTATAATAGAATAGCCAGTTAGCAAGACATTAAGGGTAAGGCCAGACGAGGAGATTCGGGGAGATTATGGGGAAAAAACTGAGGCAGTTCTGGGAGATAGTCGCGCAAAAGACGTGCCGATAAGTCGCCAGGCGACAAAATCTCCCCGAATCTCCTCGTCTGGCCTTAACGTAACAAGTAGCCAACCGCCTCCACTTTTCTAATCATCTATATTTCTTGATCCATTGATCAGCAGCTGCAAATGTAGGTTAGAAATGTGCTGGTCAACAACTCCCAAATCTGGTTGCTGGGAGTTGCAGGAAAGTGTAATTCAGTCTACTTGATAATGAAAAGGTGTTGAAGATTTTACCTAGCTCTTAGAGTTAAAGGATATAAGTCAAAAGCATTGGGGGTGCCAATTTATTAGGTACTCCCTAGTGGCTAAAGTGCCCCCTTTTTGCAGTCTTCAAGATGTCTTTTGCTATGCAGTACAGTAAAATCTAAAATTGCATGTACTGCACATGTCACTAGCTAGGAGGACACAAGGAATACTTAGGTGCTGGGAGGAAAATGGTGACTTTGGTACTTTGCTGGAAAGTATCCTGGGCCAGTGCCTTTTGTATTGGAGAACTGAGCCATGGCAGAATGTAGTGAGTATTGAGCAACTGTCACTCGCAGTGCTATTGAATTTTGTTCTACTGAGAGCAAGGCTCAGGCCCGGACTGGCAATCTGCAGGTTCTGGCAAATGCCAGATGGGATGGCGTAAGATGCCATAGAAAGTCACTATTTAGTGGGCTGGTGGGGAGCTGATTGGGTCTCTCTGTACTTGTAATGCCAGGGCCTATTTTGACTCCCAGTCCAGACCTGGCAAGGCTGCACAATAAGAGTCAGAGTAAGATGGGAGTAATTACAGATATAACTGCACAGTGATTTTAAAGAGGACCGGTCACCCACAATAATTATTCAAAATCCTATTTTATCACATTAGTCAAGAATTCTGGGAAATTATAATCATAGCAAGCAGACAGTAGCCACTTTGTGGACACTGTTATTAAGGCAAGCCTTGGATCATCTCAGAGTCTTGTTTGTGCACCAGAATAGGGGACCTGATGTCCATCCACATGCCCTGGCTACACAATTAAATGGTGAAGAGAACGGGGGAATGTGGGGAGAGTAGAGAGATCTAGGAAGTGCTGAATGGAAAGTGAAAGTAATTGTCTGCCCCGCCTCTATGCCTAAGGCATAGAGTGGCAGACAATATTTGATTGACAGCTGAGATTTTTAAATGAGTTTACAACAGCTATAAATTTTTAATAAAAAATAGAAATTGTATTTCAAGTTTAATTTGAAAAGGTCTTTTATTATACAGATTTTTCTGTCTGGGTGTCAGGTCCACTTTAAAGCTCTAAACACTGCTTGCTCAGCCACATTTTACTCAAATCCAAGCATACTTTAAAATATTATCAAGGGTTACAGTACCTTGGGAGCTATAGTCCAGCAACATCCAGGCCCGGATTTGTGGAGAGGCCACCAAGGCCCGGGCATAGGGCGACAGGATTTTAGGGGGCGGCATGAAGCCCAAACACACCCACATTGGTTCGGAAGATCTGGGGCTGATCATGATATAGTTTTTTAATTTTCTCATGCACCAATCACCAGTGTTCCTGATCTGATGATGAAAATGTGTGCATGTTCATGAATGAAGGGAAGGGGGACAGGGGTGACAAACAGCAGTGGGCCTAGGGGTGCCCAATATGTAAATCTGGCCCTGGCAACATCTGGGCTGTATCCAGGGTCGGTTTGGGCTGGCAGGAGACCAGGAAAAAATCCGGTGGACCCTGGCACTGGCGGGCCCCGCTGGCCCTGACCCTACCCCACCTTTTGCATTTCCAGAGCACTCCATGATTAAAATACAAAACATGGTTATAATTCAAAATAATTCTCCAGTGAGGATCCCACTGAGCTTGTAAAGCAGGCTCCTGCAAGTGGGGGCATTAAAGTGCTGTAAGCAGCAGTGCCACTGTTGCGTTCTCTTGCATATCTAATGATGCTTTTCGTCATCTACTTAAGAGAACTAAGAGAAACAGTGGGACAGTTTTTACACCCACTTTGAGTTAGTATTAAAAAATGTGTTTATAGAAGACTAACTGAAGGGCCACACAGAAGGGTAAAGTCAACTTCTGCTAATGAATTGCTGCCAGCACTTCCTTAAGTCTACTGGAAAATCATGTAAACATTACATAAACCTAATAGGCTAAGGATTAATTGTATCTTAGATAGGATCAAGTTCAAGGTACGGTTTTATTATATTTATTACAGGAGGAAATAATGTTTAAACATTTGGATTATTTCAATAAAATGTAGTCTATGAGAGATAGCTTTTCGGTAATTTGGAGCTTTCTTGGATAAAGGGTTTGAGGATCCCATACCTTTACAAGCAAAACACAAGGTGGTTATAGCGAAATGGATGCTTTCTCTGAAATCTGAGCGCTGCAGCCTCATAGAAAATGAGCTCCACTGACTTATAGCAAAATAAATGGATTAAATAAACGTGTTGATAGTGAAGGTGGTCATAATTGCAACAGTCTATATTGTATAGCCTAGAATGCAAGGGTGAAAGCGTGGAGTAAAAAAAAATAAAATTCTTTTCTAAATATATGTATTTATTTCAGACAAGTTCTTTAATAATAAGGACTTATGGCAGATATCCAGGAAATAACATTACAGAAAAGCTATCTCTGAAACAGACATGGTGCCTGACATTGCCAAGAGACCATCTGCTATCCCCTCCAGCTCTCAATGATAACACTAATCAAAATATATATATATATATATATATATATATATATATATATATATATATATATATATATTATTTTATGAAATATTTTTAATCAGACAGTTGTTATATTACAAACTTGTATTATTCTGCAGCACATTTTTCAAGACCTGGAGTTTTCTGGATAAGGGAATTCTTAATTTGGATCACCAAACCTTAGGTCTGCTAAAAATCATTTAAACATTAATTAAACTGAATAGGATTGTTTCCAATAAGGATTAATTGTACCATAACTGGGATCGAGTACAAGGTACTGTTTTATTATTACAGAGAAAAGGAAATCATTTTTGAAAATTTTAACTGTTTGATGGAATGGAGTTTGTGGGAGGTGACCTTCCCATAATTTAGATAACAGGTTTCCGGATAATGGACCCTATACCTGTAAATGCTGCGCACTATGGCCAGCCAAAATATATTGAAAATGTGTGTCCACTGTGTCCAGGCTGGTCATTAAATAGGTTCACTGCGTACAAAAGGTTTATTAAAACTTTAGGATAGATTCTTAGCAAGAAATCCATTATATTAAATTCTTTTAAAAATGTGTCTTTCTATACATAAATGATACCTGGTTATTCTGCATTGTAGATAATTAGACTTCATCCACATACACACGCAGGTGCACACACACTACGTCATATATACATTTACTTCTACAAAGGGTGAAATTCTCAGCATGAACTCTATAGTTCATATATGAAAAAGGAAGCATTACATTTAACTGGATAACGACAAGGCAATTTTTTTAACAACTGATGACTCTTCATGGCTTTTCTAAGCACTGCAATAAGGGATAATATAAGCACTTAATGATTTTCCTCGAACAGGCAAATAAATGCCTACTTAGCATGGGTGGGGTTGTACAATACAATTAGCTCAATTTGCTCTATTTATTTTCCTGGTGATCTGTTAGGTTAACTACTTTATGTTATTCTTGATTAGGGGCTAAGGATAGACCAGGGATATTGCTCTATCCTTAAAATTAGACAAATAAAAAGAGGTGAGAGATTTATGGATTCCCTTGTGTGGGTGAATGTTAAATATGGGCTCAAGAATCTAGGGTGGTTGTTGTTGCCTAAAACGCACCAGCTAGCTTGTCACATGTAAGTGGTGAAACCTGTTTCTTGGACAGATATAGAGACCGAGGCATCCTCTAATGGAGGACCTTCAATTTCTGGTACTGCTACCAGAGATAAACGAGTGACTGGAGAAGCTTATAACAGGGAGCCCCTACGTATAGTTTTACATAAGGCAGTATTATACTGGGTGCTTACTAATACACATGTCTGAAGCATATACACCCTCCCCCAAGCTGGTGGGGACTTGGGCTTAACTTAGATACGGAACTTTGCACTTCAAGGATCCATTTGTTTGGCTTTATGTTAACTATAGGAAATGTAGACTAAGCAACTCTGATATAGAATGAGCAGACACTTTTTAGACAGTTAAATACCTGAAATGCTACAGTATTCCGAGAGAACATAGTGGTGTCATAGCCTGTGCTGGTGTTAGTAGAGAATGGTTTGAGAACTTATGAAATACGAAGTATCTTTTAATATTATCAATAGATATTCGACAAGAACCAGGTTAGCTCCCATTAAGAATTAAACAGGCCAGGTCTTTCTGTGGCTACTAAAGCAAATAAAGTTCTGTCTTGCATAAAAAAGGGCATTAACTCAAGGGATGAAAACATAATTATGCCTCTTTATAGGTCCCTGGTAGTGTTGCCACCCGGCCGGTATTTTACCGGCCTAGCCGGTAAAACACCAGCCAAGGCCGGGGCCGGTATTACAAATTTACCGGCAATGTACCTGCCGGTAAATTTGTAATACACCTAAAAAAAAGCCTGTGGCCTGCCCCTAGCCTGCTCCAAACTCACCTTTTTTCCTGGGCTTCTTGCCAAATGCGCACGTTTGGCTCTGCCCCCTTTGATGGCACGACCTGGCCAGCCAATATTGTGTTACCGTACAATATTGTGGATCACCGTACCAGAGGCCACCCCTTTAGACTAGAAGAAAAGAACTTTCATTTGAAGCAACGTAGGGGGTTCTTCACAGTCAGGACAGCGAGGTTGTGGAATTCACTGCCGGGTGATGTTGTGATGGCTGATTCAGTTAATGCCTTTAAGAATGGCTTGGATGATTTTTTGGACAGACATAATATCAAAGGCTATTGTGATACTAAGCTCTATAGTTAGTATAGGTATGGGTATATAGAATTTAATTAAAAGTAGGGAGGGGTGTGTGTATGGATGCTGGGTTTTCATTTGGAGGGGTTGAACTTGATGGACTTTGTCTTTTTTCAACCCAATTTAACTATGTAACTATGTAACTATGTAGGTCCATGAAAGGCCAGAGTAGCTGTAAACGAAACAAGCAAAGGCTTAGCTTGTTTAACAGTTTTAAAGGCCATAATAAGTAACTGAAGATGAAATCGAAAACACCACTCATTTCTAACATAATAATAAGAAAAACTGGTCAAAATGATGCCAAAAACTCCTATTTTCTGACTGTAGACGGCTCCGCAGAACATGGCTGATCACATAACACCTAAATATTTGTATAAGTGCAGCAGTGAATTCCTGGCCTCTGTCCATCCTCTTAGAATAGGTTATGTAGACAAATCAGTGGAAAATGACTATACCTTTGGTGATATTTGACCAAAAAAGGATTTTTAGAAAAACAATTAATTTTAATAGCAGTCTGCGTCTGCCTGCCAAGAACTTTAGATTAATTACAGCCCTTAATATGGAAGAAAATGATACTGCCAGTTCCTATAGCTTAACAATAAGATTAGGACTTCCATCAAATAAAAGTGAATACTGAGTAAAAATGACAACAGTTAGGAAGCTTTATGTTTATTCTTTTCATACCAATGCATGTAATTGGCTTCCTCTACGAAACCAGTTAGTAAAATGTACATATCTGGCAATTATCATTCTTTTTTAACTGACCTGGTCCATTTTTAACTGTTACTTATAGTTTCTGAGGCACATGGATGCAATACCTTTGGAAGAGATACATGTTCATGGTTGAGATGATTTTTAGCAGCTTTGGAGGTATAATAAATATCAAAATTTTTTAGTTTTTTTCTTATAAAACTGTGAGTTTTCTCAACCAGAAAAATTCTAGGTTTAATAAATAGGCTCCTGGGCGTTCCTTTGTCAGTGGAAACAGGAATTTAAGTCTGATGGGCCTCATAATTTGCACCGGAGGTAGGGAAGACGGAGCCCCTGAAATATTGTGCATGCCATGTACTCTTTGCATTTTGTATCTTATAATAAATGGTTTCGATGGAAGGGGCATCATTCTCCATTGGAAATGGGGAGTGTGCTGGCCTCTATCCTATTTCATGCAGTGTTTTTTTGAAGTCCTTGTTATGTACATGAGTTCAATAATGTAGATAAATAAGGCGCCTGTACAGTCTGTGTTCATCTATTTTGTAAAATCTTAAGATATTGGGTCCAGGTCCGGACTGAGAATTAAAATAGGCCCTGGCATCTCAGGTACACAGAGGCCCAATCAGCCCACAAAGAGGCCCAAACAGCTCCCACCAGCCCACTAAATACTGACTTTCTATGGCACCTTATAGCAACCCCTCTGGCATTTGCCAGAACCCACAGATTGCCAGTCAGGGCCTGATTGGGTCACATTTAATTTGTCAGCATTTATTCCAACTACGCAAGGACTTAGTAGCTGACTTTTCTATGAGATCAATGCTGCCGAAATACTATAAGATTTACCTCTATCTGACCTCAGCCAGTTTCCAAAGCTAAATTCAGTCTAGGCTCCATTTAAATTCATTATATACAAAATGTGAAAGTCTTTGTTTTAAGGACTCGTAAAAATAACAATCATCAAATATGTCTACTCTGTATTGATCTGTGTGAAAACGAATACTAACCTTTGTGTGTGCTCAGAAACGTGCCCTATAAAATCCTGTATTACCAAAAAGCTTTCTTTCACAGGCAATTTAGTTGAAGGCTGCACAAATTAAAAGTCAATGAAACAATGATGTAAAGGAGAAATTATATTTTCTGCCTATCTGTCTAAAACGATGTAATCGTTTATCAACATTTTTATCACTTTGGATAATATCTCATAGATTTTATCTCTGTTGCTTTCATTTGGTTTCTAGTGGAGTTATTTTTTAGTATACAAGCACTGGTGAATGTAAAACCTTTAGGGTCAGGCCACACTGGGCGTTTTGGGGAGATTTGGTTGCCTGGTGACTAATCGCCCCATTTTTGCGGTGACCAATCTCCTGCTAAAATGAAAAAACGCCAGCGCTAATCACATCCCGCAATTCGTTTCCTGAAGTTTCCTCGTGAGGCAACTTCGGGCGACTTCGGAAAACGAACCGCCGCGTATGATTATCGAAGGCGTTTTTTTCATTTTATAAATAAAAATAACCGTAGTGTTTACCCACTATGCACTAGTATTTCAGCAAAATTGGACACAATGCAATCTGGAGCAAATCTTTCATTAGGTGGTGAATAGTGCATGGATTACCATGCAAGGCGTGGCATGTGGATAAGACATCTAATTGGACACCCATCACTTGCACTGTGTTTAATAGGGTTTAAGGGTATGCAGCTATAGCTTTATAGCTCCATGTTTAAGTTTTTCCTGGTTACGTTGTCTATACCAGCATAGGCAGAGGGTGATTGTTTGTAGAGGCTAAAGTTGAAGATATACCGGCTAGCTTAAAGGGAACCAGTCAGCCTGAATTTCTTTTACCCCACCAGAGGGGTGGGCTAATAGAGCCTCTACTCCGGTTGGGTTAAAGAGTAGTTTTTTTTTTTAATATACTCAGTGTATTAGAGACAGTGGGTACTGGCACATTATACACAGTGGGAGACAGTGGGTACTATATCAGTTCCTCTTCTGCCATGCTGCCTTCGGTAAATTTTTCCCAGCCACGCCTACTCTGTAACTGATTGGTACATTTCACCGTCTGTAAAGTCAGTGAATATCCAATGAATATATCCAATCAGAGTGCAACTGATCTCTTCAGCATCGGGGTTTGGAGGCAAACCTTAGCTTTCAATCCGTGATTAGAGGAACAGTGCAGTCAGCAACAGCTTAGTGCCCCCTAGCCTTGTTGAAAATCCGCCTAAGTATGCCAGCCAGTTGCTTTGAATATTGTAACTGAACAAGTACCGGTTGATCAGTTGCTATGGTTTTTTTTATTATAGTTTTTTTTTAAAGAAGTTAAATTAAAACAATATACGCAAAAGCAACAGAAATATCTCCATAGATATCGTTACTACAAAGTTGACAGTTTAAACACTTTTAACCATCATAAGAAAAGAGTAAAGAGGGGAGAATAAAAGGTGTAGGGCCTAGGGGCAAATTTGTCTTTTTAGTTGATGGACAATTCGTACGATGGTTCCGAGATAATCTTGGTCTCACGATGACGATCGGATCTTTTAAAAATCTCAACATCTATGGCCAGCTTTACTTTAGAGCAAGGGCCAGATCTTGTTTCATTCCATATATTTTTTTGCTTTTTAGTGCTAATAAAGTCTGACCCACAAAATATGATCAAAATCTCCCTTTTAGTGTAGCTCTTAGTCTTCTACCCTGGTCTATTCTAGATACCCACTGTCTTATTGCAGTTACTTTAATGATTGTGGCATCTGCAAAGATGGTATATGCTGGGGATTACTAGTTAAATAAAACAGGGTGACAAATTCTGTTCTTTTTTACAAATAACTTTGTGTGATGACCCACAATGCTTACATTTTGACTAAATATCACCACTGGGCCAGAAAAACTTGTCTTGTGGTTTTTTAGCAAGCGTCCTTGGAAAAGTGTAAAAATTTAATTGGCGTATATGTTTTTCCCATTGACTTAAATCTGATACATTATGTGAAAGAACACAAATCCTGTTTTTGAGTGGATTGCAATTTGCAGTTTTACAATTGGTACTAGACTTCTATTCAGATCACAGACGGGTTAAGTAAATATTCATAGGGAAGTAGAATAAACAAATTGTTTGCAGTATGTCAAAGGGAGATGTTCATATTAAGTTTCATTAGTGGGATTTGTTAAGATTTAATACATTTTAATGAGTTTAAATGGCTCTTTATACTACACTCTGCCTAAGGTAATAACCAGTACTTCATCATCAGAAAATGCTCAAAGCTTAGTGACTTAGAATTCAAATGAATGGACCTACTGATTGAGTATGCAGAATGACATAATTATTTCCTTTCTACTTGTTTAAGGTTAATGTCCCTCCGTTGTAGGTTAAGTTGTGAAGCGTTTAAAAGATGACAGCAGCCCTAAAGAATGGGGGAAATGACAATGAAAATGTAGAAAATGGATAGCACTCCTGTTTATAGGGAAGTGCATGAATAGGGTCAGCTATTGTGCACATGTATTTACATTTACATTACTGTTTTACATTACATTATTGCAGCTGTAACTTAAACCCTCTGGAGAGATCACAATCATTTTTATATGGCCATTATTGTATTGTTAGTTACCATTCTTATTTACACTGGGTGGCGCCATAAAAAGCTGAATAGTCATACATGGATATCATATTATACATAATGCTGAGTTGTCAGTGTTGTCAGTGTAAATGTGTCAGTGCTATATAGATAAAGAACAATAGATAGATACATAAATAAATATATAGGATACACAATGCTGAATGATGTTGCCTATAGTTGCTTTCAACAGTGGATCACCTTTGGCATTGTCATGACTGACACCTAAAAATGACTATACCTTATATTTGCAGACTCAGCCGACTCTTGGGGGAATGTAATCAAAGTTAAATGCTTGCTTCTATTCTAGTAAAACCATACCTGTCGATGAGCAAGTAGCTTTTGCTGGTCAGCTGTTTAAAACAAATATCTGATTGGTTGCTATGGGAAATCTGTGTACCCTTTATTGCATTAACCTAAAATGTTACAAAAAGCCTCTGGCCTATGAATATATATATATATATATATATATATATATATATATATATATAAACGAAATAAATATATAGCTACATAAGCTCCTTAATTACTATAACTGATTTACTTGAACCACTGTTATTGAACAGCTGTTATTACCTGAAAGACACACCCTATTAATTCATGACTAATTCTTCTAGTCTAGCCAGTGCTTCTCCTCCAGCCAGTCTGGAGCCAAGTTATCTGTTACCACAAAATCTTAACCCATTTTATTGCAACTTGTCGGGTTTATACACCAATAGAAAACCATACCAATGGATAACTGGCCGGAGTAAGAAGGTCTGAATTTGCTGTTACTGAATACTGCCTCATGAGTTCAGCAAAGATCCTGTTCTTTATGGTCTGCCTGGATTTCAAAGCTTTGAAACCACAACAAAAACATCTGAAAGCACCGCCAAATTCAAAGTGGTGCATTAATATCTTCTAATAAAGGCTACAGTTTCTATGTACTCCTTCTATAAACCTTGCAATGTGAGCTAATCCAACAATGTAAAGAAATGTAACTGGAGTTATATGATTTATTCAAAATGAGCCTTTTTTTTTTTTAAATGTTTTTGGTAGACTCAAGGTATGGTGATCTAAATTACAGAAACCCTATGCTCAAAGCATTAATGATAGTCAGTCCCAAACGTCTGACTTATCCCTGGGGGTACTTTAAGGGAGTATAGTATGTGCAAAAGTATAAGGAACACAGGATAATTGAAGGATGGAATAAACAGCTTCAGAGGCAGTAATTTCAAACTGCAAGTGCTTTCTTTATTTAGTGGTGCAAACACTACATGTTTCGGGTCAGAGCCTTTCTCAAGTGTGCAAGGTGCAAAGGATTATGGGATTAAATACCCTCCTCCTCCATTCCAGGAACCTCCCCCAATTACCTTATTATAGTGAAATTAGGTAAAAAAATTAGGTAAAAAATGGGTAATGACAAATATAAAGTAGAAAGATTCACAATATACAAATCAGGTCAGAAATATTAATGTTCATTCATAGTTCATCCATATGTGTCAATTGTGAACATCCATTGCTGTGCAAAAAAGTTTTTAGAGTCTTTTGAAGTTCATATCAGGGAAATTGCCACTCCGCCTAACCCTGGTAACATGATACAGATCATAAGTACTGCAAATATAAAGCCTACTTAAAAGGATGAACGAGAACATGTAGACACCAATCGCAATAATATTAACTGAAAATATTATTATATAGCACCAGCTCAAAATAAATGTAACAATAATAATACTTATTCATTTAATTACCTTACTTGCACGGCAGGAGTTCCGTGATATTCAATTAGGAGGCTAGCTGGTTCATTAGTACCTGAGAATAAGAAGAAAAATGTCAGAACTTGATCGGTCTTACAAAAATTATTTTATATATAATTATTTTATATATAATAAAAACCAGAGAATTACAAAAACGGAGAGTTACAAGAAACATTTGAAACTGTTATGGTCATTCATACCTTTAGGTTTGGTACACTCTAGTTTCCCTATCCACCGTGCTTCTCTTTGGAGCAATAAATTACCCCAATCGCCTCCTCTTGGGGGTCTATTTACCAACTCCAAAACTTTCCATTTTAACGGACTCGCGTGATGTTTTGCCTCAAAAAAATATCTTGATACTGAGGTGTCAGTGTAGGTATTTGGTTTAAAATTCCTAATGGTACTTTTATGCTCCTTGATTCATGTATTCACTGTTCTGATAGTTTTGCCCACATATAACATGCCACATGGGCATTTAAGAACATAGACTACGTGGGTGCTAATACATGTAGCGAATGTTTTCAAAGTTATTTCGGTACCATGTGTAGGGTGGTGTATATTGGGGCCTTTTATAATTGAAGTGCAACAATTGCAGTTATAACAGGGAAAAGTACCAATCTTGCTATGTGCAGCTAGGGCCTTCTGCCTGGGCTCAGTGGGGCTAAGCATATCCTTCAATGTGGAACCTCTTCTATAAGAAAATTGTTGAGGTTATGTAAACAGATGACCACATTCCTTGTCCATCTGTAAAAATGGCCAAAATTGCCTAATGATAGACTCAATTTTTTGGCTTTGGTTTCCATATTTGCTCACAAATGTTAATCTGTTTGAGTCTGGATATTTTGGCCTCTGGTTTAGTTTCTCGTG
The DNA here is from genome assembly GCF_017654675.1 of Xenopus laevis. Taxonomy (NCBI): domain Eukaryota; kingdom Metazoa; phylum Chordata; class Amphibia; order Anura; family Pipidae; genus Xenopus; species Xenopus laevis. The sequence goes on from NC_054385.1 coordinate 49,988,830, forward strand.
CAATCTTCCTTACATCTTCCAGTACTTTGTTAAGTTTTTTATTAGTGTAACCTTTAGTATTAAAACATTTTGTAAGGTCACTGGCAGCTTGTTTAAAAAGTAGATTGGATGAAGCAATTTTTCTCGCTCTCAAGTACTGGCCTTTGTGTATGGCCTTAATCATTTATGGAGTGTGAAAACTCAGTACGTAGTAAGTTGTTATGGTCCATTTGTTTACGGTATAGATTCGTAATAATACTACCATTACAGATTTTTACATTCACATCTAGAAAATTCAGCTCAATCTTAGACTGCTCTGTTGTAAACTTAATCGTTTTGTGAGCTGCATTCGCTGTTGACACCATTTTCTCAAACATATAAATGGGGCCATCTCAAATTATAAAAATATCATCCACATAGCGGTAATATTTCAAGATGAACTGCATATAAGGCTGTATAAGGAAACGATTGGTTTCAATTTGATGCATGAAAATACTGGCGAATGATGGGGCTACCGCAGATCCCTTTGAAGTCCCTTGGGACTGCCAATAAAACTTTTCATCAACCTTAAAATAATTTTTCTTCAATACGATCTCCAAACAATCAATGAGGAACAAAAACTAATTGTGAGGCATAGAGGTATTCAATAGTGCTTCTTCAATGCATTTAACATCTTCATCTTTTGGAATGGAGTTAAATAAGCTTTGTACATCTAAAGTGAGACATTTTCATTAAGTTTACTGATATCATTAAGGCGGTTTAGGAAGTCTGTTGCACCTTTTAAGCAAGTTGGTAGGTTAAGGGCAAAGCTTTGCAAATGATGGTCCACGAATTTTGAAAGTGGTTCTAATATTGAACCCACACCTGAAACAATTGGTCTACCTGGGGGGGTCAATAAGTGTTTTATAGATCTTAGGTAGAATGTATAAAACAGGTGTTCTGGGGTGCTCGTTCATCCGATTCCCTTTCTTTCTTAGTTAAGTTAGGTTTGCCTTGGCCTCTTCCTTGTTCCCAAACTTTATTCGCTTAAGAGCTAACCACTCTGGAAAAGGTATTCAGACTATCATCAACCACATCTGGTATAAAATCTGATTTTTTAGCAAACCTCTTTGGTATTGAAACTGTGTCTTTAAAATACATTTTAAGTTTCAACATTCTGGTGAATTTGAAGAAATCTACCTCCCAATCAAATGAGTCTGATTTATATTTAGGTACAAAGCCCAAGCCTTTTCTTTGCATTTTTGAAAGTACCTTGAAAACATACGCTGGCACCTAAAAACTTTGTCGTACAAGGAACACACTTAGGGACCTATTATGCTTGAAAAATGGTGGAAAAAGTGGTATAAAAGTGGCGTATTTATACAGCTTTGTATTTCTCCTTAAGTGGGATTGCATAACTTATGAGCTTTTGCCATCAGTTTGTGTAAATGGTGGGCATAAGCAGCCCCCATGCAACTCTGCTTTTTAACCTGCTCTGTCCCATCTAGTGTGTTCTGCTTATATCCTGCTGCTCTGAATTTGTCCCCCACAGAGACAACACAACTCATTCCCTTGTTCAGAGATACTAACAAACCCCAGTCTATTCATTTTTAATTTGACACACAGAATCACAGAATTATTTCTGCTTCATTCTGATTTTTCTCAAATTCTTTGCTAATGGAACAGTCAATGCTTTAACATATCCTGTGTATATGCCCTAAAAACGCAGTTGATTTCCTATGTACATACTACATACAAAATCCACCCCCCGAAAGCAGTCGAGAGAAAAAGTTAATAAACATAATGACATTTTTTTCTGGGGTTTAGTATAATTTGGGGGTGCAGTAGCACATAATGCCACCAGAGGGCCAAGTAACTCATTGCAGGTTCACTGTGCCCATTCTGTATCTCAGCTCAGTAATTACTTGGGAAATTAGGAAACTGATGAACTTTTTATATGTAGAAGTGTGGTAATTATGAGCAAGCATTGGTGGCAGATTGGAAAATGACTGGTTAAGAAAACAAATAATGATTATGCTGCTAGGAGCGCTAGATTGGGATCAATTTACATATTTTTTTCCTTCATAGCAAAGAAGCTCATTTGGAATAATCATTACTAGATGATATGTTTCTCAATGTCCCTTTTGCATTTTGAGAATACAAAATAGCCAGTACAACAGGATGTTAAGAATGTACCGAAGCAACAATGTCAGTATTTAGGGTAGGGAGGCAACATATTAGCCTTCTAAATGCTGTGAACTACAACAACCAGCAATCTCTGAGCAACTGGGTAGAACTAGGAACTTTAACACCATAAAACTTTTAGGCTCTTGAGAGGAGGTCAGGGAAAAGCATGTTCACGTTAACTGTATAAAAGGCACCTGTTTGAATAAACAACACAAAGGTATTCTCCTATTCTTTTATTTTAAAGAATTATTGGCTCTCATACTGTCCTTGCTTTATAGGTATCCATCCTCAAGCGCTTACCTTAGTCTTGTGCTGCTCCTCCTTAGATCAACCCTCATTCTGTACATGCACAATTGTATGGGGATAACTGCCATCAGAACTGGACAGCAAAGGGATCATGGGAATGCTTTGAGGATGGTTGCCTATAGAACAAGGGCAGTCTGAAAACCAATGATTTGGATAAGAGAGTGAGGAATCAAATTAGGGATTGGGTTATCAGCAAGGCAAAGGTAAGACTTAGCTCTTTTACTTATCAAGAAGTCACTACTGCTATTGTTATTAAAATGAACCACTGTTCAGTATAAAGTTCATTAAATAAGGATAATACGGAAGTGTCCCTACCCACTCCCAATGAGTTTATGGTTTATTGGCATAAAACTTCTTCGCACATAACACCAGCTTCTGCCAGTGCCACTTTTACTTTTATGTAACCTTTTGTGATAAATATACATTGAAAAGAAATCCCAGAAACAACATTTACAAGATAAAAATCAAAGAGCTTCTGTTTCATGGAAATATGCATTTGTATGTGTGAATCAGCATAAATCACACAAAGGAAAAAAGGGACCTTTTATACCAAATAATGCTTGAGGATAAACTGGATTTTATTGCTAAAAATACAGAATTCCTTCAATAACAGTTCACTTGATTAGTGTATATGCAATGCTCTTGTAGCACTATAGAAAAATCCGACACATTTTCCTAAATCATTACTGTCAAATGATGTGAGCCTTCCACATGCCTACAATGGAACTAGATAGACAGGCTATAATTGGCTCACTGGATGTCACTTTATTTTTGAAGTCTCCCAATTGCTCTATATTATTCAAATCAAAACATAAAAACCTCTTGATCATCATGAAAAGTGATCAACAATCAGCTGCTCAGCTACTGCCACGTTCAGGAGACAATAATAGGGGAGGTTATGTAATATAATCTATGTATCAATGTATCATGTATTTCACTTGACTCTGCTTGAACAGCATATCTGTGTTATGTCAACCTACTTTCCCAAAGACATAGCTTATTATTCCCTTTTCAGACATGTTTGAGTCAAAGTAAGCTTCCCCAACCTGGTTGTCCATGTTCATCTTGACAGGTTTGACATTTGCATGGCAGATACTTACTGTTTTGGTGACAGTATGTTCACTGTCTGGAATCAGAAGCGTTGAACACTTTTGTAAATACTTGTTATTTCAGCATTTTCTAAAAAAGACACTACATTGACAAAGAGATGTGCTCATTCCTTAGATACTAAACCATTCCATTTGATTAAATAGCAATAGATGCCTTTTCCAATCTGGATCCTCTCATTCTGAAAAGGTTACCCTAAAGAAGAATTAAGTGCTCTAGAATACGTTTCTTTGCAATACAGTAAACTGAAACGGCAAATTAAAAGACCTGGTAGCCTTTTAAATACCTTTACAATATCCATAGCACCCATCTAATTTTTCTTTTTTGAGCTTCTTATGTAGTTTTTGTGTGACTAACAAACCGTGCATATCATATTGAAGAATTAAAACATATCCAGCTTTCGTATCTGTCAGTTTAAGTGATAATATAGCAAATACAGCCAGCAGTACTGATGCATGGTCTAATGAAATGTGCATTGAACTAAAAGACCAATCTACATTAATATCCCATGATCATTTTCCAAACATCACTGAAATGCACTGGAGTTTTTGGCCACAATGTAGTCGCCACCATATACACAAAAAGAAAAGATTAACAGAGCACTCACTATGTCACCTACCAAGTTCATAAAATACGAACTTTGCATTCCCATTTAACATAGTGAGTCCTGTATCAATCTTTTCTTTATGTATATGTGTATACTGTATATATATATATATACACACACACGCACACACACACACACACACACACACACACACAAATGGCAGTTGCATGAGATCATCGCTGAACTAGGAATATTTTATTCTATAAAATTAGATCTGTCTTGTTTCTTACTACACTGGCTAGATTGTGATATCAGTTGAAATATAGAACATATATAATAAAAGCAAAGCTATTGACGCTGAGCCAAGTTGTGTTGAAGGAAGTGGTATTTGAACTAAATTAGAGAAGTCCAGCTTTTATCTATTCAGAGGAGCACATAAAGTTCACCATTTCTACAGTCTCTTTAAATGATCAGTAAGGCCATAAGGTGATTATTTCTACATCTAGAGGCATATTTATCAAGGATCGAATTTCGAAGTAAAAAAACTTCGAAATTCGACCATCGAATTTGAGTACTTCGATAGCCGAAGTATTTTTTCCAGCGAAAACAGCTTTGACTTCTCAAAACTTGCCCAAAAGCCTCAGATAGGTTCTAGGAGGTCCTCCATAGGCTCAACAGCGATTCGGCAGGTTTAAGGTGGCGGTGTCGAAGTCCAAGTTTTTTTAAAGAGACAGTGCTTCGATTTTCGAGTGGTCGAATTTTCTAAGGTTTTTCAATTTTTTTTTTCATTTTTTATTATTTGTGTTGTTTGAGTTATTTAGCTTTTTATTTAGCAGCTCTCCAGTTTGCAATTTCAGCCATATGGTTGCTAGGGTCCAAATTATCCTAGCTACCATGCATTGATTTGAAAAAGATACTGGAATATGAATAGGAGAGAAGCTGAATAGAAAGAGGAGTAATAAAAAGTTGCAATAGCAATAAATGTGTAGCCTTACAGGGCACTTGTTTTTACATGGGTCATAATTCAAAAACTATACAAAAGAAAAAATGAATGCCAATTGAAAAGTTGCTTAGAATCATTCGAATTCTATAACATACTAGAAGTTACTGCAAACGTGAACCACCCCTTTAACTAAAACATGTGCCCTAGAGTCCAATTTCACCTTGTTCATATACCCTCAAAGGCAGTTCCTAAATTCAAAAGGCGACTATACCTTGAAAAAATATGGTTTTATGTCTCTACAGTCTATGAAAAACCTTAAGAACAGCCTTTGATACCTTTTACAGCACTGTTCGCATTGCTATGCTCCCTATAATGTCAAGCCATGGATCTTAAAGGAGAACTAAATCCTAAAAATGAATATGGATAAAAATGCCATAGTATGAAATTATTGAACCAGTCTAAGTGATCAGCATATCTATAGTAGAAATTATCCAGGCCTTCAAAGTTGTCAGAGGAGTTCCCAACTTCCCATCTTGGATTTTGTAAGGAGTGTCAGTGACAAGCACATGCTCAGTGGGCTTTGAGCAGCTGATAAGAAGTTACGCTTAGGGGTTGCCCCAAATCATCAAATAGAAAATAAGGTTTGCCTATATCCCTTTGCATATAAGCCAATGCTGCAGGGCTGATTATTAAATTCTGATGTAATGGTGCTGGTTTGTGAGCTGTCATGTGCCAATAACCTGAATTATTATTTATTTATCAGCCTTATATTGTGACATTTCTATTACATATTTTCAGTATTTTTTGTGTCAGTCACTAAGCGGAGTGAGTGACAGCAGCACAAAGCATGTGCAGTAAATCAGCAGAAAAGAAGATGGGGAGCTACTGTGGCATCTTTGGAGGCACTGCTAAAGGACTGTGGTTAACTTGTACAAAAACATAATGTACAACATTTCTGCCCTTAGGTCTACAGTTATACTTTGATTCCTCTTTAATTGTGGTTGTGAAAGCTGTTAAAAATAAGTAATAAGTATATTAATAAGTAATTTTCCATAGTATTTGATACCAATCAATTAAATGCTCTCTCTTTTTTTAGAGCTGTGTATATGGAATATAGTTTTTGTAAACTATGATGCCTTGCTAATCTGGCATTTTTATTATTAGTAGCATCAACATTACAAATTAGTCTTGTTCTATTTAAAGACTGACTGCAAATTGTAATTAGTAGATAACATCAGGGCCACTTAAATGTCATGTTCATTTGAACACTAATAAAAATTGTATTGTAACAGAAAGAAAACGCTCTCTCTCAGAAAAAATGGCAACTTTCAATCTAAATTAAGGGGCAGATTTATTCAAATTCAATCCATATGGACCTCCAATATATTTTATTATATCATAGCTATCGACACTTTTTTCAACTGTAAGGAAACTTTCCTGTGTTTTCTGTTTTAATGAAAACTCATCTTGGATTCATTTGCTAGAATTGATATGACTGCTGTGACTGCTGTCATATTACATTTTTTCCTAAGTTAATTTGCAGTGGTGACTTATAACCCGCTACTGATTTGATAAAGCCCAGAAAAGGATCAAGAATTGCATTACTCTAAACCCAATAGGGGAATTAACAAATAATAATTTGTTTACATGATACAATGAATTGGTAGTAAAGCAGAAAATTATTAGTAAATAGTAAATGGATCCATTTGTCATTGCTTAAAAAAATGATGTGCAATAAACTACCTTAAGGGGCATATTTATTTATTTTTATAAATCTGCGGAATAATTACCCACACATTTGCATGTAAAAATGGCGTAAATTTTTTATACGTTTTTTCTTAGAGTGACAAACTGGAAGCAATTTAAAATAACAGCGGCAAATCTGGTGTCTGCATGGCATAAAATAAAGCACACCTTGATAAATTAGTCATTAATTTTATACTAGTAGAGAACAAATAGGCGGCACTCCTGATAAAATGAATGTAGAAAATTTATTCCAACAGGAGATGGATACACATGGCCTATTTAATTAATTTTATACAGCTTTTTCCACAATTTTTCTCTGCAAATTTTGTTTACACAGCATGATAAATATGCCCCATAATCTAATATCATATTGAATATATGTGTTTCAGAGCCGGGCCAGCCAGGCGCCCCAGACAACCTGAACGGTCGTGGCGCCGACTGGGCCCGCTGATACTTGGCAGCGTCTATTGGACACTCATGCGCATAGAACAGACGATTGCGCGCATGCGCAAGTACACGCTCACACGCATGCGTGAGTACATGCTCACCCTCCGATCTTAGCGCATTTGACAAACAAATGCGGAAGTGGGCAGTCAGGCAAGGACCAGAGAGTAGGGATGTCGCGGACTGTTCGCCGGCGAACTTGTTCGCGCGAACATCGGCTGTTCGCGTCCGCCGCAAGTTCGCGAACGTCGCGCGACGTTCGCCATTTTGGGTTCGCCTTACCTGGCGCTTTTTTTTGACCTCTCACCCCAGACCAGCAGATACATGGCAGCCAATCAGGAAGCTCTCCCTCCTGGACCACCCCCACACCCCCTGGACCACTCCCCTTCCATATATAAACTGAAGCCCTGCAGCGTTTTTTCATTCTGCCTGTGTGTGCTTGGAAGAGCTAGTGTAGGGAGAGAGCTGCTAGTGATTTCACTGATTTGAGGGACAGTTGATAGTAAGTTTGCTGGCTAGTAATCTACTTGATACTGCTCTGTATTGGAGGGACAGAAGTCTGCAGGGATTTGAGGGACATTTTAGGGTAGCTTTGCTGGCTAGTAATCTACCTTCTACTGCAGTGCTCTGTATGTAGCTGCCTGCTGTGGGCACTGATCTCTTCTGATCTCATCTGCTGACTGCTGTAATAACCCAATAGTCCTTGTAAGGACTGCTTTTATTTTCTTTTTGTTGTTTTACTTTGCTACTTTAACAGCCAAGTGCTATTAGTCTAGCAGTGTTGGGGAGTGGGACTGGTGTGCTACTGTGCTGCTCCTAGTAGTTCAGCAGCACCAACCCGAGAATATTTTTTTTTTTTAATATACATATAATTTTTTTTTTATTTTACTTATCTTACTGTTCTTTAAGGTGTCCAGTGCTGTTTGCTGTTCTTCATAGTAGTGCACCAATAGTAGTGCACTTGCAGGCATTATTTGCCCAGTGGCCATCTAGCTGTGTGAGCTTGTTCACATTCTGTCTAAATATCAATAATAATACCGTCTCCAGAAACACCACCTGAGTGACGTTTTTCAAGCAGCAATAATATATTCCGTATCCACCACTGCTGTAGTGTATACGTTGACCTTGTAGGCATTATTTGCCCAGTGTGTTCTTCATTTTCAAACCACTGCCACTTAGCTGTGTGAGCTTGTTCACATTCTGTCTAAATATCAATAATAATACCGTCTCCAGAAACACCACCTGAGTGACGTTTTTCAAGCAGCAATAATATATTCCGTATCCACCACTGCTGTAGTGTATACGTTGACCTTGTAGGCATTATTTGCCCAGTGTGTTCTTAATTTTCAAACCACTGCCACTTAGCTGTGTGAGCTTGTTCACATTCTGTCTAAATATCAATAATAATACCGTCTCCAGAAACACCACCTGAGTGACGTTTTTCAAGCAGCAATAATATATTCCGTATCCACTACTGTATACGTTGCCCTTGCAGGCATTGTTTGCCCAGTCTTTAACCAAGTGCCACCTAGCTGTGTGAGCTTTTTCACATTCCGTGTCCAGAAACATCACCTGAGTGACGTAGTGTGATTTCTGCCCTTTACAGCACAAAACGCAGCGCTGTGTCAACAATGTATTTTTCAGATACATTTTTGCCCTTGATCCCCCTCTGGCATGCCACTGTCCAGGTCGTTGCACCCTTTAAACAACTTTAAAATCATTTTTCTGGCCAGAAATGTCTTTTCTAGCTTTTAAAATTCGCCTTCCCATTGAAGTCTATGGGGTTCGCGACGTTCGCGAACCGTTCGCATTTTTGACGCAAGGTCGCGAATATGTTCGCGAACTTTTTTTCCGACGTTCGCTACATCCCTACCAGAGAGGGGACCGGACATGGGGTAGGTGACAGAGCAGGTATGCCCCCCAGCTTTGCGCCCTAGGCATATGCCTACTCTGCCTACCCTAGTTCATATAATTTCACTGAAATGGCTGAAACTAGGGGAAAACTTAAGACGCTGATACTACTTGGCCTGACTCTGGTCTGTCAAATGACATAATATCTTTGTTCTTTGTTCCCGAATCATGTGACTTGTGCTCTGATATACTTCAGTCTCTCTTTACTGCTGCACTGCAAGTTAGAGTGATATCACCCCCTCCCTTTACCTCCCAGCACAACACAACACAAGATAACAGCTCCCTGGGAGATATAAGAACAGCACTCAATTTTAAAAATCCAGGTCCCACTGAGACACATTCACTGAGTTGGAGAAACAACAGCCTGCCAGAAAGCAGTTCCATCCTAAAGTGCTGGCTCTTTCTGAAAGCACATGACCAGGCAAAATGACCTGAGATGGCTGCCTACACACCAATATTGCAAATTAAAAAAATATATACTTGCTGGTTCAGGAATGCAATTTTATATCGTAGAGTAAATTATTTGCAGTGTAAACAAGTGTAATTTAGAAATAAAAACTACTCCATAAAAATCATGACAGAATCCTTTGACTTTGATTTGGAATTGTTATAAAACTCCTCCAATTATAGCTAATGGAATGCCTTGTGGCACATATGCTTGGCTGTTGTTCCAAAAGTCAATTCTGTATAGCTATATATTAAAAATAAGATAATCCAGTTAAATTGTTATGTAATTGAACGAAAACAAGGAATTCAGTTTCCTCTTGTCAGGTAATATTATTTTTTATACTCGTTCTAGTAGACCGACATGTCTTAATTAAGAATGTCTGAGAGACAAAGACTTGCAAACCTTATAGCACATTTTATTAACATCAATTCAGTGTATTTCTGCTAAAAAAATATTTTATTTGGTTATTCCAGACTTTCATATTATGCTTATTTTCTTTCAAGTTTTATTTCCACCCAGTGGTGAATTTATACAAAAAATGTTTAAGGGGCCGATTCATCAATAGTCGAATATCGAGGGTTAATTAACCCTCGATATTCGACTGGGAACTAAAATCGTTCGACTTCGAATATCGAAGTCGAACGATTTTGCGCAAATCCTGCGATCGATTGATCGAAGGATTTTTCGTTCGATCGAACGATTAAATCCTTCGAATCGAACGATTCGAATGATTTGAATCCAACGATCGAAGGAAAATCCTTCGATCAAAAAATCACAGGCAAGCCTATGGGGACCTTCCCCATAGGCTAACATTGACTTCGGTAGGTTTTATCTACCGAAGTAGGTGGTCGAAATATTTTTTAAAGAGACAGTACTTCGATTATCGAATGGTCGAATAGTCGAACGATTTTTACTTCGAATCGTTCGAATCGTTCGAATTCGAACGAATTTAACCAATTCGATGGTCGAAGTACCCAAAAAATACTTCGAAATTCAAAGTTTTTTACATTCGAATTCTTCACTCGAATTTTGTAAATCTGCCCCTAAGTGTATTCAAAGACTTGTTGGGATCAGCTAGATTGGTAAGTAAAGAAAAAACTCTTTAATTAATATTTTTATTTGAACTAAAGATAGTTGGGGTTGTTTTGCTTTCATTATTTCCTTAATTTATAACATATACCTTGCTTAATCTTTTGTACTTTAAAGGGTAGTGAGGATATGTGTTTGTTGCTCTTGGATCACCAAGGTAACCTGCAATCTAAGCAGTGTTCTACAGCTCTATTATAACCTTATTTTTTTTAATATCTTTTGTGTTGACAGTTGGATTCAGAGTTGCCACCTTTATGGTTTGAACCTGGTGTTTGCACAGGGAATGCAATGGAAATGCAGCGACCCTAGCTGCGTTATCTTTTTAAATCATATCTATAAATTAATATTATGTTCCCTGTCTTCCTGTATCCATTGGTTTCTAAGTTAACATTTTTATATTTGTTTCCCAGTGTTACACATTCTTCCCAAACAATATTGATGCTGTAATTTTTTTCTGTGCAGACATACTATACTCATTAATTCACATTTACTTATATGTCCTTATTTATATTTTTATCCAGTGTCTCACAAATATTCTTTTTCTAGTTTCTGTTCTACTTTTAAAATTTTAGGATTGCTTTTCATTTACATTTCATAATTCTTGTTATGATATTGAACAGCCAATTTTACCATAGCCATTTAGCTCCAAAGATTGTTCTTTGCAGAAATCGTAGGATGCTACCCTCTCCAATTTGCACAGTAAAATAATAAAACAAAATCAATAAATTATAAAAATAAAGTCAATTAATAAATATTATCTTTTCTTTTTTTGTATTTGTGTTATATTGAATACAATGACAAAGAAGATATGAATTATCCATATTAGATAAAACCACATTAAAATAATATGAACATATAAAACACCAGAGTGAAATTGTAATACTAAAGTATCTTTCATTATTAAGTTTTATTTATCCAAAACTAGATCTCAGAGCTAAGATTATGCTGGATCACGTTGAAACAAGTCCTTTGTGAAGTATTGTGTTTATAGAGTATGGCATAAATACTAATTTGTAGTTCTTCCAGAAATATTGTCCACTTTTCCAAGTATTCTTTACATACTTTACTGAATCTGAAATTTATTGCTTCATGAGAGCACAGATCAAATAGTTCCTTCTTTTTTTTTTTTTTAAACTAAGTTGACCAAACTCCCTGCCACAAATTGAACTCATATAGCGATAATTTTTCACAAAAAAGTAGGAGTAAAAATGCTTCAACAAAATCGTCAACTTGTATAGGTTATAATAGGTGATCTGCTTAAATGTGGGCTTTGGCTCTATCTGGTTAATTCTACTAAAACACATTTTGTTTTATACAAATCATACACAGGCAGGGCCAGTCATTAATTTGGAGGTCCTTTTAAACTGCTCTGCTTAAAAGAAAACTTAATAATTAAAATCCATTTGCTGTACCAATTAATGCTTCCATGTATCTCATGCCTTCTGGGAAGTTTAACAAGTCCTAATATGGCACCAGTGTTTCTGAGTTGTTAAATACAGGCCCTTGGCATCTCAAATGAGAAAACACAAGATATTTATAGATTAGGCATGGGATTAATTAATGGAAAAAAAATCAAAAGCATGTTTTGATTTTGTTTTACTTATATGAATTAAAACAGTTCTCTGAGACCTGTGGCAAGGTAAGGATAGATTTAGTGAAGCAAGAATAGCTTGAGAGGGAATTTGGAGGAACTATTTATTGGAGGTTTATTTAGATTGTCTTGTTAAAGAGCATCTGGTCAAGTGTTTTGTGAGCCGGAAAATAAATTAAAACAATGTCAGTTACTATTGACCCTCAGCACAATGCAGAATGGGTCAAATATCTCAAGTGTACATTTTCTTTTACCATCAAACATTCCAACGATAATGAAAGGCATATTGTTATAACATAAAGTTCACACAGACAACTAACACATTTACTGCCAATTGTCACCACAATTAGCAACTGCTATTCCACAATAAACTGAATTGCCAGGATAATGGCATGTGGGCAATTTGGTTTTAAATTAGTACAGGTATAGGATCCCTTATCCGAAAACCCAATATCGAGAAAGCTCAGAATTACGTCTCCCATAGACTTCATTTTATCCAAATAATCCAGATTTTTTAAAATTATTTCCTTTTTCTCTGTAATAATAAAACCGTAGCTTGTACTTGATCCCAACTAAGATACAATTAATCCTTATTGGAAGCAAAAGCAGCCTATTGGGTTTATGTAACGTTTAAATGAATTTCTAGTAGACATAAGGCATGAAGAACCAAATTACAGAAATATCCGTTATCCGGAAAACCCCAGGTCCCGACCATTCTGCATAACAGGTCCCATACCTGTATATGGAAGTAATACTGGCAATATCAGATACTCTAATTGGAGAGGTCACTGAATAAGAGGATCTGGGTCTAATTAGGTCACCCACGTGCTAGATAAACCAGGCTAATTCTAGGGCCAATGAATGGATAACTCAGTGGAGCATAAGGGCAGGGGTGTTTCTGGGGCTGCTGCCATTTCCTTCCAATGACACTTATCTTTAGTGTTGGAGCAGGTCAAAAAGGGGGCTGCATCATAGAGAGTGCTTTTGAGTTCTCTGCTCTAGAAGAGGCAAATTTTGATTTTAGAAAATGGAAATTCAGCTCTGAAACTTAACAGACGCATCTTTTTGCCACTCCTGGTTACTGGCTCCGGTCTGTTGCTCTCATTTTGCCTCATGGCAGGAGTGGCCCTGCATATGGAGACCGATCAAATGACCGATCAATGTGCTGTTGAACTCCTTGGTCAATGGAATTTCAAACCTGCCTGATTAATATCTGGCTAATGTTCTGAACAGATACTGGTAGGGCAGGCCAGTTGATGGGTTCCATATAGTGGCCAATAAGTTGTCGCCTTGGTTTGGAACAAGTCAGCAGCTTTTATTGCCCCTGGTATGATTCCTTTAAGGTTGCTGCAGAATTTGTGACATTTGATATGAAGTAATTTTACTGATCCCCCGTATGTAATTAAAGGAACTATGGGTAATTTACTCATTGGAAGGTAGTGTGTAAAGTGCAAGAAAATGGCTGTGCGCTGAGAAAAAAACCTGAAGCAAGTTCTTTAACTCACTTTGGGAAATAATTACTTTTTTCACAAATGGATTTTTTTCCATGTCTATGAGTTTTTTCCACTGACTGCAGTACCCCCAGAAGGCAGCCCTCAATTACATTATTGTGCTACTTAGCATAACAAGATTCATTATGATGTTCAGTGTGTTACAATAAATAGAGCTGCCACATTTTTAAGACATAAGGAAATTGGGATATTTGGGGGCATCAATAAAAACCTAACCTAATTTAATTGTTAAAAATGTGTAATATTTTCCATCTAAGGAGGTCCAGCCCCCCCCCCCCCGTCTCAAATTTTTTTTCTGCCAAGGCCCCCATCCCCCCAGCAGAACTTTCGGGTGACCCCAGGCATGAAGAAAACTGTGGGTCTCCCACAATGTGCACCCCCCTCTCAGATGCAGTAGACCCAGGTCCTTCCGCAGCCGCAAGGTCTGCTCCTGCTGTTACACCAATAATATTTTCCTAAATATCACACACAATATCATATTGGATAAGTTTACAACATCAGTAATCGCTTTTCTTCAATCAGATCTTACTTTATAGGCCTAATAATAAATTCAGAGGCAAGTTCTATAAAATACTGCATTCTTCTTGCCCTTTTTATTTGAATTTTTATTACCAACTTTATGGTGCATTAAACAAAAATGTATACAACTCCGATTTATGCATGGAGATATCTCATCAGTGTCAGTGTTATAAATGGACTGTACGATATTAAATTATAGGGAGTAATGGTATGTTTGCAAAATGCCACAAGCTTAAGCATAATCCTTGGCCACCAGCCATCAACCTGCACAGTAAAAAGCAAAAGCTAAATATTGAAATCATTATGAAGGAAAAAGAAACAGATGCAGATTAAATGTAATACCTTTGATAGCCAACTAAAATGTATACTGCACTCAATGTATATCACATAGGCCCTTAGGATTTGTAAAAAAACCTAACCCATAGTCACTAATCAGCAATTGTATTATACTAAGAGAATGTTCTGACTGCTTGTAAAATGTGCACATCTGTCCATCTGTATGTATATCTATCTATATAATATTCCACTCAAAGCACTGATTTCAATCCAACTGGGAGTCTGTGGCTCTATTTGAAAACTGAGGTGCACAACTTCATGTGCAAAATCTGGTGGGGAGTGAATTTGAATGCAAGGTATTGTAAGTAAAGAAAGAGAACACTGCTAATTGTGAGCATCGACCATATTTGCATTTATACATAGTAATATCGTACCAGATTGTTTGCATTAGGGCATAACAGACAGAAATAGTATCAGGGCAAGCACTATGGCCACACACACTAATAAATTATGAAGACTCTATTTGGAGAGGTCTTACTTAATCTGAGGATCAAAAATACAGAACTAAAGCCTCACGCCAACCCCATCCTCTTTAATAATACAGCACGGAGCAGAATTCCATGAGTCATCCCACCATGCACAATGGAGCTGCCAATTCTCTTTTATAAAAAAATACACATACTGCACTGCCATCTTCTTTACCTTGTACTGCCATAGTTAGGCATAACTTTCCAGTAATGTTGGGTAATATGCTTTTAAAGCAGCCACCTGTAATCTCCCTTTCCAGTTGTGCACTTTTTTTGGAATTTGCAGCTCTGAGAAATTTCTCCTGCAACTATAAAACTTCTTCTGAAAAAGCTTTAATAAAACCTGTACGCGAATTGTTTGCCACAAAGACATTATATTTGGCAATTTCTTTTCTGACTGTCAGTCATGAGTTCACTTTATTTATTCTTTTACGGCAGCTCTTTCCTAGACTGGCATCAAAAATGATATTCAGTTTCAATGTGTAGAAACGTAATATTGAATTAATTTATTAAATATTGCTAGCTCCTTCTTCTATGAAGATACATGGATATGCAACAGAGGAGAAGTGTAGGGTTCTTTAAGGTAACATCAGCTGACTTCCCAGTGGGTGTTGAGAGCAATTGCATTTTACAGGTTACCTGTCATATGACTTTCAATATCATAATAATCCTTATGAACAAAGACACTATAATTTTCAATAGAATGACGGATACATTTGCATACTGGCTAGTCTTTTCTATCAAAGGGCATTTTTCTACAGACATTGGGGTCACAATGTGGCTTTTGGTATTATATTTTTACACTACATACCTTTATAAAGTCATATAACTTGGTGCTGAATATGATATTTGATCCTTGACATTCCTCAGGCTCTGCTAGAAATTATTTGTAACTCTATAAATAGGGAATACCAGCATTGATGGAAACTTGCAAAGTGCATGAACTGGGTCTATTATACTTTCTACATTTTATGCCCCTATAGTTTCTGCAGGATTTTAGCAGGGGATAAGTACAAAACTCCTTTTCACTAATGCACTGACTACATCAGTGTGGTGTTCATGCAAATGGCATGTAGATGTCACTGTGCTCATACTTATACTGTGCATACTTCACTTAAAAGTGAAAGTGAAAGCTTACTGTAGTGTAATGCCTGCATGACTCTGCTAATAAAGCACTGTTATACTCTACTCATCCTTGGCTACCAAAACTTAACAATCGGTTCACTATAAACATTGTCAATGCACAATGTGGTCACAGCCGATAACTGTACAGTAAAATGGGCATAATATATAACAGGAAAAATTAGTTTTTGTAATAGTAGTGAGCCCAGTGGAGCTGAGGACTCCACAGATGGCAGAATTTTTACCAAGATTGACTTGTTAATTTTATGTGTCTTGTGTTTTATTTACTACCACACATATGGAAATATCCCACAGAGGTGTATTGTACAGGCCAAGACTTATGTGTTGACCTGTACTGGCTAATGTCTCCCCGGAACCCACAATGGCATGTTCCTGGATAGTGATCACAGGTTTGTCTTGACCAACAGGGATTGCTATTGACGACAATGAGAAGTAACCCAACATGCAAGTTGCAGGCATTTTGACTACCAATTAAAGTAACTGAAAAAGTAATTAATCAAATGAGTTTCTGTGAGGACAGTTCAATATCCAGACTCTTGGCTTGTTCTGTTGTTTAACTTTTTAGCAGTGCATCAACGTGAAAATGCTCTTGACAACCTTTTTTGTGCTGAGAGAGAGATACAAAAAAAACATTGTCACTAAAATTAATGGCCCTCATTTTAAATAAAATCTTGTTCTCATTACCAGACTGCAGTTCAGTGCTATCTCTGTGTTCTTTTTATGTTCTCTGAGAATTGCGACTCCTCTAGCATCTCTGATGAGATTGTATAACTTTATTAATGTCTGTACCTAGTGGAGTTTCTGTATTCTTGTGGGTCTGAGAATATATTAGATTACATATTCCTGGTGCTTACTTTATGCTGCACAACCCCATACCTTAAGTATATGACCACTTACATGTCTTATTTGATGTTCCTAAATACTGAAGAGTCTAGTGGGATGCTTGTGCGCAGCACTTGGTTTTGGAGAGGCTAAGTCTCCATGGATCTTCATTACTTTGTGCATAAGGCAGTAGTTATTCTTCCTTTTTTTGTTTATGGTTGTTATTTGGATGCATATTAGACAGTGTGTTTAACAGGGAACAACTGGAGGAAAGCAAGACATTTCAATGTGCCTTTCCCTTCAAGTTCATTCTTTGTTGTTTAATGCTGCAATAAATTGCCTTAGAGCCCATATTTGCATATACTTTTATTTCTTCTCACAGCAAGGGCAAAGTCCCACCATTTGTTCTTTTGTTTAAAGGCATAATTGATTTTGTTTTATGCAATGGATCACAGAACTCACTGTTGAGAAAGTAAGGTATCTTACAGCTACAAAGATATCCGTGCATTGCTTTTATTCTGCTCACACACGTCTTGTGAGTGTCGTGATTATCTGCTAAATCCGGATTCATCTCTGTGCGAGAGGCAGAACACAGGAAATGACAGCCTTTCATTTCTGAATATAGAATAGATAAGAGGCTGGCGGGGCATCTATCTCACATCAGCATCTTAGCAAGCCATTTATCAGGACCATTAATAAGATGTTTGGTCAGACAAGGATTAAGAAGAGCTCACTAGCTGTCTATGCAAATTCTAGTGGCTCCGTTGAAAAAAAAATAGGCTGTGTCATTTCCATTTACATGCACGTATGATGAATGAACAGTTTGGTTGAGTTCACGCATGTTGTCTTGTGGTTCTTGTTTGCAGCCATAATCAGAAATGTCCAGTTAATTTTCGTATCTGTTCAATTTTACTTATTTGATATAAGGCTAAACTCTAAATTCAATCTTCCTTACCCAATTGCCTATTAGTTATTAATTGAATCTTGAAAGAACAACTGGTAACAACTTTATCAACAATGGTTTTCCAAAAATGAAATGATGTGGGGATTACACTGGTGAAACTATATCCATTTAATTGTTTGACAATAGAGTAGACTCTAAATACAGTGGAATCTGTTGGCACCCTTTGGCCATGCTAGGGTGATATACAGTAATTGTTTTGGTGCATGTCTTAAAGAAAAATGAAACCATAAAAAATAAATATGTGAATACCATTTTTTAAACATTGAACTTCACTAGCCTAAAGGTTCTGCATCTTTATAATAATAATGATCCAGGACTTCACAGTTGTCACGGGAACTCCCCATCTTGGATTCTGTGTCTGTGACACTCACAAATTAAGATTTAGGGTCTAGGGTCGTCACAAATTATCAAGCAGAAAATTAAGATAACTGCACTAGTTTAAGAGACGCCATGTACCGATAATCTGAATGATTTACTAATCAGCCTTATATTATATATTTTCAGTATATTGCGTGTCTGTGCCTATGCTCAGGAAACTGACAGATCTCCACTGCTTAAGGGCTGTGGTTGCCTGGGCTGGTATAAAACTCCAAAACATAATGTACAACACGTCTGCTCTACTTCTTTAGTTACACTTTATTTCTCCTTTAACTCAGTTGGATACCTACATCTTTTCAACCACAATCTGTGTAATAATAAAACAGTACATTGTACTCAATACTAAGAAGCTGCATGAACCATATTGGTGGCAAAGCAATCCTATAAATGTATACATTTTTTTTTAGCAGAATTAAGGTAAGGAGATCCTAATTACGACCCCTTATCCAGAAAACCCCAGGTCCCAATCACTTTGTACAATATCTTCTATGGTTCTGAGCATGCAGATTAAGCATGTTTGTAAGAATTTACAATCCATAAGAAGGCGCGGGTCATGGAAATAATGAGTAAATGCTAATATCTAATACTGTACACTTTAATCAAACATTAAAAGTCACATTATGCCACCCAAAGCATGGTACATTAATAAAACATAACTGGTGTGTGATACTAACTTTCCCTAAAGTAGAGGCTTGTCTTCTGTAATATAAAGCTGCTGAATGATATGGCAGGTCAAGTAAGTTGTGATGGACTGAAAGTTACATTAATTCAGGATGACATATTTACCCTTTGCCTGGATGCAAGAAGGAAAACAAAAGCATCAGAGCTACGAAACCTCAAACAAAGACAGGCCACGTTAAAAGACTGAAAGGAAACCTACAGCAAGAAAACATGGCAAAGGAGCTGCTAGGTAGATGTTTATACAAGTGATCTGGTAAATCACTAGGGGACATTGTTGGGATGACAATCTGACAGCATTTTGCAACAATATGGCAGCAAAATTACTGATGTGTATCTATATATATGATCTCTTTAACAATGGTCAAATCTGGTTAGATTTTTTTTCATTTCCCCCTACTTCTGTTTCTAACATGCATATTTCATATTCTCAACGCATTTCTACATTTGCTATCTTTTCTTACCTCCATCTATTTATTTATAACATTTTCAATGCTCATAAATTTTTTTTCAGAGCTTCAAAGATCTGCTTTTCATCTAAATGATATTGTATTGTAGTTACCTATGAAATTTGCTGCTGAAATTCTATTCAAATAATGGGCTAAATGATAAATAAATAAATCCACTGAGTTTAACAAAAATGTACAACGTTTCTAAGTGAGTAAATGAGAATACTTGTGTTTGTTGATAGTAAATCTGACCATACAGGCAAAGGCACCAAATGATTGGGGTTGCTGTTGATTGGACAAGCTGGAAACTTCCACTGGTCAAGGACTGCATTGTGCAGTATTTCCCAGCCCATGTAGGCAGATCAAACCTTTTGGGTCTGATTTACTGTGAATGAGCACCTGTCTGATAATTGTTTTGGTACCACTTCTTGACTTTTAAAAAAAGCTGCTGAGTTGCAAACCAAAGCATACCAATGTATGGGTACCTCTTTCTAAGATCAGTCCTAATTACCATAATATATTATAGCAAGCATCTAAAATAAAATAGAATTAAAAAATAAGGAGAATGTGTATTTCTATTGATAAAACTATATATTAATAGAAAACAGAAATGGTAATTATTTATATTGCTTATTAAGTGATCACATGACTGCCTTCAGTATTAATGAAACTCTGCAGGGAATGGAATGTGTATGCATCAATGTAATCTGGAATGACAAACAGGAAATTGTAATAAATAACAAAACTAGGAGAACAGATTAGAATACAGTTGCTGGTATGAAAATGTAATGCATCAGCGCACAGAAAAATCATATCCTTTGACCTGAATTAATTATAGGCGATGGGGGTTCTATTAAGCTAGTCATTACCAATTATGTAATAGTTGCATGTGAACATAACAATTATGGAGGTTAGTTAGATGTTATGGACTTCAGAGGTTAATATGACTTGCAGAAGAAGAGTCCACAAGTTTGCATTGCAAGTTTGACTCTAACTACATCTTCATAATGTAGACTTCTACATTTTCACAAAGAAGCTAACCCTTCTACTATACAAGGTAGACACAAATTCTTGAATATATATATATATATATGGTCTTGATAAAGGTCTTAGGAGCAGACCGAAATGTTGGCCGAATTTTAATGTAAATCAATAAATATGGAATTTTAATTTTTTGTATACAAATCCTGGTGTGCATCTTTCTTTTTTGCTATTTGGATAATTTTGCCAGTGAAGATAGCACCCAGGTATCGACCTAGAATCATGAATTACGGTGTGCGTCAAGAACTTCTGGACTGTATATATATATATATACTGTATATCTTGTAAAAAAAGGATGATGGATTTAATTTTCAATAGAAATAAATTAATAGGGAATTTTTCTGTAGATTACACTTAGGGGCAGATTTATCGAAGGTCGAGGTGAATGTTCGAATTAACAATTTTTTTGGTGTACTTCGACTAGGGAATAGTCCAAATTCGATTTGAATTTGAAAAAAAAAATTGACAATTCGAATATCAAAATTTATCATGTACTGTCTCTTTAAAAATTTGCCGATCACCATTAATTGGAGTCAATTGGTGGACTTTGAAAAACTGAAAGTTTTTTTGGGAAAAATTTAGATACGAAATTGATCGAATGATCTATTACTTCGATTCGTACGATTCAAATTCGGGAAAATACGGACCTATTCGATCAAAAACGAACAGGGGCTCAAGCAAACTCAGCTGAATTAGAAGAGAGTACAGGTATGGGACCTGTTATCCAGAATGCTCGGGACCTGGGGTTTTCTGGATAACAGATCTTTCTGTAATTTGGGTCTTCATGCCTTAAGTTTATTAGAAATTCATTTAAACATTAAATAAACCCAATAGGCTGGTTTTGCTTCCAATAAGGATTAATTATATCTTAGTTGGGATAAAGTACAAGTTAATGTTTTATTATTACAGAGAAAAAGGAAATCATTTTTAAAAATTTGGATTATTTGGATAAAATGGAGTCTATGGGAGACAGCCATTCCGTAATTCGGAGCTTTCTGCATATCGGGTTTCCGGATAAGGGATACTATACCTGTACAAACAGTTGTACTGCTACTATGAAGGTGCAGTAACCATCTCAAACTTTTGCGAACAACATCAGTCAGTCCTTCCCACCTCCTGTCCTAAACTGAGCTCAATTGATGCACTTGCATCTAAAGAATCAGGAGCACACTTAATTTTAATGGCGAGTGCTGGACGTGACACCACCAGGACTTCAGCGGAATTGATTTGCATCGAAGTGTGAGCACAAGTGCAAGGATCAAGAGCATTGTCCCCTTGTGACTGCATTTACTTTAGAATTCTTAAAAAAAGACGCTTTATGGGAAAAAATATGTTGAATTTGCTTAAAAATTTACTTTGCTCCTTGCATTTACCGCTATAGTTTTTGTATGAGCAACACCAAAATTCTAAGAATAAGGAGAGCTCTCCTTCTCAGGACTCAACTATACCCTATTTCTATTGTAGAATCTGCTAAGTTTGCTGAGTTTTTCTGCTTATTGAGAATAACTCATTCTTGCACAATTGGACTTTTTTGGCACCATAGAGTAGCCCTGGCATCCTGCTTAACTACAAGGTAGCTGCATAGAACTAATATATGTAGATTTCATCTTGCCAGTGATATGCTCCAAAGCACAACTGGCTGCTGGAGGGTTTAGTAGCAAGCAAGTGCAATCCACTGAGTGCAAATAATGAAACACATTCTATTTTTGATCACTATTTTATGGATCATGGCACTATGGGTGAGGAATGCAGAGAAGTTATTGTTGCATGGATAATATGGTTGGGTGAGGGCAGACTTGCGGAAATACTCATTGCTACGAAAAAACAAGGGGGTTGTGGGAGCATTCAAACACTAATTAAAGAAAAAAATATATAGTGTAACTGGAACTCAATTGGCCATACTGTATAAGAAAAGACAAACATATAAAAAAGGAATTTGCATTCCCTGGTCACATGTTTTATTAGAAATTTAGTCTGTGCAAGAGCATACAACTGGGGATACTAGTTTTTGATAGTAGTTAAGGCCACCATATGGGGCTTATCCTGACATAGTATAGTGGCTTGCCAATTTCATGATCACTAACTTGTAACTAACCCCACCCCATAGATATTAGGGATGCAACGAATCCACTATTTTGGATTCGGCCGACCCCCCGAATCCTTTGACCGAACCAAATCCCAATTTGAATATGCATATTAGGGGTGGGAAGGGGGGGGGGAATTTTACTTCCTTGTTTTGTGCCAAAAAATCACGAGATTTCCCTCCTCGTCCCTAATTTGCATATGCAAATTCGGATTCGGTTTGGCCAGGCAGAATGAAAATGCTGCTGAAAATGGCCGAATCCTGGCTGAATCCCAAACCGAATTCTGGATTCGGTGCATCCCTAATAGATATGAAACTGTGCCTTCTTGCTCCTATTTCTTTCTGTAAGATAGCACTGCTCAAAAGTCCAGTAATGGTTCACAAGAAATGCTTTTGCAAACTGCACTCACAGGCACTTCTAGCATGTCCTAATTTGTAAATGTGCTCAGTTGCTTTTTTTGTCAGATTTAAAATAGGGAATACAGAGGAGAAGGGATGTAAACTAAATAGGACAAAAACAATTACTGAAATTAATGTAATATTTCAGTTCCTCGTATTCATACTGACTTCTTACTTTCAGCTTGACCCTTGGTCTTTGGTCAGAATATGTTCAGAGGATATCACAGACCGATTATCTGGTAAATGAAGCTCTTGGTGATGTTCTGGAGCAATGGATTTTGAGAATTATTATTATAGGTATTGTGGGGGAAGTCAGTTTCCCTGTTTAAAACCGTGAATGTAAGATGTCAAATTAATTATTCTTTTACAGAAGAAAAACATTTAATTAACCTTCCATTAATCATGGTGCAGAGCCATCGCAGCACATTGGACATCAAAAAGCACAACAGTTGCGAATCTTCAGAAAAGTCTAAAACTTGGATCTAGCTGAACAGGGAAAGGCACGGAGAAGAACAGAGGTGGAGTGAGAATTAATTTTATTGGGTCCTTTATAAAACAAAAACAAGGCTAAGTTACAGAAGGCTATAGCCACTAAATTCAGACACTACCATCCTTCTGTGGGGCCTTAAATCATCCTGTAGTAGAATAAAAAAGCTGAGGGGATAGTTTCAGGGTGAAAACAATGATTTACTGATTACTCTAGAACCTTAAGAGTTCAGTGACCTTGGCAGTTGAAAAATATCCTTCTCATAAAAATGTTTGTTAGAAAGAAGCCAGGGTTACATTTATCAGCAGTGGCACAATCAAGGGAACTGCAGATGTCTGTAGAATAATTGTCAATATCAAGATGCTCCTCCCAGAAAGTGTTACACAATGCTTTGTCTTAGAGCCTTGCTTGTTTGGAAACATGGCCCTCCATTTCCACATACAAACTAAATAAAAAACTGTTTAAAACTAATACACAGTTCTCCCAAATATGTTTTCTGCTCATTGAGGCTCATATAGGAGACTAGCGACTGACTATATATACTGTATATAAATATACCTATGAAACAACCTTCAGTCCTTTGTTGTATCTCCAATAACTGGTGGGCTTGTCGTGAAAATCCTGCATTGTCCATGTTTTAAAATGCATGATTCTCTAACAATAGATTGCAATAAAAAGAATAAATTAATGTTTTTTGTTTCTTTAACGTGAACCACAAACATATAGAACATCATCTGCCCTTTGGAGAGCTTATCAGATGGGATGTCCAGCTTGTCTATCTGATATCGTATTGACTGGGAGGACATCTCTAAATTAATGATTGAGCTTTAGGCTGCTTATACTAAACTCAACTTAGCTTGTTGCTATCGAAGTATTACTGAAAGACAGTTCAGAATATATAAGACTTGTTTATATAGCACCAACATATTTTTCAGCAATGTACTGAGATTATATATGATTCCCTGCCCCTGTGAATCTTACAATCTTAAGTCCCCATAACATACACCAATTTTATCGGTGTGAAAGGAACCCCACACAGACATGGGAAAAATATACAAATAGTGCCCAAGGCAGATTTGAACTTCAGTGCTACCCACTGATTCACCGTGCTGCATTTGCCTGGAGGCTGGGCTTTGCTGGCATTCTGTTTACATGTTGAATAATCTGTCTTTTACTTCATGATCTCCATCTTATACACAAAAGGACTCTTTTATGACTGCAAGATCAGTGGGCAACTCAAGCTTTTCCCCAAAGCCTTTTGTATAGTGCCATTCAGTCCTTCCTGCCTTCTGTCCCGATTTAGGTGCTGCTGAGATTATTGATGCAGGGGAGCACGTAAAAGCTGGAAAGTTTCTATAGAAATTAATGGGAATTGTCAACTTTATTGTTTTTCCTTGTTTATAAAGTCATGCAATATTTTTAGCCTCACTGAAAATGACTAAAACAATGTGATTTTTATTTGTGAGCTCCAGAATATAAAAATGCTGTTGCAGGAAAAAAAATAGTTCAGTGCATTTGTTGTGGTTTTTCCACTCCAATCACATTTTTTTTCCTTTAAATTTAAAAACTGATAAATCTGCCTCTAAGGATTTTTTTTCTGCAAAGCTACACACACACACAAATGACATCTGCAGCAATTATTTCACAGAACCTTTATAACTACAGTGTTTTTGGCTGAGCAATGTGCATTAGCCAGAATGAGAAGTACCCTAGATGTCACAGCAGTTATGGTACCAAAGCTTGGACATGACTACAAGTCCTGAAAGCTGTAATATTCATCAGGTCCATGGAAGATGATGCAACCATCTCTGCACAGCTAATCACACACTCCCCCATTAACCATGTGTCATAAAATGAAATTCGATAAACAACTGTACAAGTAGCTTTGCCTCCCTATGAATGCAGACCCTTGTTGATACCCATAGCACCCAATCATGCAGTGTGCTGATCAAAACTAAGTGCTGATTGGTTGCTATTGATACATACTCTGGTGAAAAGGGTAACCCTGGGGTCAGGTTCTCTTGTGCGCCCCAAGTGCTCCAGTCTGGCTTTATATACCAGAAACCTGAATTCTAGATTGAAATGTAAATTGAGAAAGAAAGGAATACAGAATTTAGCAATAATGAATAATACCAAGAAAAATATAGCTTCAATCATTCTAATTTTGGGTTGTTTTGGTCAGCGGCCCAATGAGACAGATTACATATTTAAAAATGATGCACATCCACATGATTCATCACTTCAGGCATAAGCCTACCTGCTTGTGCCACTATATTCTATTTTTTTGCAGCATAAAAAGTATCCTGTCTGTGGGAGAATCGGTTTGAAGAGTGATAGGTGCCATTTGAAACGTAGTCTTTATTTAGTCATTTAAAAGCAATGGCATCATTTATCTGAGCTATAGAAACAAAAAAGTGTTGTAAATAGTATCAAATAAAGATCAGTCTGGGAAAATCAGTACAACTGCTATTTTAAAAAAACAGAAATTCTTATTCTAAAGTTTGAGGGCGCTGCATCTTTAAATTTTTCATTTGCTTCGAAGCAAAAAGGAATATTATCCTCAACCTTTAGGAGAGGAGGATGAGTTTAAAATGGCCAGTGAGGGGGGGTGCAAATAACGCTTTCAACCTATAATATATAGGGGCAATCTACAAAAGTGCTTAACTGTACCTATGTTAATATAGTAAACATAATAAATCTCCTTTATTTTCCTATATTACCTTTAGCTAATGGTGTGTGTATATATATATATATATATATATATATATATATATATATATATATATATATATACTACTAAGTAAAAGTGTACACTGCTATAAATATATAGTTCCACCAGCACTTGGCTGTAATATTGCCAGTGACATTTACAACCTCTGTATTATAGATGAAGAAAATTATCCGCAGAATCATTTCAGCCAGGTCATTCTTGTATTGCTGCCAGTCCAAAGGTATTAAATCACTTACACACACCAACTCTTAAAATCAGAGGATATAAAAAGATTAAAAAGCAAAATAAACTGAGACTTCTCTAGTGTATTGAAAAGAATACTTATTCTCACATAATATGCAGTCAATGCTTAGTGTTTGTTAAATCTTTATTTGCAAGATTTTTACACATTTCTGAGGCGGACAGACTTGGGAATTTATTTTTCTAGGCAAGGATCAGGATGGCATATGTGGAAACCTTTTATAATGGATGTCAATGTTATTATAATATGAGGGGTTAGGTGATTTATTACATTCTCACCTCTAATAGCCAATGGCCCATTCAACATAAGCTGCTCAGAACAAACAGGTACACTGTTGTGGGAGGGGAGTTGACAACTGGAGTGCTATAGGATTTCACCCACAGACATTTCCATCTGTAGCTCACATATGTAGACTTTAGAGGCTTCTTTAGGCACTGCATTTTCAAGAAAAGAAAGGTACAGGTGTCAGAAAGTCTTGAAGCTGCAGAAGTCAGAAGCAGTAATTGGCATGATGTGTCATGTGTTGATCAGTCTACAAACACAGTTGTTATACCTATAGTATCTTTTTTTTTTTTATAAGCCAGGAAACAGACACCTCTAATTCTCTTTAACACCTGTGAAAACCTTATGTTTTAATCATGAGACATTTAGATTTTAATAAGTTGGTGATTATCAAGTCAACCCCTTTTGCTTTCCTTCAACTGTTGTATTGGTCAAAGGTAAAGATTAATCAGTCAAAGGATAAACTATCTGAGATTTATATCTGTGACCTATTACAGAACGTATAGAAAGTTTTTGTTTTCCTGCTTGTTTAATACAGCAAATCTTTTTATGTTCTTCTTTGCAGGAAATCTCTTTGTCGTCAGTTTGTCTATTGCAGATTTGGTTGTTGCTGTGTATCCCTATCCGGTCATTCTCATAGCTATTTTCCAGAATGGTTGGACACTTGGGAATATCCATTGTCAGATCAGTGGCTTCCTGATGGGACTCAGTGTTATTGGATCAGTCTTTAATATAACAGCCATAGCTATCAACAGGTATTGCTACATCTGCCACAGCCTGAGATACGACAAGCTTTTTAATCAAAGAAGCACCTGGTTCTACCTTGGCCTGACATGGATACTAACCATAATTGCCATTGTGCCAAACTTTTTTGTTGGATCACTACAGTATGACCCCAGGATTTTCTCTTGCACATTTGCGCAGACCGTAAGTTCCTCATACACCATAACAGTAGTGGTAGTGCATTTCATAGTCCCTCTTAGTGTTGTGACATTCTGCTACTTAAGAATATGGGTTTTAGTGATCCAAGTCAAACACAGAGTTAGACAAGACTTCAAGCAAAAGTTGACACCAACAGACTTGAGAAATTTCTTGACCATGTTTGTGGTCTTTGTACTTTTTGCCGTTTGCTGGGCACCCTTGAATTTTATCGGCCTTGCTGTGGCCATTAACCCACTCCACGTGGCACCAAAGATTCCAGAGTGGTTGTTTGTGTTAAGCTATTTCATGGCCTATTTTAACAGCTGTCTCAATGCTGTCATCTACGGTCTGCTAAATCAAAACTTCCGCAAGGAATACAAACGAATATTGATGTCCTTATGGACTCCAAGACTGTTGTTTCTTGACACGTCTAGAGGAACTGAAGGAATGAAAAGCAAGCCTTCCCCAGCGGCAACCAACAACAATCAAGCAGATATGTGCGTGTAAATACAACTTTCCACCAATGTGTACTCTGTTTCAACTATAAATATGAGTTACTTTTATGGCAGTCGCACCATGTGCCTAATTCTGTCCACAAATTCTACCCGTATGCCAAGTTTCTGAAAATCTTGTATAAACATACATTCTGTTGGCTTGATATGGACGAGAGGTCTTGCTTCTCTGTAGACAAGAAATATTTTGAAATGTTGACTGATTTGTTATTAATAACCATAAATGGAATGATCGTTTTTAAAGGTTATTTTATTTGAAGCACGTAGGCAAAGAAACACAGACATATTTAATTTCATGGCAGATAAAGTTCACTCTCCCCATTCTGTCCCCCTCTAAAGTTCAGCCCACATATTTTACAAACTCAAATTTAAAGCATATCTCAGTGTATCAATTTCTTATCACTTCTATTAGCAACGTATTAAATGCTTCTGCCACCCCTTCAGGTATTTTTTCATATTATTTCTGTTTAGTCTACAGCGTGTCCACTTATTTTTCCTGCAATGGAAAATCCTTTCCCTGCACTTTTTAAAGTTCCAAACTCAATGTAACTATTCAGTATAGAAACAGATTTTTTTCAGACCTAAAATCTGCTAGAAAACTTTGCAGTCAATCTTCTTTCAGTCCTCTTGCAGAGTCTTTGTTGTCTGGAGCTCTGAGCTTACATACAGTATTGACTGGCCTTCCTGAGCACCAGAACATCTTTCAGTAGGCCCAGGACCTAGTGTGCTCCAGCCTGGATAAAATTCTCATTAGCTCTTTCCTATTTTCACCAAAAGCCTATATAACTTCTATACAATCTATTTATTATGGGCTGTAGATGTTGGGCTCTCTGGTGCACTCTAGGAAGCCCTGTTCACTGTTTTACATATCACTGCCAGTACTGAAGCTGCTTTCTTTTCAATGGTTATTGCATTAATCCTATTCTGAATTAGAAACATTATATTCTATATAATATACACAATAATGTAGTATTTCCTATACATTTACTAAATAGACTCTATCCAGATACAGATTGTATTTTTTTAATAAATATCTGTAGTTATGTAAACCTTTCAAATACAGTGTTAAGGAACAATTGCAGTTATAAGCAATATATTTTTACAGTTACAAAGAATGTAGGTATTAGTATTTGTAGCTTAATTGAGTCTATTATACCGCTGGGGTACTCCAGGCTGCAGTAATGCACCTTGTGACTAATTTGCTTGCAAATTCTAAGAAAAGAGAGAGGGACTATGCATTGGAAGGTTTATTTATAAATAAATGTAAATAGCAGGGTTTTGTTGAGCTACAGCACCATCCCACTCACAAGCCCTATTTTGGCTTATATTGATGTATTCTGACCCCTGTAAAAGGGGGTAAGAATGAAGGAAAGAAAAAATATTTTGTAGCACATATAAAATGATTGCTAAAAATATTTGTAAACAAAGTCACATGAAATCAGCTGCATATACAGTCAGTCATACAGAAATATTGACATATATCCCCCCAATGCTGCTTTTTTGGATCTCGTTTGGTGCCAAGAATTTTGACCAAAGACCTCATGATAAGATCATTAGACCTTACAAAGGGTCCTTTATTTCTTTTTTTTAATCAACGTGGCATCCAGGAGACATCGGGTTTGTGCAATAACTGAGCACCATGACTTGCTTATCAATGAATATTCTCTTTTGTACAGTCATAATTAACAATCTGCTGCTTCTACATTTGCCGGTGATGTTTAGGCCAGCAGAAGCAAGGTCACTGTGGCTGCGCAGAGAGAAATGGTGCGAAAATGGTGATCATAATCAGGCCAAGAAAAGCACAAATTGCAATCATCTATCACATGTATGTCAAAGTACAACTTCTCAAAATGGCCCCATTAATCTACCACTACCTGTATTGTTTATCGATTTACACTTGGATTTATCAAGCTCATTTTTCATTCAAAAGTATCAAAAAAAAAATTTATTTTATAACTCTTGATGGAATTCACTTTTGTGTACATTTTCTAAATGATGACATTTGCATTTTATTTGCAATGTCCTTGAGCTTAACCCTGTGACATACATAACTGCACCCTGATGGGTTATTGGATAAGAAAACGACAATATTAATGAGTGCTACTGTCTCTAAAAAGTTGCTGAGATGACACTGTGTGACACATTCAACATAATGCATCCACTGTTAGCCATGAAGTATGCTGAAGGTGAATAGTATTGAACAAAAGTGTTTTGTCTTCCATAATCTTTGTTTAGCTCAGCACAAAAGCAAAGAATGTAACTTTGAGTTGCTACAAAATACATTTTTAAACGGAGTACGTCTCAGGAAAAGTATATACTGTATATATATATATATATATATATATATATATATATATATATATATATATATATATATATATATATATATATATATATATAATAATAAACATATCTATGGTGCCAGATGGATATGTTTGAGGAATCCATCATGAAGTGAGACACACATTGCTGTAATACCGTTTGTTGAGAAAAAGCATTGTCTTTATATGAAATGCACAATAAAAAATTTTTTTTTCCATTATTTTCATTTGATAAAACTATGGGATCTTAACGACAATATTAATGAGTGCTACTGTCTCTAAAAAGTTGCTGAGATGACACTGTGTGACACATTCAACATAATGCATCCACTGTTAGCCATGAAGTATGCTGAAGGTGAATAGTATTGAACAAAAGTGTTTTGTCTTCCATAATCTTTGTTTAGCTCAGCACAAAAGCAAAGAATGTAACTTTGAGTTGCTACAAAATACATTTTTAAACGGAGTACGTCTCAGGAAAAGTATATACTGTATATATATATATATATATATATATATATATATATATATATATATATATAATAATAAACATATCTATGGTGCCAGATGGATATGTTTGAGGAATCCATCATGAAGTGAGACACACATTGCTGTAATACCGTTTGTTGAGAAAAAGCATTGTCTTTATATGAAATGCACAATAAAAAATTTTTTTTTCCATTATTTTCATTTGATAAAACTATGGGATCTTAAAAATCTGGGCTGCATTTCTGCTGCATTTGGTTTTTACTGCATTATATTGCCAATATTTGACCGGTCATAGGCTGCCAATTTCACCATCATAAATGAAACCAATCACTTTCTGATCAACATCTTATTGGACTCAGATAACAAAGGACAGTTCTATCAGTCAAGGAACACTTGTCTTTGGTCTGCTGTTTTTCATGGATTTTCGTGGATTCTAATTGGATCCACTCATTTCTTCAGTGTGGCACTGTCAGATCTTTTTGTGTATGGCCATCTTCCTTCACCTGTTTATGCTAACAGAATCTTACTTGGCCGTAGATAGAAGGACCTGGTGAAAGGTCTAGTTGGGTTATATTCTACAAGCACTCTAAAATAATATGCATATGCAAATGTGATAAACGTGATTGACAAGAAGATTGATCGTAATGTCATTTCCTCAAGAACTGTGATTAGGTGAGATGATTATTGAAGGTCTACTCACACAGCAACATAAGGGCAATGCAAATCCAAAGCTTACTTTTAGAAACTTGTTTGAGATAGATATTACCTGCCATTAAAGGAACAGTAACACTAAAAAAGTGTTTTCATGGAATGACAATAAAATGTACTGTTGCCTGTACTGGTAATCCTGGGGTATTTGCTCCAGGAACACAACTATAGTTTATATAAGCAGAATGCGCCGAAAAGGACAATCTCGGGAGAGTAGAGTGGTGATCCTATTGCATCTATTAAGCAGCCATTCCACTCCAGTCACGTGGTATTCCAGAAAACAAAACGAAAAGGCACTTGGACTGCCATAGACATGGGATCCATAAGCAAAAAAATATAAAAAAATATAAATTTTATTCAAGGATGTTGCATTAAAAACATAGTGCACACAAAAATAGGTTGCAGGCAGGGTGAGAGCATGGCTTGACGCGTTTCGTGACTCAAAACTGGTCACTTCCTCAAGAAGCCAGTTTTGAGTCACGAAACCTATTTTTGTGTGCACTATGTTTTTAATGCAACATCCTTGAATAAAATTTATATTTTTTAATATTTTTTTGCTTATGGATCCCATGTCTATGGCAGTCCAAGTGCCTTTTCGTTTTGTTTATAGTTTATATAAGCAAGCTGCTGTGTAGCAATGGGGGCAGCTATTCAAGCACAGGATACACTCTAGAGAACAGATAATTCTGAAGAATCCCATTGTATACAACAGAGCTTATCTGTGTATCCTGTGCTTTTTCTCCTTTCCAGAATTTTTTTGGTGTTACTTTTTCTTTAACTGCTGCAGTTTGTATTAGATATCATATCCTTCTCTTGCACCAATTCTGTTTTTTGTGTTTCCACTTTGTAAATGAATGCAGCAGTTTGCACACTACAGCTGCCAACAGCCCCGTCAAAGATCAGTAGTACTGGAACAGTTGCTGCTGCAGTAATAACACTAAAATGGTACAAATGAATGACTGATTGAGCTTTCACATATCAATGTGTTTCTATAGCATGACAAAACATGCTATCACTAGGGAAATAACAGAAAATCGAGCACACGGAAAACCATTTAGCTCATCGTGCATTATCAAAATTGCTAGTCAAGAGAAGTAAGAAATGAAATATAATATTAAAGGTAAAAATTTAGTTGAAGAGATTTAAACCCTCTGTAAACTGCCCCACTGTTCCCCTAGATCTCTAACAGATACAAGAATATTCACTAGAATCCTGCTTCCCAGCCCTAACTCAGTAAGCTGGGTTGGCTGCCCGACAACACATAATAATCAAACATGAAAAGGGAGAAGATACTGATTTTAATTATTCGTTGTTAGAAAAACTGTGTTGCAAATCGATGCTAGAAATTCACCATGTATTCTTTTTCACTGGGACAAAAAACACATTTTTGTGCTGGAAATAAATGCTGAAAAAAAATGATGGCCACTGCCAATCATTCTTATATTCCCCTTGCCAAGTTAGCAATGAGGGGGCATTTTTATTTTTTGAAAAATATTTGTATAATAGTGGAAATGAGCTACTCTAATAGTAGTAGAGTTAGAGTAATTTTGTGGAAGCCATAATATACAGGGCACACAGAAAGGTGTAAAATAAAGCTTAAAAGCTAATGTTGATCGGAGAGAGATAACTGTATATTTGTGTCAAAAGTAACAGTTATTTGTTCCAGCCATTTAACCGTCTTTTCTGCTCTGCCTTCTTTTTTGCAATTTCAAACAATAGCAGCAAGTAATGGTATGAAATGGCTCATCCTACATTCGTCAACGTAATGTCAAAATGGTAGTGTGCAACTGCAGTTGCTATGGCAATAACACTAACATGGTAGAAAGAAATGAATGGCTCAGTGAATTTGCAGATAGAAGATGTTCAGGTAGTGTGACAAAACATGTTATCACTCACTAAATAACCAAAACCCAGCACACTGAAATCCATTTACTGCAGGATAGCAAATTCACTGGAATATAGTATTGGACATAGTATCGAGGCCAAATTCCAGCAGAAATATACCCACTACAATCAGTTTATCAAATTTTTGCACCAGGTACAGGAGAAGCTGTGTCAGTAATGCATTGCATGCAAAAAAGTGAAAATAAATCCAGTGAGGGTAAGGGCAGCACATGATTATGTGTTTGTTAACACGAAACGCGTAAGGCTGTGGACACAATAAAACTACTTTTTTACTTTGAAGACTTTGCCTTGTGGAAATTTGCCTTTATTGGAGTGCCTGCTTTAAAGTATTTTCAATTAAGGGCAGCACATGGACAATACATTTACAGCCCTTTTGATTGGTAACAATATACTAGGATTTGAACCAAGGACACCTATCGTTCACAAGGCTGATCAGAAGGCTGGCAAGATGTTTTTGGTAAACTTGGGCTTATTACCTGCCATCCCTGTTACATGTGACAAATCCCTTGCTATACAAGTCCTTGTAAAGTATCCTACAAAAGCTTACCTGCTTCAGAATACTTTAAAGGAATTGTTCAGTGTGAAAATAAAAAGTGAGTAAATAGATAGGCTGGGCAAAATAAATAATGTTTTCAATAAAGTTAGGCAAAAATGTAATGTATAAAGGCTGGAGTGACTGGATGCCAATAGAACAGAACCTGCGCCCGTTAGTAAATTGCCAATGTCCCTAATGAAACATGCTCATTATGAATCAAATTACTGGGTTCATACATACAACCTAAAATACATGTTTACGATGTTATTAGCACTGATACCTAACCCAGGTGGAAAAGTATGGAAACACTTTGCATTAGGGCAGCTAATGACAAGGATAGGACGCTTTGTTGATGACTCAGACTTATGGAACTTAAAACACTTAAGAGCTCATTTAAAGGTAATGTGATTGCTGTGTGTTGGGCAGGCAGAAGCTGAGACCATACAGTGGACATCCCAGGTCCCACTCTGCCATCACAGCCTAAAATAAATCCCTAGCCATGATTCACTGTTATTTTGTGCAGTTAAAGAGATACTGACACCAGAAATTAAACTTTATTTTACATCTATCATAACATTGTGTTTGCATGCAATCTATGATTTTACCATAAAAGAATCTGCAGATTCTTTTACACTACACATCTGATCCCCATGTTCCTCTATGAGGGGGCTGCTTTATTTGTGCAGCAGTATTCTGTTAGCATTAGAAATTCTAACTGACATGTTGAGAAGGGACAATCAGGTTGGCAAAACAGTTAGGTTTAGGACCTTCAAGTAGCAATTACTAACAAAAACATCTATAAGTGAAAAATGATCAACATGAGCTATAGGTCATTTTTAATGTACATTCATATTTTGAAGAATATTTTTTTAGTGTCAGTATCACTTCAAGCTTCTTTGAACTTTTGCTGGCCATAGGCTGATCTGCATTCTCAATAACATAGTATAGTAAAAGAATAATGAAAAAATTACAGAAACCCAGGAGCTGCTCAATAATAAATCATGTTTTACAGGATGTCACATTCATCTTCTAATGTATATGAGAAATTCATTTTATGTAACTGGCTTACAGCCAGTTTGCTAGGCGCTGCATTACTTTGCAGTTAAATTTCCTTCAGTTTCAGGTGGGTGGGGATAATTAGTTGCATCTAAACAGACTGTATAAATAGAGCCCCTGGGACTCCAGTGGAGCTTGCTTTGCTCATTTTGCAATTGGGAACTTTGTCAATGGGCTCTGTAGTTGGGTACTTTGTAAGTGGGTGAGTGAGTCTATTCTAAATTTTTCTTGTTTAGTGCTCTGAAAATGGGATAATAAGTGCTACCAAGATTGACGGCACAGTCTGCCATACATAAAAGTACTTAACTCTGTGGTGGATGTAGGCTCCCTCGAAGGGAGACACGGGAGCACAGCTGGTGACATCAGGGTGAGACGATAATGTTTAGGAGAAGGCAGTGGCATCAAGAGCGAGTCCTGTAACTGGCTGGATTCTAAATCAATTAAGACAGAGTTCTGTCTACGGGTAGTTAGGTATAGAAATTTGTATACATATTATACTGTATATATATATATATATATATATGGACGTTTATCTTTTTAGAACCCAAATTAACTATATAATTGACCTTGTACCATGACTTCTATATTATAAATATACTGTATATTGTGTTGGCCCTAAGTTCAGGTAACAGCAGCCCAGAGCATGAACTGTGAATCAGTAGAAGACCGGAAGCTACTGGGGGCATGACCTTAGACTGATACATAAGCCCAACACATAAGAAGTCATTTCCAACCCAAAAGTGAGGTCCAAGTGTACTTTTGGAAGCAATTGTCATATTTTTTATCCACATTGCCGTGTTTTTCCCATAGATCTAGTATAATTGTGGTGGCGAGGGGGAGACTCAATCGAAAAAAATAAATAAACACACTTGTGCATGCCCATTGATGCAAATCAAATACAAGTCTGAAGAAAATTTCCATTGTTGGGACAAGGTAAATCAAAATGACTGTGCACAATCCTTCTGAGTACGCCAGTTTCCTCCCACTCTCTAATAACGATGCAAGAAGGATTATAAGCATCTGGTAAATCTGATCCGTGTGTGATGGGGATCTTAGATTGTATGGACTGATATGAATGACGAATGCCTTGTGTGACATGGCAGCACTATATTTATTAAGAATAACAATAAAGTCATGTAAATGCAACTTTTTTCACGGAAACGCCGCCATTTAAACTGTTAGATGCTTGCACTCCATAACAACCAGTTAGACAGTCAAAACAATGTGCATTCTTAAAATTTCTTTTAAAACACATTTACAGCCACCAGTGCACCCAAAGTGGTGTTAGCTCCAGGGTTTTCAAAATACACAACAAAATTGCATATAGATGTGATATTGATGCAGAGTGCCAGAAGTGATTTGTGTCAAAGTACAAGCGCAGCTGCAATTACACTGGAATTATGGTGAAAATGCTTCACTGAGGGCAAAAAAACATGGTGATTATGTTCTGTTTTTAGGTTAAAATATGTTATCCTCCTATTACTGCAAATTGAATATGCTGCTTGAAAGACGAGTGTGTTCTCCATGTTCTCTATATTTTCAGATTGTTCCTGTCATCTGAAATGCAGTTTTGCCAACATTATATAATTATGCAATTTATTTCAGTTAATGTGGTAGAGGTAACTTATATAGAAGAGGTGTTTTTGTCAGTTTTATATGATATTATTAATAATGAAATCTTTATATGTCAGAATACAGAAAGTTCAGCTAGTTCAAATCAACTAGTTATTTTTGCCTGTGATATACATTTAGGATTAAAGGATTAAAACAGCAGACCAGTTCCCTTCTTGGAATCTTGCATGGAGACTCATTAAATAAGTGTGCATTTTTGGTTGAAGATAACAAACATTCTTTAGGTGGCCAACTGATTTCTGTCTCAAAAGAGGGGGAGGAGGAAGCAGACAGACCTATAATTGCAGTGTAGAAGACCTCAACCAAGTATGGGGTCAGTTGTACACACCTGCCATTCCCAGTGCTGGTTTACCCACCAACATCAGCTACCAATACTAGACTTCTCTCAGGTGAGGTACCTCAACCAACTGTTTTATTTTAAACAAGTGTTGCAAGGTCAGTGGGGACACAGATGGTCCTATCAGGAGAGAGGTTTGAGGGAGGATCCTACAGTTATTCAGTTGTTGCTCCAGCTGGCAGTGTAAATACGTATTATTATTTTCATTTGTTTTAGAAAATAAAAATGTCATTGCGAGGCTGCACAGCTGCAACCAGTGTCAGACTGGCCCACTGGGATACCAGGAAAACTCCCGGTGGGCCCAGGTCTCAGTGGGCCTCTTACTTCTAACCATTTGGCCTATTTCATGGTCTTCTCCTTCTTTATGGGAACACAGAGGCTTTATAATGGAAGAATAGAGTATAGTATGTAGAGAAAAGAAGCTAGGAGAATAAAGAGTTTGAGTGAGAAGAGGATAGTTTGGAAAGAGGGGCCTCAGCCTAAGGTTTTCTGGTGGGCCCCTGGTATCCCAGTCTGACACTGGTTGCAACACCAAGACATTTTAGTTAGTCTACATTCTATTTAATAATGACTACACATCTTCTATCCAAAGGACAATTAAATGAGGTGGGAATAAAGTTCCTGACACTGGTTGAAGTTAACTTTCTTATCCCATGTAGAGAAGCAACTGGAAATAACCTGTACTGAAATAAAAAATCGAATAATTCAAAGCAGATGAGAAATGAGTGCTTTATCTAGTCCGCTTGTTGTGGTTGTGGTTTGTAAGCTCAGGCCCAGTCTGAACAAATTTAGATTCATCTTTTCACTTAGATCTCTCTGAGGAATCTGTAATTCAGTGCAATAGATTAACCTCTACTAAGTCTGGGAAGCTTTACCATAAATTGTTTCTCTCCTCATATAGATAGATTAGATAGACGTCTGGAGCCATGCTGTGCAGTGCCATATAAATCTAGGAATGTTTTTTGCCTACAGGTTGCTTCACTGTGTCAGTTCAATTAAATGTAGGTAAAGCATGACAGGCATCATACTAATAAGACTAAAAAATTAATTTAAATATTTTATTTTTGCTGAACCACTCTTAGATATGAAAAAACAGATTATTTAAAACAAAAACAACAATTAAAAAACTGAAGCACATCAAAAGGAGATTTATTTAAAATAAATGTAATTTTTGCCTATGTTTGTTAACAGGCACCGTATTATTGGCACTGCTCATACTGTAAAATCTCATATCCTCACCATTAAAGGAGTGATTCATCTTTAAGTTAACTTTTAGGGGGTTATTTATTAAAGGTCGTTTTTGTGAGGTTTATAAGGTTTTTTTCTACCTTGAATAATAATTTATGAAAAAATCTGAATGCCAAAAATGTGATCGCATGTAATCGGGGAAAAACTCGAATACCTTGAATTTATCGAGTTTATAGGATAAAAAAACCTCAAATTTATCGAGTTTTCAGGGCGCAAACCTGCGTAAAACACCAGAAAATCATGAAGGCAAAAAACATTTTGGTTAAAGGGACATCTGCCATTAACTTCTACATGACCTTTACAGATTTTAGCTGGAGTATTTTCAGATTTGGGCTTCTAGCAGCTTCGGGGCATAATAAATCTCAAAAAATTCGAGTTTTTTAGTTAGACCTTTAATAAATAACTTGATTCAGATTGGGTTCGGTATTTGGCCATACCCCTAGATACAGGAATTCTGACGGACCCTGAAAAGCAGGGGTTGGCGCATCCATAAAGTAGTGATTAAGTAGTTCATATTATGGCCAATGCACTCATCGCCAAAGAGATACATGGTTTGCATGAAATATTCTTCTCAAGATTATTAAGCAATGATTTACAAGTAATATATATCCTTCACACCAGTCTCTGCCCCATGGAGCTTATAGCCTAAGGGTACTATCACAGTCATCCTATGGTCTATTTCATCAGGAGCTCATTAACCTCCCTGTATGTTTTTGGAGGGCGGGTGTTACCTCATGGAATAAGAAGGTATTCATTTTTTAAAAATATGGTAAATGTATGCAAATGACAACATTCTTTCTTGGGAGATCTTATTCTCTAAACATTTCATACCTGAAAAGGATAAATTATAGTGTTACTATGTGAGACATTTCTATAAAACAATCCTAATACAATAAAT
This sequence comes from Xenopus laevis, assembly GCF_017654675.1. Taxonomy (NCBI): domain Eukaryota; kingdom Metazoa; phylum Chordata; class Amphibia; order Anura; family Pipidae; genus Xenopus; species Xenopus laevis. Next base: position 50,028,197 of record NC_054385.1, read on the forward strand.
GTATACTGAACTAGAAGATAAACCCAGTCTTAAACAATATAAGAATTATGTCTTCAAATATATGGATCCGAGCTCAAAAATCTAACCAACCTTTAAAGTGATACTGACACTAAAAATTTTTCTTTAAAATATGAAACTACATTTAGGGGCCAATTCATTAACTTTGAGTGAAGGAATAGAAGAAAAAAAACGTTGAATTTCGAAGTGTTTTTTTGGCTACTTCGACCATCGAATGGGCCACTTCGACCTTCGACTACGACTTCGAATCGAAGGATTCAAACTAAAAATCGTTCAACTATTCGACCATTCGATAGTCGAAGTACTGTCTCTTTAAGAAAAAACTTCGACCCCCTAGTTCGCCACCTAAAAGCTACCGAACCCAATGTTAGCCTTTGGGGAAGGTCCCCATAGGCTTGGCTAAGTTTTTTTGGTCGAAGGATAATCATTCGATCGTTGGATTAAAATCCTTTGAATCTCTTTAAGTATGTAAGAAGTGAGCTTTTTATTTATTCAACAATTCTACCTAAACAACTAACCTCTTCTCTATATAGAATTCTAATAACCTGGTTAACACTTAGGGGCAGATTTACCGAATGTAAATCCTTCGACTTCGAATATCGAAGTCGAAGGATTTACCGCAAATAGTTCGATCGAAAAAGCATTCGATCGAACGATTAAATCCTTCGAATCGTTCGATTCGAAGGATTTTAATCCATCGATTGAACGATTTTTCTTCGACCAAAAAAAGATTGCAAAGCCTATGGGGACCTTCCCCATAGACTAACATTGACTTCGGTAGGTTTTAGGCGTGAATTCAGGGTTAAATTCGGCAGTTTCGCCACCGACAAATAAATTTGCGAAATTTGCAGTGAAAAATTGCCCATTGACTTTAATGGGAGCTGGCATCAACATTGACTATGGCGCCCATTTTGATGCCGGCGCCAAAATCGCTGTTTCACTGATTTTTCACCAGTTTCTCTGGAAATTCCCCAAATTCGTGGTGAAGCGAAATGGGACACATTTGCCCATCACTAGTTTGTAGTGTATTCTCAGATGAAAAGCAGAATCATACTTATGTTATGTTTGTGAAACTCAAATTTTCTGCTGCAAGAAAGTCAATATTTAAAAACAGGATTAAGAGTATTTCTCCCACTGTGATAGATGCCTCTGTCTCAAGGAGTGTTGCATCTTGGATCATGTTAAATTTAAATTTGACTCAGATACATTTAGAAAATAATTGCTACAGACATTGTAGTAAAAACAGGGTTGGTAATTTGAGAGTTTATAGAAGTAATTCTTTAATACCTGTATCTCTTTAAAGTGCGGGATCTCTTATCTGGAACCTGATATCCAGAGTTTAGACTTACGGGAAGGCCATAAAGTCCATTTTAGGCAAAAAAATTTCAACTGTTTAGATGAATTCCCTTTTCTTCGCATTAATAAAACATTACAGGTATGGGAACTGTTACCCAGAATTCCTGGGACCTGCGGTTTTCTGATAAGGGATATTTCCATACTTTGGATTACCATACCTTGTCTACTGTAAAATGGTTTAAACATTCAATTAAACCCAACAGGATGTTGCTTCCAATAAGGAATACTTATATATTTTTTAGGATCAAGTACAAGGCACTGTTTTATTATTACAGAGTAAAAGGAAATCATTGAAAAAAATTAGGATTATTGTCTTAAATGGAGTATGACCATCATGTAATTCAGAAACTTCTGGATAATGGGTTTCCAGAAAACAGATCCTATACTTGTACCTTGTATTGGATGGTAACTAAGCTGCATGAAACCATAAACAATCTTCTTGTTTTTTTTTTTTTAGTAGACAGGTTAAACAAGTACGGTGAAACCTCCAGAAAAGCCCTTATCCAGACAACCCCAGGTCATAACAGATCCAATAACGGTATTATCTTTTGCTTCTTATGGCTCTTTCTTTGACTTCACTTATTTTACAATTTACTTTTTACAATATCATAGCAGAAGTGTTTGTGGAATATCGATGTCTATGCTGTTCCTAAATTGTGTATTCCTTGTGGTTTATCTAAAAGGTAATTACATGAGTGAAAAACAAAAAAATGGAGTGTGAAAGGAAACCCACGCAAGCATGGGAGAAAAATAAAGTATCCAGGCTGAAAGCACTGTTTTACTGTATTGTTCACACATTTCATTTGCTGGATGCGTTCTTTTTAGCATACACACGACCGATGCCAGGTATGGACCTGTTATCCAGAATCCTCAGGACCTGGTGTTTTCCAGATAACGGATCGTTTTGTAATTTGGATCTTAATGCCTTAAGACTACTAGAAAATCATGTAAACATTAAATAAACCCAATAGGCTGGCTTTGCTTCTAATAAGGATTAGTTATATCTTAGTTTGTAATAATAAAACAACACCTTGTACTTGATCCAGAGAAAAAGGAAATCATTTTTTAAAATTTAGATTATTTGGATAAAATGGAGTCTATGGGAGACAGCCTTTCCATAATTCAGAGCTTTCTGGATAATGGGTTTCAGGATAACGGATCCCATACCTGTATTCCATCCAATTGCAGTTATTCCAGCACTTGCGGTTTTATAAAAGCTATCCAAAGCCTGGGTCTTATATTTTATAGACCTAAGCAAATAAAGCTAAACAACTAATAGCTAAATATATATTCACAGTGCAGGCCAAAACAGATTTTTTTCAGGGCAAATCTAAAAGTTAAAAAAGAAAAGTATTTTTGTGTCGATTAGGTGTGTATCTTAGGTTAGGCTAGCACGTGAATGCTGTCAGATTCACTTGAAATTCTTGCCTGCCATAACTGGTATGGAATACACCTTTCAATGTAAGTATTTTAGAGGAAAGTACATTTTTTTAAACATCATGGTGTAATGAAACCACGCATGGGGTTGATTCAATACTATGTGTAAAATTGTTGTGAAAGGTGTTATTGATTCATGCACCAAAAAATTCCCAATTCAGTCATACAGAATGTACACAGTTTACTTGTCTGGAGCAATTTGTAGACCTCCTATAAAGTGATAAATGGCAGTTTGAAAGCACAGTTGGAAACTATATATAACTTACGTCATGTTTTTGACATAACTGGGCTTTGTGTAGGTTGGATTTTGGGGCATGAAAAGGGTATTTTGAGAGAATTACAAAGTTACAGCCCCATTGGTGAACACTGAAATCTGCATCACTGACCACGACAACACTAGTATTCATTTTTAAATGCTGGGTACGGTCATAGTGTATGCAAAAATCAGCTTTAAAAAAGTATAGATGTTTACAACAAAAAATTATTTGCTTGGTGGCATTTTTATGAGTCCCCAGTGGTGCAGTTGAGGGGTGAGAGAGGAAGGCTTCTCAAGGGGGCCTAGGGTTGTTCTCACTGAACCAGCGGTGCAGTTCAGTAGGGGCATAATGTTGTTCTCTGGGTTTCATTCCCCTTTAACAAAAGTACTTAATTGACTTCTCCTCTGAGATGCAGATTTCTATTGTTGTTTTCATTAATTAGTGTGCAGTTAATAGTGCAGCCTCTGGCATTCCTCAATACTCTGCTTCTCTTTTTTTGCAATAATTAATTTGCAATAGTTTGGCAGCTCACAAAATGCAAATAGAAGGATTATTTTACTACATTAACTCCCCTCCTGCCTTGGTAGTCTTCAGCATGTTGTGATACCAGTTTCTCAAGGCGGATTTTTAAATATTTAATGAAAGACAGAATGAGGACAGACAGGCGGCAATTAATTAACTGGCAGGAAAAAAAAGCTGTACAGCATTTGGAGGAGAGCAGTCCAACTCACTGTTTTGTCTTCACATAAAAGAATATCTTAGCTCCTTAGAGAACTTCTACTTCTTTCAAGTCCTTAGAGTAATGATAAGAATGGTGCAGATTGGCTCAGGTCTAGTAACATACAGCAGCTAATGAGATGTTTTCAAGCAGGAGACCAGTGAATACTATCTGCTATGGGTTACAAGAAAAGTAGCAAACTTTGCACTTTTAATCACATTACTTCCCTGTCTTTATAATAAGCTTATTTGAGCACTGTGGTACCCCTGCCTTATTGGCTAAAATAGGTGCAGTAGACTATTTAAAGCTAGTTGCCAATCAGTTGCTGTTGGTTATCCCACGGTCACTAACTTTGGCTGCAGTTACAGCTATTTGTCTGTTGGGGTAAGTCTCTACCACCTTTGCACAGCTGAATCCGAAAATGTTGTCCATTATTCTTGTTCAATCTCTGCCAGGTTGGATGAGGTCTCTTGGCAAACAATAATGTTCAAGTCTTGCCACAAATTCGCAGTCAGGCATTTGGATTTGACTGGACCATTCTAAGGCATTGAGGTTATTGCTTTAAAACCACTATAGTGTACCACTGCTTGTGCATTTAGGGTTATTGCCCTGCTGGTAGGTGAATCTCTGCCAAACTCTCAGGTCTTGCCCTCAATCCTGACAAGCTCATCAGTCTGACCGATGAAAAGCAGTCGCACAACATGTTGTTACCATCACTATGATTCCCTGTGGGGATGGTAGTTTAGGCCACACAACATTATTCACTAAGGCTAACAAGTTCACCAGAACCACAGGTTTTCTGTGTCGACAAAAAGCCAAACTCCTCACAAATTTGATGGACATTTTCAGCAATAGTTTTCTTTTTACCATTCTTGCATAGTGCTCAGATTCATGGTTCATCTATGCATCTCATTTGTGGATCTCTCTGGTGCTTACCATTGGCTGTTTATGTTCCTGCTCTTACTAAAACCCTACTTGCCTGGTCACTGAGATTTGGTGTCTAGACATAGTTTCCCTATTTTGTTTTTTTAGTCCAGCCCTAATTCTGCTGCAGAACTTTATACTAGACTTGTTTTTACAGCTTCTTAGTCTTCATGAGACTGTTTTAGGACTTCAGTGAATTCATATTTTTAGGTTTGGTTGACTATGAAATGCCCCCCCCCCCAAAAAAAATTGGCCAAATACCAAAATGAATGAGAACTCTTACTTGCATATTAAAATTTAAGAATGATAAAGAAAAGTTCCATCATTTGTCAACAAAAATTGTTGCATTCATCTTCCCAGATTTTTAAAGTGACATGACTTTCAAGATTCAGCTCAACTAAACTCTAAGCATAAGATCCATCTCCTGCAAAAATGTTTAAATTTGTATTAATCAGAATTCTGGATTCTATGCATCACCAGTTAGATATGTGTGGGTTTATGCTCATGAACATGGCAGGAGCCTGTGGACTATTTTAACAAGTTGACGCCATCGACAAACACGTGTATATTTATATAAATATATAATATATGTATATATATGTATATATATATATATATATATATATATAAATTGTGCAGTTAATTTAGGACTGCTGCAACTGTATTTTTGTTATAGTAGCCCTTTAATCTCTAAGCTAACCTTTTGCCGCAAGATATCCCTATCTGGTGCTTGTGGCTGGTTTCTTTGTGGTGACATCAGACATTAGAGATATACACAGTGCTGTATCTTACATTCGTGTTTACACATTGGACACAAACAGGCAATTCTTTTTACTGTCTTTATAAGGTAAATTCTCTTGCAAGAACCTTAGTTTGAGCTCCAGCACACCATGTGTCTCTTATTAAATTAATTTAATTAATACAATACCACTATATTTCCAATAGACAAACACAATCACAGGCATGGGATCGCTTATATGGAAACACCTTATCCAGAAAGCTCTGAATTACAGGAAGGCCATCCCCCATAGAGATTTTAAGGGCATTATTGTATTTTTTTTAAATTATTTGCCTTTCTACGTAATAATAGAACGTACCGTATACTTAATTCCAACTAATATATCATTGATCCATACTTCTTGCAAAACAATTCTATTGGCTTTATTTAATTTTTCAATTACTTTTAGTAGACTCGAGGTACATTGATTCAAATTACAGAAAACCCCTGAGCATTATGTATAATAGGTCCCATACTTCAACAATTAGTTACAATACAGTAGTCCAGCAAGATCAAGAGAAAGCAAGAATTGCGTACTGCATGGTTTGCATTTGAAATATATATATTGATTTTGCTGCATTTCTAATGCATACTAATGGAACTGCACTAGCGTAATCATAATTTATTGCTGTCCAGGTCCAGGGATAGTACACTGATTTCACGGATATATGTAAAAACAATATATTGCATTAAAATCTGAGTCCAACAAAGCATTATCCTATGTGCAGTGGTTAAGAAATATGGATCAAGTGAAAACATGTTTGCTGATGGCTCAAAGCCAATAAAGTATTGCTGCTACTATCTGCTCTGATTTGTCTGTATCTACCTGCTGACGTAGGATCTTAAAACCAAAAGGATATTATCATACCTATTGAAACATGTAACATCAGATCTAATGAAAGGTGATTGAAAGGTGGTTTGTGCAATAAGGTGCAATATTTCACATTTCCTTTGGGGCCCAGGATTAACTATAGCAGTACTCAAGGTCATCAGGTTATTAGAACAGATACAGATTCAGGGTAATAGATGATCTTGTTTTCAAGTACTTAAATCTGATTAAGACGAATGTATAGAAGGCAGTGCTTATTAGTCGCCTTTAATTAAGAAATGGTGCAATGAAAGGTTGATAAAATGTAGCTATTATTTAATTACTTGAATATAATGCAAACAAACATAGAGTTAATACAGAAAATGAGAGGTGTCTACAAATCTCCAAATATCCTAAACATGTTACATGGCTGGTGACTGGAAATAGAAATAGATGCCATTATATTAAGACTTATTTACTTGGTACCTATACTACCTAATACTGGTCAGGCTATTGAACAGATATCACTCATTTGCTATTAATTTGTACTAAGCAAGAGTGCCCTGTTTTAGTTATAGGAACTTGATATAGGTGTGCAGAGGGCAGACATATACTTCTTGATCATATTAAGGCATAGCATTCTCAAACATTCTGAGCCGAATACTCCAAAGCCCTTCTCTGCATCCTGTAGGGTAGTTGTAAATTTATTGTGACACATATTTATACTATGCCATACCTGCTTATTTGCATTTACAGTGCATACATAATGTGTAAACATTCAGCATAATGGAAACCAGCACAGTGATCACTAATCAGAAACTGATAACGCTATCCAAATATTAAGGGGTTATTTACTAATATCCGAATTTATCTCGTATTTTATTAAAAAAAAACCACAACCAAACTCCCAGGCTCGATTTGACCTTATTTATTAATAGAATAACCCGATTTAATTGGATTGTGGAAAAACTCAATATAATCAAGTTGAAAACCAAATTGCTTAAACTGTTTTGGCTTTTTTCCCGAAACGCTCGATTTTTTTAAAAGTTTTTGGCCAAAACTCCCCAAAAAAGTCAGATTTTCGGGCTAAACCCAGTGCAGACATAATCAGTGTCGGACTGGCCCTCTGGGATACCAGGAAAACTCCCGGTGGGCCCAGGTGTCAGTGGGCCCTTGTGTTGCTAAACATTTGGCCTATTTCATGGCCATTCCTTATTTCTATGAGAACAGATAGGCTAAATAGATGGAATAATAGATTATAGTATGTAAAGAATAGAGACTAGGATAATAGTGGTTGAGTGAGGAGAGGAAGAATAATAGTACTGAGAGTGGACCCCTGGTCTAAATTTTCTTGGTGGGCCCCTGGTCTAAGGTTTTTGGGTGGGCCCCTGGTGTCCCAGTCCGACACTGGACATAATAATGATAATCTCAAATTGAGATAGGTGTCTCTCCCATTGACTTAAAACAAGGGAAAGTTGTGCTCACCACTAATTTTTAAAAACCATTAGGCGGGGGTGCCATGAGGCTGTGACCACAAAATACATATAGTCAAATACAAGAGTCCTCTGCACTCAACCCATTATCAATATATTTAAGACAGAGACATTTTGTGCATACTGCTACTGAAAAATGCCTTACCCTTTAAACAAAACAGGGGTTGTTTGTCCATATATTGCAATATATTTAAGCTGGCCAACTAAGTCATCCCATATCTGGCCAGTCCTACGCTCAATTTTCATCTGATTCATAAAGAATTCTATTGCTTCATTATACATTCTCCCATTGACTTATACAGGACCTCTTGACAGGTCTGAGATGGGCCTTTTGCAGCATCTTTCATAATAAATCTTGAAATATTCAAGTTTTTTTTCCACCAGCAATTCAGGTTTTTGCCCTAGAAAGCCCGACCAGGTAAATTCGAGGTTTAGTTAAATAACACAGAATGCAGTTGGCAAAGTGCAAAAAATGGCTGCAATTGGCCTTCTGGTCTTTGCCACAGGGCACTGCATTCTGTTTTGATTTCCGCTTGCCCTTTTAGTACAGTTTTGACTGCATTAGTTATCAATGTATTGGCGAGGGGCAGGAGTCCCTTAACCACCCGTATCACCCACTAACTTTCAGGCCACAAATTGTCCTGTCCTTACTGCCTGCTCTGTGGCAACGGCTGGAAGGACAGTGTTGGTCTGACTCTGCTCTTTGCAATGAATGTTTCGGCAGCTAACAACTGCCCTGCTCACATGTACAGCCTTTAAAACCTGTGTACAATGAATTGAAGCCATTAGCATAGACAGCGTAGCCCACAGAGATTTTAGAGCATTTACTTGCCCCTAAAAACTCCTACTAAGAATGGGAGTATTTGACACCTCCTTGTGGCTGGTTCTTATAACTGCGGCCAAGATTTGACCACTTGTGTTGATCAAAAGTCATTAATGGAATTGTATGTCCATTCGTGCCATTTGGAGAGCATTTTCTGGCTTTTAGAATACAAAGATTCTACAAAGATCAAGCAGCGCATTCCCTAACTATATTCATTTGCATTAACACATCTCTCCCTATGTATGAAAGATGGAATACTTCTTTAGCTTAGAACCATTAATTTTATTAGCAGAACAGAGTAAATAGTTGTAAACTGCTGTACTGGGACTCAAACAACCAAAAATGAATGTACAGAATGAGGGAGGGGGATCAGATACAATCATCGAATCCAACATCAAGCACATGATGTCACTGAAAAAATAATATGCTAATTACTAGGTCCTAAAAATAAATGCTTATTAAGATAATAAAGAAGCAGCCCTTAAAAGAGATCAATTGATTTATTAGTAGCTTGCTTGAAATTGCCCTGTACACACTCTACACAGAGCAGCCTGCCTAATCATAATGAAATAATTCCACTTTACATTGATATGTGCTGACATGCTGACCTTCAAATGGCACTAATTATGTTTTAGTAAATAAAGTTGCAGTTAATGAGCCTGCGACAGGTTGATGTGTGGCACAGGGAAATAAAATGAATATAAAAAATGAAGCCAATTTTGTTCCTTCCTTGATTTCAAACCTTAAAAAAAAGGTCAAGAGTATAATGAAATAGCAGATAAATAATTTCGGATCAAGTTCTTAGGAGATTTCTGGGATGGTTTGCTATTGATACTGATATTTAATGGCCTAATGATGGGTACACTTGTAATGCTGTTGAAACCTGCAAATTTATATAGACTAGAATAACCCATGTAATATATTCCAAGGCTCATCAGAACATTTTGTGCTGTTTCGAAAACCTAAATGCTCTATTTGAGACAGAGAGGAATAAAGTTGGCAGTATTTGCTGATACATGGAAAATGTTCTTATGAGGTAGAACTGAATTGTTTCATCTCATCAAAACATTATTGCAATCCGTGGGGAGTGAATCTTGAAATACATTTTTATTTTGTAAATAAATTTTTCCCATTATTTCATTTGCAAGCATGTTCCTGATAAAGGATGGCATAGGATGGGATATATATTCTTTCAAGCATGTGGTTATAGCCTAACATTGATGGATGTATTTTATAGAGGATAATTCACATATGCCCAATATCTGGCCTGCAACCATATAACCTTATTAGCTAAGTTTAATAGCCATACCCTCATCAATACTTGACAGGCTTTCCTGATTAATGTTTCAGTTAAAGGGCAGCTGGATTAAATTCTTAATAACTTTTCCAACACAGCATTACATTTAACTCTATATACTTTCTGTCTCCTAAACTGGGAATGGTAAATTCTGAATAAATCTTCCTTTTCTCTTCTTTTTTGGATCAACAGCCCCTAAAAAATGTAGCCTTACTGCTATAATGGGTTAAGCTTGAGCTCAGCTACTGGCACCCATGCAAACCTGTATGTTTTCACAATGTTTGGCAAGTCAGTCTAACCATTCGTACAGAATAACTTTAGTGCCTCTGACTTATGTTGTTCCAAACAGAATACAAGTAAACTGAAGAAACATACATACAATCCAAATATAAATGTCTTGTTTCCCTCCACCTACATTTTTAGTCATAGCACTTACATGTTTCCTATTTTATTGTACAGCTCTTACAACCAAGCCAATTGGATTTGACATTATATTAACAGAGACTTCTCACTTTTTATAGTTTTACAGGTTTCCCGTGATATAAGAATCTCTTGCTGGGCTGACAACAAAGGGTTCTTTCCTTACATTTATATCCTTTATAAAATATGTGTTATACGTAGTGTTTGCAAGATAAGCTTTTCAAAGTGGATTTAAATCAAAATACTACTGAAAGGGAAAATATACACGCCTCTTTGAAATGAGCTCATTTGATTGCGTCAGTCAAAGGCAACTGGACATTAAGGGGCTATTTATCAAAGGTCAAATTTTAGTGTTTGTATACCTTGAATGAACTCACAAATTGAATGGTTTCTAATTTAAAAAAAAACTGAATGGAAAAACTCGAATCTATGATTTCGGGGGTTAATAACCTGCAAACTCTATTTGATCGAATTTTTGTTGAATCGAATTCTCTTGAAATTTTCTTGAATCGAATAGAATTGATTGAGTTTTCGGGCAAAACCCCATGGAAAAATCTCAAACATCTTGAAGGCTATGGACATTTTCAAATGGTTCAAGTGACCATTGACTCCTACTTGGCCTTGACAGGTTTTAGATGGTGTATTTTTTTATTCAAGTTATTTCCAGGATTGGGGATAATAAATCTAGAAACATTTTAGTTTTTTTACCCAAAAATTTTAATTTTGACCAAAAATATAAACTCAAAAATGTCCCGTTGCCTTTGACTTAATTCTACTAGATATTGTTTATATCATAACCTGGATAAATGAGAATCTTCATAGATAAAACAAGCCCAACATTGTGCACAATTTGGATAGAGAGGACAGATGGTTGAAAGAGATGTGAAAGAGACCATTTATGTCAAAGTGGAAAAACCCTGAACAGAGCCTGCGACACCACTTGTCATCAACCTACAACGCTGCTTTGACATCCTTACCCCGACGGCTTCACAACAATTCCCAATTCCAGTCATGTGCATTGAAAGATTAACACCTGCCTCAATGAAAATCATGGTACAATTGTGACTGGATCACACTTTCACACATCTGTGAGTTTCAGCCAACACCCTACTGAAGTTCAATGGAACCATTGTGATTGTATATCTGACACTTTACTACCATCAAGGGTTTAAATGCTGGGGAATTTTCCTACCACTTCTGTTGAACTGAAAAAGCCACTTGGGCGAGTAGTGAAACTCTGGTCTTGCTTTTTGGGGCAAAACTTTTTTTTAAAAACTAAAATTTTTCCCGATTTATTAAAGTCTGATGCAACAAAAGTCTGAATCTGAAAATCTGCCATCTCAGACCTGCAGAGGTTGTGTGTCAATGGCAGAAGTCCCTATCCCATTTTGAAGTTTCTGTGGTCTGCGTGGAAAAAAAAATCCATACATTGAAGGGTTTTCTGGCAAAAATCCCCAAAATTCAGGTTTTTCGGGAAAACGTCCAAAAACATAGAGCGATTCGGAAAAAAACTCTTACGATTCAGGTATTCGATTTTATGGGGCTTTACCCAAACAGATTAAATTGAGCTTTTAAAATAATAAATAAGGTCAAATAATGGATTCTATTTTTTTCTGACTTTTTTTTATCAGAGCACAAAATGTGTAGGGCCAATTAAGATACCGATCTTTTTGGTGGCCCTTGTGGAGTTTCTTGAGTGCCTGGATATCCCCTGTTTTCTGATATTGGTTTATTCACTCCCTAAGCTGAGAGTCTGGAGCACCTGATCTACATGGTGAATGCTTTAAACTTTGAGTTATGTGCTCCTATTTGTTGTTTCATATTGTTTAAAAAATAGAATATATATATATATATATATATATATATATATATATATATATATATATATATATATATATATATATATGAAAAATGTAATGTGATTTGTTGCCAGACACAGCAAGGACCATTACAAAAGGAGTCAAAGCAGCCTGAAAGTTTATTTTAGATATTGTGAAAGCTTCTATATCAGAAATTTAAGAATATTGTGTATAAAAGCCAATAAACAGACTGTATTTGGGTTTGCCTTACGTAAGCATCTTTGTGGTTTGTGTATGGATGTGTGTGCACGAGGTGGAGAGAGGGACCTTGGCTTCTGAAGTCAAAAGAAAAAGAGACAAAGAAAATACATAATTCAGTAGTCAACGGGTACAGAACAATTGATAAGTTGCCAGAACAGAAGCAACACATTTTGCAATGACTTCAGGGATTAACTAAAGCTTCACGGTGCAATGCGATTCACCTTCCAAAGTGAATAAATTAATCGATCTGTAAAACCAAGTGAGATGTTACCAATAACTACTTTATAAAAGATATCAGGCAAAGTAATGTTCTCAGCACTTTTTTTGACAGATGTCATTAACTGAAGTGCACTGTAATGTTAATGCAGATAAGCATAAGTGGCAAGATCTCTTACTAAGAGTTCATACTTTATTAATGTGATATCAAATCTATGGAAACCAATTTATTGTCACGGAACAATATACTGTACAACTGATATCTAAACGTTTGTGTGACAACCATACATTTTATTTGCAATTTATATAAAGATTTCACTCTTAAAAAAAGAGAAAACGCTTTTATAGCTTAGTTTATAAGTAATATCAGGTGGCAACACTAAGCATTTATATGTTTGTGTTGCATTCTTTATGTTCATATGTTGCCCTATATTGGCTTTTCAATTTGATCTAATAATTCAGCAGTGTGAGGAAATATTATTGATTGTTTAACACTACGGGACACATTTACTAAGGGTCGAATATCGAGGGTTAATTAACCCTCGATATTCGACCATCGAAGTAAAATCCTTCGACTTTGAATATCGAAGTCGTAGGATTTACCGCAAATGCATCGATCGAACAATCGAAGGAAAAATGGTTCGATCGAACGATTAAATCCTTCGAATCGAACGATTCGAAGGATTTTAATCCATCGATTGAAGGATTTTCCTTCGATCAAAAAAAGCATAGAAAGCTTATGGGCAAGGTCCCCATAGGCTAACATTGATGCTCTGTAGGTTTAAAGTGCCGAAGTAGGTAGTCGAAGGTTTTTTTAAAGAGACAGTACTTCGACTATCGAATGGTCGAATAGTCGAACAATTTTTAGTTCGAACCGTTCGATTCGTATTCGAAGGTCGAAGTAGCCTATTCAATGGTCGAAGTACCCAAAAAAAACCTTTTTTTTTAAAGTTTTTTTACTTCGGATCCTTCACTCGAGCTTAGTTAATGTGCCCCTACAATATTGGCAACTTTATGGAGACATGTGCACTGTCTTCCCTTGGGTTGTTCCACTACAGCTGAGCGCTCCAATTACTTAACTGGCACAAAATTGCCAGGGGCTCTACCCTAAAACTCTCACTCCTCTTTTGGGATTCAAGCTGTCCTTGCTGACTAACTACTCGATCTCTCGCTCCTAGATTGAGCTCACACCCCACTACTGATCACTTACTTGTCCTAGGGATCAGCCTACCACCTGTCTTCAAACCTGCCTGCTTGATGTTCCTAGGCCAAAAGGAAGTGCCTGACTGCTACACTTCCCTATATAGGCTACTGAAGGGGAATTCCCCTTCAGGCCAAATTTAAGGGTAACTTAAATATTTAGTATTAGTATAACTATTTATACATCAAATACATCCATAATTCACCTCCTTACAAGCTTTGACTATGACAAAGAACACTTGAAGAGGCTAAAAAGAAAACAGAAGGGATCACTACACAATCATCATAAGTACATGTATAAATTGTGCACAGTCTAGGAACATTTAAAAGACTCCAGAACATCAGGGTGGAGTATTCAGTTACATGAGCCAGAGTAGTCAGTGTAAGCACTGTGCAACGGCATTATTAAAGGAGGGTCAATACTTGCATTTACAGACTGGTACATCCGTCCATCTGTTTGAAGTTCCCAATTGCTTAAAGGAGAAGGAAAGCTATGGAGGCATTTTATTGCCAATTAATTAGCTGCAATAGTGCAAGGTAGAATGCTATATTTATTCTGTAGAATGTTTTACCATACCTGAATAAAAAGCTCTAGAAGTTCTCTGTTTGTTTAGGATAGCGGCTGCAGTATTAGCTTGGTGTGACATCACTTCCTGGAAATACAGATAAATGGAGGGCACACCTTATTCAAAATATACAAAAGAAAACAATGCAGTGGGAGGTGCAAAATAACCTTTAGGTCACCCCTACAGAGCAACCAAATATAGTACATACAAGGGGATTCCCTTGACAAAGGCTATTTGCCGAAACATTGGGGTTATTCTCATTTTGGCAGGTGTATTCGCTCCTTGTAGTCTTCTTTTCTGTCTTGCTTGTACCTTAAGGGTGGTATGTATATTAGCATCATGTGAAATGTTTTTTGTTTTTGTTAAACATTATGCTTTTTGTTTGCTTGTTCTTTTTAACTAGTAAAACATATTTCAATCTTACCACCTGAGTCTAAAGATTCGTGTTTGAGTGTGCAGACCTAATTTTTTGTATGTGACATCACTTCCTGCCTGAATCTCTCCCTGCTCCCTTATAACTCTGGGCTCAGATTACAGCAGAGAAGGGGGGGGGAAGAGGAGCAAACTGAGCATGCTCACATCCGAGGCAAAGGGTTTAAGCTGAAGGCAGGAAGTCTGATACAGAAGTCCATGTGTACACAATAGAAGGAAAGAAATGCAGTGTGTCTTTTGACAGAGGACTCAGAGAGGGTTTACTGGTGTATTTAGGTGGACCTTTCTGATAAGGCTTACTTAGTTTTAACCTTTCCTTCTCCTTTAAGACAATTTGTTCTGGACTGGGCTGATTAAACTGCTAAGCCCAAATCAAACATTGTGACAAATGAATATTCCCCAGTTTCTATACTACTCAAAGGACCAGTAACATAAAAAAAATTAAAAAAAATTTATATAACGAAAAAAACCCACAAGACACATTTAACTTTAAATTCGCAAAGTCTTTATTAAGAAATAACTTACCAATACTCTGCTTGTGCTCCTCTTCAGAAAACGCGACAGGGCGACAATCCATCGTGCGGCGCTCGATTTCTCCTCCCTGCTTCCTATAGGAGATAGCCAGGGAGGAGAAATCGAAAGCAGCATGATGGATCATTGCCCTATCGCCTTTTCTGAAGAGGTGCACAAGTGGAGTATCAGTAAGTTATTTCTAGTTATTTCTTAAAACAGACTTTGCGAATTTAAAATTAAATGTGTCTTGGTGTTTTTTTTTTCGTTGTGTAGAAACAAATTTTTAATTTTTTTTATGTAACTGGTCCTTTAAGAGACAGGGCCACAATGTGTCAGCTCAGTTTCCAGATACCCAAGCAAGACAACATTGGCAAAGTACTTTGGAGCAGTAACAGTACAATATATGTAAATCAGAAATCATTGGCATGAATAGAGATTTGATTAAATTGTTTTGCATCTCTCATATCAAGCTCTGCCTTCCAACAAACAGTGTCCCATGCAGAGTTCGACAAGATGAGTAAAGTGGTAACCATGGCAACATCACACAGATGTAATAAGAACAGTCTGTAAATAGAACATTTATATTGTATCAATTCAATTCAATCACAAACAAGAAATCTAAAGTTTTGTATGAAATATTGTCCCCTGAGTCAGAAATAAAGCCTTTTTTGTCCAGAAAGTACAAATACAAAAAAAAAACTAACTGCATTTACCCATAATTGTTTTGGACATTTAAAATGGCTGCATCATGCATAGAAAGAATGACATTGCATTGACAAAAATCCATTCACTTCAACTTTGTAACTGGATAGAAATAATTGGATCATTTTTATTTTTTTGGTGCTACTGGCCCTTAAATTCTTGCAAAATGTACAAATACTGATCAAAGAGGGGACATGGCACTCACCAGGTGAAACAATGATTTTATTTAGAAATGCTATTTAGATCAAAGCCATGTTAGCCATAGACAGCCCTTTATTTTTCATAACACAGATTGCGTTGAAAATCCAGGGCACATTTATAAAGCCCATGCAGAAGGGCTGAGCCAATTGTATTTAATGCAATCAGTGCAGCCAAGCAATTTGCATTATTTAGCAGTTGTGATGAAACTTCAAGTGGTCTGGTAACCCTAAGCTAATTAATGGGCTCGATTTTGCTCTCTCTGGTGCTATTGCAACTTGTACGAGATTGCACTCAACGTATTATGCTCTGTCTGCATACTGAGTTGCTGTGCAGTTTTAGGCTACGTTAATTATTTATCAATTGTGCACTAAACTTTGCACCTCTCCTGTACACCCCCATTGTATTGCAAAATGCATTTGAACTTGGTAAAAAAAAACTATTTTTGATGGATTAGGGAGGAATAAACAGTTGTTGGTGCTTGGTACACATTGCTTGGTACACACTGCCCATTTCCATTTAAATGTAGAGCCTACCAGTCAGTGATACCCCAGCAGCTCCAGGATTCTTCTGCTAGTTGTTCCTTTTTTGTTCCTTTGTAAGTGCAAGTAGCAGGTACTTAGAGCTATATGAGTGTTGTATGAGTAATTATACTGTACAGCTTGCAGACACAAATGACAAGTTTGATATGGCCAATCACTATACCTGTAGCCTCTATTTTCATTTCCGTAAGGGCCAATAAGAGCCCTACTCAGTATAAGAAGAGCACAAATTAAGTCCTGTAGGGGCTGATCAGAACATCTGGACATAAAGGGACTCTCATAGAGAGCAGCCTGCAACCCTGCAAGACTTCTGTACCAGGAGTATAGAGATTATTGTCAGTATAAGGATAGGCTGATAATGAGGCAAGGACAACTTCCTCCTCTTACACCACCACCACTTCCCTATCTTGCTTCCATGAGCAAGATGTATTACAGTCTTATTGCAGTCTTATTATACTTTTTTTTTTTATATATAAAAATACTATGTTTTTTCTATTGCTCTGTAAAACAGCATACAAAGACTTGCTGAACGTGTTGGTACTCATGGCAGCCATTACCCTATTCTTAGACTTATGTATGAGAGCTAATTATACATCAGGGCACTTAATGATTTGCTGGCTCCAATATTCATTCAGGAAGCCAAAAATTTAATATTCTATATTCTAAGAGTTTGGTGAAAAAATAAAGCAAATCTTGAGCCCAGTACACTTCATTGCTGAATGTTCTACAAAACTGAAATTTTAGGATATTAAGAACAGTGATTCACATTTGACTCATTTATGGCCACAAGTGCAATTGCAAAGTGCAGTTTCAGACACAATTCCAGTGGCATTGCAGGGATGAGGGGGAACTGCAACCCTTGTGTTAAAATAAGCACAATTGCCTTGGCATAATGGTGTGCATTAAACAATTACGCTGTTCAAGAGATCATGTAATTTCTGGTGCTAAACCTCAAAATTTTGATTGTATGTTATTCTTTAGGCACAAGCATGCTGTATGTATTTATTCAGCCCCCCTGGGAACTCAGTGTCAATGAGTGCACTTGTGCTTGATTCAGAATAGAAGGTGGGCTGGATTCACCAGCACCAATCACAACTATAGGGAAGTCCAATAATCCATAATGATCACATCCTGTTTTGTGCAATCACAAATGATCCCTATTATTTTAATAGTTGCTGCATGCAATGGCTCTACACTATGAAGGGAAATTGTCACATTTTGTAATAAATAAAATGACAGTACAACCAGGAAATTAAGATTCCATAAATGTGTAAACCCACAGTCTTCTCTTAGGGGTCAATTTAGATCAAACTTTAGTTGAAACATCAGCGTCTGTTTAAATCTATCACTCCGGTTACTTAAGAATTCTCAAGAGTTGTCAAGAATTATAGAGCTACGGTATTTTTTAAAGTCTAGGGAGGTCTTTGCAATTTTTGATGCTGCCGAAAATACAAGCTGCAAATGATAAACACCCTAAAAGGTGTGACATGTCCTGCTACATTTATCACACACAAGAGGGGCTAGAAGGATTCAGAAGATATTTTAACATATTGATAAATCCTCCCTTTGCAACATTTTTTAGGTGTAGTAGCCAAGGCCCGATTTTTGGCTTGGGCGCCCCTAGGCCTGCTGGGTCCTAGCGCCAGCTCCCTAGTGAGTGCACTCCCCTCTCGCACGCGAGGCCACACGCATGTGATGGAGCACCAGAGATTATGCGTACAGTATTACGCATCCCCGGTGCTCTTTAGGTTGTGGCTGAGTGGCATGCTGCCCTTCAAAACTTGCTGCCCTTCAAAACTTGCCATCCTAGGCCTGGACCTTTGTGGCCTCGCCACAAATCCGGGCCTGGTAGTGGCGCTAGATGCAAATTACAAAGAGTGTGTATATATGCAACTTTGCAGCTTGAACTTGTGCTTTTGTTGATAAATGAGCCCTTTTGTGTTATCTGTGCTCTGCAATGGAGACTGGGGTTTGCATTCAAGTGTAAATGAAGTCGTCATTTGTATATGCAGCACTGGAGCTTTAAATTATTCTATTAACAATAACTGGAATAATAAAATTCAGACCTCAGATTTGCCAAACTTGGATTTACTAAAACTGTAGATTCATTTATATTATTTGACAGCATAGTCATATTTTCTATCTGTAGCCTGCATGGAGATGACAAAAAAATGCAATACATATAAGAAAGTATTAGCAAATACCTCTAGGGAAATATTTCATGCTTACTCTACTGTTGAGGAATCAGCAATTTGCACAGATTTATGTTGGCAAGATAGGAAAGGTCAGATGTTGGGGGAAAAGGGTTCCTTTTATAGCATCATCCTACATCTAACCAACATCCCTTACCTTTTGTAAGCTAGTAAAGAAACGTAATCTTAATGTCATCCCTTATAATACACAAATCTGTGTCCCATATCTGACAACATAGATACTAAGTGGCCGAGGTAGTTCTAATGTGTGCTGACGCGATTAGCCTAACTCTTAAACTGCTGTCTAGCTGGAATATGTTAAAGGGGAATATCATGAAGAAAAATGTAGTGTGTTGAGGATGAAGTCTAGATTTCAATTTAAAAAAAATAATAATTGCATAGTGTTGCCTAATTTGTTGCCTAACCTCCTTGTCCTCACTCATCGGAATATCTGGCTTCTTGCACTGTGTCTGGGAAATCTTTGGATATCGGTTACTTTGGTGTGAAGTGTTAATGGCAGCAGCTTTTGCACACAATAAAAGTGCAAAGTGACCTAATCACCTATAGCAACCATTCAACAGGAAGCATTTACTGATCAATTATTTAATATCAATCATCTTATTGGTTGCTTTGGACAACTGCATCTGGGCAAACTGAGTGCCCTTTATTTCATATGGGGATAGCATTCATATGCATGGGGCTGAAGAACCAATTTAGGAGATAACTAAATTGCAATGATTTCTGAATGGTTATTTCTACAATGTAGAAACTGATAAAGATTTGATTGGTTGCTGTTGGCAACTAGATTTGTGTCATTTTGTGCCTTTGTAGCACATCAGACCTTGCCGTTATCTGCAATTTGCGACCGCTGCACATCTTCTCATATCTGTCAAAATTCTGCCCTCCACCTGTAGTTGAAAAGCACACTCCCGGATTAATGACTGAAATCTGCGAGAAACACAGTTCGCTGATCCGCACAGAATACTGCCTGGTGACTAGAGTTCTCATTCAGTAGTGGTTGCACTACACTTGCCAGTGATTAATATTCTGTGGTTAAATGGGTAAGACTGCTATATGCTGGCCATTGGGGCATTTGTGTGATAATGATTATCTAAAAAGCTGTGCTGAGGACTGTAAATAAAGTGTTCCTGAGTTAATTTGCAATATTGTATGTACTGTTTCTATTTTTGCAGACGATACTAAATTGTGCAGAACTATAGGTTCCATGCTGCCACTTTGGAGAGTGATTTGTCTGTTGGAAAACTGGGCAGCAAACTGGAAAATGAGGTTCAATGTTGATAAATGCAAGGTTATACACTTTGGCAAAAATAATATAAATGCAAGTTATACACTAAATACGTCATATAAGTCCCAGAGTTTAAAAGACAAAGAAGGTTGATTAGGACAAGGTTCTATTTGAAAGATAGACAAGTCAAGTTTCAATGAAGATTCAAGCCATTTCTTATAGCATATTCCTGGACTGCTAGCAGCCAGGTAATAGATGATAAAATTTGTACGTTGTAATATTAATATATTGTTCCTGAAGTGCTTAGGTAAGATGAAAGACCATCCACTTAAATATAACCTGTTATTGACATTCAAAGGAAAAACAAATCTCACTTAAAAATCCTTTATACTGTATATATTATATATTAGTTAGAACTCAATCATTTTTTACGGAAAATCAATTTTTGAACCAGGTCAACGGGATATATCATAAGTAAATACAATTAAAAAAAACACATAATCAATTTCCTACTAAATACTGAATGAATATTGGTTCTGAACTGCGGCTGAGCTTAAACCCCAAATGCATTTGCCACTACCAGTAGCAGAGCAGCAAACCAATAGTATAATCACCACTTTGCCTCTCCTATGTTTGGGAACAAAACTCCAGTATAACATTTCAGTAATTTTACATTTATTAGTAAAAGAAAGAAAGTATCACAGTTGCATTCCTATTTGCCCAATAATCATGGTGGATTAAGAAAAAGATAATCCATAAGAACGTTTCAATATTCCAAAACAATATTTTTGCATCACTTCTGTCTCTACATTACTACTCTACTTTACCTTTGACAGAACCAATACAAGAGGTCCTCTGCACTCAACCCATTATGAATATATTTAGGACATTGAGATATGTTGTGCCTTAAGCTACTAAAAAATGCCTTACCCTTTAAACAAAACAGGGATTGTTTGTCCATATGTTGCAATATATTTAAGATGGCCAACTATGTGTAGGACTGGACAAACCAGGGATGACTTTGACATAGTTGGCCAGATTAAATATATTGCGATATATGGACAAACAATCCCTGTTAAAGGGTAAGGAATTCTTTAGTAGCTTAAGGCACAAAATATCTTAATGTGATCGAGTACTTGATCACTGATGATAGAGGCACGGGGCCTCTGAAACGTTTGATCCTTTTTGTATTCCGCACCAATAAAAAGTTTGAAGGTACGTTTTGTACATCGCAATAATCGTCTGAGTGCATCTTCCTTTCTATCCATATTGGCTTCCACTTCACGCCGAGTCACGTGATATAATGAAGATAAGACTAAGAAGCTCCTATAAGTTGCAACAAATCATGAGTGTATTGAAGCCTTTATCTTTAGACTATATGTATTTAATGGTCACAGCCTCATTGCACCCCTTCCTAATGGTTTTTAAAATTAGCGGTGAGCACAATTTTCCCTTGTTTGTTATACTTTGACAGAACCAGTTGCACCTCATTTTAGACAAATAACAGCTACCAATTACAGGTATACCACCCTCTCATGCCCCACTCACTTCCCCTTAAAAACACCATAAACCACCCCCACATAATTAGTTATTAACAAAGCAAAGGACAGGAGTCTGGGGATCCTTGGATACATACTATATTACTAAATAAGTAAATTTAAGGAAGAACTCTCTGTTCCATATGGCAAATGTGTAACCAAAAGATTTTTTTTTGTTATTAACAAGTTCCAGGAAACCATTGCCTTGTGAATTAGCCTTCTGCTTAATAGAAACCCTATATATATATATATATATATATATATATATATATATATATATATATATATATATATATATATATATATATATATATATATATATATATATATATATATATACTAAAGGATCATAAAGAGCCCACAGAAATATAACAATACCACTGACGGCATTGCGCTGACCAGATTATAAAATACCTGGAAACCCTATATGTGTTATTTGCCTGAACACTTGTATGTTCGAATCAGTCAGACCCAAACATCTAGAATTAGAATTGTGCAACTGAAGAGCTCTGGCAATGATGTCATCACTGATGTCAGCATGTGTTTAGTACAGGGAGAATTCGATTTGTACTATTAAAACACAAAGTGCTGTAAATGGCTAGAACCAGCCATGTTTCCAAGGCAATCCCAGCTGTGCAATTCTACGGAAGACAATTTAGAAAACACTTACAGTAAAAATAAAAGAAAAAACAATATACACGGTTCTGCTTTCATCTACTGGTCTTTCTTCAGTTTTTTTAAGGGGACAACCTCATTCCCATTTAATACCACCAAGAGCTTTCATGCTCTAACTGGTAGAGCAATCAGTAAGTCTCACAGTTATATTGAACCTCTATCATTCTCTATTTCTGTCACGGCCTCTGAAATGCTATTATCGCTTTTGTCTCCTTTCAAATAATGTCTCCTAGCAACTGATTAAGTACATAACAATGAAAGCTACTCTGTCATTTTCTGTGCTAAGTCATTTTGTCCTTGACTAAACTTTACCGTGTGTCAACCCAGATGCCACTGCCAACCTATATGGACTACCGGGTGAAATTCAGCACTTTATGGATACCATGTAAAAGCGCAATGGCTGTCTAGTGAAGCTTGTGCTTAGACTACTATTTGATGCCCATTGGTAAGACAGCTTTTCTCATAAGAAATCCTTACAATTGGGCTCATAAGTCTACCTGAATTACACAATGCTCTTTAGCTATAATGGATATTATATGTGAACATAATTCCTGCAAACCACAATAAATGTAGTAGTATATTAGGAGCAATGAGGTCCTTCTAATTAATCCCATGCATACCTTTCTAAAGGTTCACAGCCTACAATACATACATACTCAGTTATACACAGATAACACCATTAAAGACTGACAAAATATATACAAATAAAGTTCACAAACACTGCGTATTTAACTCCCTACCATTTAGCAAAAATCTATGACATTGTGTCTGATCAATGCCCTAAATGTAGAGACAAAATAGGCTCTCTGTTCCCCAGTACATGAATGAGAAGCTCGCTCTTCCAAACAGATGCTCCCAAGAGCTCTGTTAGATTTAACAGGGGATCTACAGCTCCAATCCTATTCCATAATGTGCTATTTGCCATAACTATGCTAAAAAGGCTATTCTAATGTGCTGGAAATCCCTTGACCCCCCCTACAACTTTGGCAAAAATTAGAGAAAGGCTGTACAGAGAAATTTTATGCCACATGGGGGACTTTGTTATTGTAAATCTGGTGTTTGAAAAATTGAAAATAAAAAAAAGAATTCCTAGTGAATTATATCATTATTTTAAAATCCTTATGCACCATTCTTATATGATGTGCTCAGATGGAGAGCAAAAAAACCTCCAAAAGTGAATTGTTGCTTACCAAGGTGATTGACAACACTACAGTTCTACAATGTCAACCAGCAACCAAAATACATACCATTGAGTTTGTGTTGTGGTCAATATACAGTATCTACAAAAAACAAAATAAATATATTTCTTAAAGCTTGTCATGCTGTTTTTTGGTTGAAAGACACAATATGGGACATTATTGAGGAAGCTAGAACAAAATAAGGTTTTATTTCTGTAAATTACACAAGATTAATAAAGGATTGTAGTTTAGTAGAATGTGGATTCAGATGTAATATTTAAATTACATTTTGGACGTATGCCATTAAAAATAAATCAACTGTAAAACATTGCTTCTGATGGACAAAGTTGAAAAACAATCATGTCAAGCAAAAGAAATTAAGTAAAAAAAAAACTTCCAGACTTCTAAAGCTGATGGAAAGTCTATGGATCTGGCTACATCTGTGCACCACCAATAAAAGACTGAAGGACCAGAGAACAGTCACACTAACACAGGCTTTACATGCAGACTCAGATTTGCTGATCTGCCATGGAAAACACGAGTAAAATCATTAGCAGAACATCATTATTAAAAATTTGCATTTGCAAAAAAAGGTTTATTTATATGACTAGGAACCAGAATCCTTTCTTAACTGGAGCCTTAAGATAGGATTGCTTCTTTTATACTTATCCTTGTGATGATTTGCATTGGAGGATTTAGAAATTTCTCATGTGAACACCATTTGCGCTGGGTTTAAATAGCTCTTGAACAGGGATTAATTATTTGGATCTCTGCTGAAATCCGGCAAAGAAAGAAGAGAGGCCCTTGCATTTTGTTTACCCTTGTGGTGTGAATGAAGAATTGAGTCTTTCACATATTTTCCTATTTTCACATATTTGCCTATTTTCATTTTATCCAAGGTATTGATCAAAAAGAATTGTGTTGCATGCTGTTCCCTTATCTGACCATAGACTAATTATACTGTCAGTGTATTTTGTGCTCCCTTCTTGCACAGATTAAAAATTGCTGCATTGACAAACTCTGTTTGTCTGCAATTTTAGACAAGCGCCTTCTGACCAACAGAGAGAAATGTATATGCATATCCACAAATGGGCTACCGTCTACAGAGCCTTCCAAACACGTTGGCGAAAACCAGAGTAACGAACTAAATTTTAAATAAATAGGTGGTGAAGTTAAGTTCCTGTGCGCAGTCTGCCTGTTTAACGGTTACTGGCCATTTTGCCTCTGTCTGAACTGTCTATTAGCTGTCAGCCCAACAAAATCTGTATGCCGACTATGCTTTTGATTAACCCTTTCAATACAGTGCTGTTTGACTTTTGCCAGTCAAGCTACCTCCTTGGTTCTGACTTCCGCACAGAAGTCCATGTGGCCTTGACACTAGGGGGGTTATTTACTAACCTCGATTTTTTTTCTAGTTGGGCTTTTTTGGCCAAAAACTCAAATTTCTTGAGATTTATTATAACCCGAAGCTGCAAAAAGTCAGAATCTGAAAATCCGCCATATAAGTCAATTGCAGATGTCCCTTCTACAATTTGAAGATATCATGATCTGCACTGGGTTTTTGTCTGAAAATCCGAAAATTTCTAGGTTTTTCGGGTGATAAAGAATCAAGCGTTTTGGGTGTCAAATTGTACAATTCGGGTTTTTGCTCAATAATATGCACAAAAAACAGTACTTTATTAGATAAATCTTGGTACTAAGAACAGCGTCCAAGGTCTGACCTTGGACGCTGTTCTTAATACCAAGATTTATCTAATAAAGCAATGTTTTTTAAGTAAAGAAAAAACCTTTGAATGGAGCGATTCTTGTGACCTTTGAGTGCGCCGCTGCGTGAATAGAGGTGTACTAAGAATGAAAACTGGTCATTCGGACTATTTTTTCTTCATTGCTATTCACTGCGTAAGCTACAGCTTTTGCACTTTCACTGCATGGACCATATGCTACAATTGCATAGACAATATTTATTTTACAACAAATGGCTAAAATCACTAGAGCAGCAATAACACAGATGCTGTTTACTGATGATGTTGGCCATGAACATAAATGAATGATTGACCAGACTTAATAAAGACAATGTAATTAAAACTGTACAGCTATGGCTCCCACCTTGCTACAGTAAATATATGTAAAAAATGAGAATCGTTCCTTCTGGCACTAATAGAGTCACCTTGCCAATATATGCAGATTACTGTGCAACGTTGGCTTTCTGATATAATCAAACATGATGAGGGAGGACACATAGATATTTACTGTAGTTATTTGGGGCTGGAAAACCTGTGTTTAATGCGTACAGCTCCAATAGCATGGACAAGGGACATGGAGACACCTTTACACAGATCAGGTGCAATTCCAAACCAACAGATTGGAATCATCTCAAGCCAGGAACCACTATTCTGCTGAATAAAAATCTAAAGAAATTACAAACAATAAAGGGTTAAAGAGGATCTAAACACTGTTGTTCAATCATACTTTTCTGTCATGGGAAAATATGTTTTTCACAAAATGCATCCATTAATAACATTCCTCCAACAGAATCCTGCATTGAAATCTATTTATTAGTTTATTCAAACACATTTTTTCTAGACATGTTGTCAGTTTCCCAGGGGCCTTCAGTCATCTCTGATAAACTTCAGTCACTCATTACTGCTGCACTGCAAATAGGACTGATAAGACTTCCTCTCTTTCATCCCCAGCAGCCTATCAACAGAACTGGAAGGTAACCAGATAACAGCTGGAATGATAGTAGTTATGAAGTGCTGACTCTCTTTCTGAAAGCACATGGCCAGGAAAAATGGTCTGAGATGGCTGCCTACACAACAATACTACAACTAAAAATACATTTATTGTCTCAAGAATAAAATTTGAAATGGTTGAATGAATTACTTGCAACATACACAGTGTAATTAATAATAGAAACTATACCATAAAATAATTTTAAATTTAGCCAGTATACATTTTCTAGCATATTCCAACATATTATCAAGCGTTAAAGCATTCTAACAGCTGCATGTGATCAGGTAAGCTGTGCTTAAATCAGGGCGACTCCAGAAACATCTTTTTTTGCAAATTGGAATTATTTTCTTAGAATGGACTCTATGGGTGACAGCCTTTCCATAATTCAGAACATTCTGGTTAATGAGTTTCCGAGTTTCCGAATAAGATTTCTCAGAGCTGCACAATACTGCCATCATATAACATGATGCTTTGTAGACATTGTTCCTGCCCCAGTGGAATAATAGTGGAAAATAATATTATTTTCCTTACTACAATAAGACCCAAACACATAAAGGTTCTTTCAGGAGGTACCTGACTTTGTGGTGTACCTTTGTTAAATATAATCTCATAATTAATTTGGCTAAATAAATATAGCTACAGGTATAAGATCCGTTTTCAGGAAACCTGTTATCCAGAAATTATGGGAAGACCACCTCCCATTGACTTAATTTTAATTAAATTATTTTAAAGAAAATAATCATTTTCTCTGCAATAATACAACAGTAGCTTGTACTTGATCCCAGCTAAGCTATAATTAATCCATATTGGAGGCACAATCTTATGGTGTTTATTTAATGTTTACACAATGTTTTAGTCTACTTAAGGTATGTTGATCCAAATAAAATCCCTTATCTGGAAACGGCAGATCCTGAGCATTCTGGATAATAGGTCCCATACCTGTTTTTATCAATGTCTATTGAGTTACACATATATGTATCATCACTGCTATAATGTTTTTTTTCCCTAAAAAAATGTTTCCAGATCTGGTGGCCAACATCTTATAAGATGCTGTACCAATAAAACGCATGTATTCACAAATTACCGAGTGTGCTGACCCTTCATCAATATATATATATATATATATATATATATATATATATATATATATATATATATATATATATATATAAATTTATAAAAAATAAAAAAAGACCAAAAATCCCCATAAAATTGGATTGAAGCCTACACATTACATTTAATGAATGGGAAATTCTAATGTACTCATTTAAAGAGAACATAGGGAAATCAGCTAAGAACCTTCAAAAGATTTCCAGGGAAATTCTATATTTAAACAATATGGCTGTAAAGTATCTTACGGATACATTAAATAGTTTTCTGTCAGCTTCAAAGGTGTTATGTAATCTTTTTTGCAGTTAATGGGTATATGATCTATAATGAAAACAACATTAATACCTTAGGTTTATACATATGCACTGTGAAATGATTAGATAGACTTGGAACTAATCAAAAAGGCATACAATAACAGTAGTCCCTTCATAACACATATTTTTTATTAGCAGGTGTTATTTTAAAGTATTCTGAAATAAAGGAGAAGGAATATGTGCAAGTGAGACCAGGCTTAGGACCTCCAGAACCATGCACAAAAATCAACTCTCTGGATAATGAAACCCGGGACAGAGCATGCTGGCAAAAGGGTACATGACAGGGGTGGGACAAAGCTGCCTGGCAGGGGATTAGTAATGGGTTTAGTGAAGTAGTTGGGGGTGGAGTTTTGAGGGGATGTAAAGCACTAACTGCTAAGGAGGGCATCAATTTTGGAAGAAGAAAATGAGTCCCATCCTCCCTCCCTTGTATTACCTTTTGTGCTAGTTGTCACAATTGTGGCCTGGGTTAGTGGGGCACAGGTTAAGTTGATGTGGAATGGTGAGTATTGGGCTGACTATTGGTTAATGGAACTTGGTTGGTGGTGTTCCTCTCTAAGAGTGGTCATCTCTGGGAGGGTATGTTGTATTGGTGGTAGCACGCAATCCAGCGAACGGCTAGTGGCTGGTACGATTGCATGCACCTAACTGGGTCCATTGCCAGGGGCCTTGCAGAGGATTACAAGTTAATGGTACATCACTGTTCAGATTTGTATGTTTACAATGTTGTTAATATAACTGTTATTGATATATGTGTTACCTATTGTTAAATTATCTTTTGTGCAATAAAGCTGAGGCCAATGGTGAGTGAGTTGGTTATTCCTAGGCCAGTTTGGGGGAAAGCGACAGGTATTTGTCTCTGCCCATGTCATGTTTATACACTATTGGGCTCACACCAGTTTTATAGGAGGTGAATACTTAAAGGAGAACTAACCCCCCCAATAAGAAAAGCCCCTACCTACTACTCTAGATAGTCCCCCCTACCTGCTTCCACCCCCTAGATAATAAATTAACCCTGAAAGTGCCCCTAACATAGTACACAAGTATTAGTGCAGAGTAAGTTCAATACTGAACTCATCTCTAACATTTGTGTGGGTGAGCATTTAGGGAATAGTGATCATAACATGGTCTCCTTTGAGATTCTGTTGCAGAAGCAATTCTATAAGGGAGTAACTAAAACACTAAATTTCAGACGTGCAAACTTTGACAGTATAAGGGCATCTCTGCAACATATTAAGTGGGAAATGCTTTTCACAGGGTTAAACACAGAACAAAAATGGGAAGTCTTTAAAATGCTGCTTAATAAATATACTTGTCAGTATATTCCACTTGTAAGCAAGGAACGTCGTTGCAAAGCAAAACCTTTTTGGTTCAATAGAAGCGTTGGTGTTGAGGTGGGTAAGAAAAGACGTGCTTTTAAGGCTTTCAAGTTAGCTGGTACAGCCGAAACATTTATAAGGTACAAGGAGGCCAATAAATCATGCAAAGAAGCTATAAGGCAAGCTAAAATTGCTATAGAAAAGGATATTGCAGCAAGCAGTAAAAAAATCCCAAATTATTTTTTAAATATGTCAATAGTAAAAAAATGAAGCAGGAAGGGGTGGGACCCTTACTATCAGAGGGGGATCAGCTGGTTGATGAAAACAAAATAAAAGCGCAGATTCTGAACTCGTATTTTTCATCTGTTTACACAAATGAAGAACCAGTAAGTGAAGGTTTCCTTCTTAACACTCCCAATTTTAGTAATACAACTAATGATGCATGGTTCACACAAGAAGAAATTCAAAAGAGACTTGAACAGGTTAAGATTAACAAAGGTCCAGGGCCAGATGGTATTCATCCCAGGGTAATTAGCGAGCTTAGCTCTGTGATTGCCAAACCTCTTTACTTAATTTTTCAGGATTCATTGAGATCTGGTATTGTACCAAGAGACTGGCGAATTGCTAATGTGGTGCCTCTATTCAAAAAAGGATCCCGTTCTCAGCCTCAAAACTATAGGCCAGTTAGTCTGACGTCAGTATTAGGAAAGCTTTTCGAAGGGTTAATAAAGGATAAGATACTGGACTTCATAGCAAATCATAATACTATGAGTTTGTGCCAGCATGGTTTTATGCGTAATAGATCTTGCCAGACTAACTTAATTTCTTTTTACGAGAATGTAAGTAGAGACCTCGATTCTGGGATGGCAGTGGATGTGATTTACTTAGACTTTGCTAAAGCATTTGATACAGTGCCACACAAAAGGTTACTGGTTAAATTAAGGAATGTTGGCCTGGAACATAGTATTTGTACCTGGATAGCGAACTGGCTAAAAGATAGACTACAAAGAGTGGTGGTAAATGGAACATTTTCTAATTGGACCAGTGTTGTTAGTGGAGTACCGCAGGGCTCTGTACTAGGTCCCTTGCTTTTCAACTTGTTTATTAATGACCTGGAGGTGGGCATTGAAAGTACTGTTTCTATTTTTGCAGATGATACTAAATTGTGCAGAACTATAGGTTCCATGCAGGATGCTGCCACTTTGCAAAGTGATCTGTCTAAACTGGAAAACTGGGCAGCAAACTGGAAAATGAGGTTCAATGTTGATAAATGCAAGGTTATGCACTTTGGCAAAAATAATATAAATGCAAGTTATACACTAAATGGCAATGTGTTGGGAGTTTCCTTAAATGAAAAGGATCTAGGGGTCTTTGTAGATAACACGTTGTCTAATTCTGGGCAGTGTCATTCTGTGGCTACTAAAGCAAATAAAGTTCTGTCTTGCATAAAAAAGGGCATTAACTCAAGGGATGAAAACATAATTATGCCTCTTTATAGGTCCCTGGTAAGGCCTCATCTGGAGTATGCAGTTCAGTTTTGGACTCCAGTCCTTAAGAGGGATATAAATGAGCTGGAGAGAGTGCAGAGACGTGCAACTAAATTGGTTAGAGGGACGGAAGACTTAAATTATGAGGGTAGACTGTCAAGGTTGGGGTTGTTTTCTCTGGAAAAAAGGCGCTTGCGAGGGGACATGATTACACTTTACAAGTACATTAGAGGACATTATAGACAAATGGCAGGGGACCTTTTTACCCATAAAGTGGATCACCGTACCAGAGGCCACCCCTTTAGACTAGAAGAAAAGAACTTTCATTTGAAGCAACGTAGAGGGTTCTTCACAGTCAGGACAGTGAGGTTGTGGAATGCACTGCCGGGTGATGTTGTGATGGCTGATTCAGTTAATGCCTTTAAGAATGGCTTGGATGATTTTTTGGACAGACATAATATTAAAGGCTATTGTGATACTAAACTCTATAGTTAATATAGGTATGGGTATATAGAATTTTAATTAAAAGTAGGGAGGGGTGTGTGTAGGGATGCTGGGTTTTCATTTGGAGGGGTTGAACTTGATGGACTTTGTCTTTTTTCAACCCAATTTAACTATGTAACTATGTAACTATGTAACTATGTAAGTGCAGCGGAGCTCGTGGGCACCATCTTCTGTCTCTTCAGCATTCTTCCTTAATTGAAAGCCGTATTGGCGTATGTACAGTTGCAGCAGTCTTCCGGTTCGTAGCTACTGCACATGCAAATTGCCAAAGGGAAGAGGACCCAAAGAATATCGAAGAGCCCCCCCCCAAAAAAAACCCCAATAGGATTGTTTTGCCTCAAATAATGATTAATTATATCTAAGTTGGAATCTACTACAACAGGGATGGGCCAAACCAACTGAGTGCCCTAGGCAACCCGGCCGGCCACCTCACTCCCCTCTGTGCATGCATGTGAACATGTGCACACATGATCAGTGACATCATGCACGAGGGATGGGGAGGTGGGTGCAGGATAGAGATGCAAGTGGTGAACCTGGGCAACAGGGAGCACTGAAACCCAGACTAGGGTTAGATGTCCTTCAACAGGAACCTGCCCAATCCCCCCATCATTTTTGTGTCCTAAGCAGAGGCCTCTTCTGCCTACCCCTAGTTCTAGCCCTGAGTACAATGTACTGTTTTTATAACAGAGAAAAAGGGAATGATTTTTTTTAAAAATTAATGATAAAAAGTGAATGATTTGATTAAAATGGACTCAGTGGGTGATGGACTTTCCATAATTTGAATGATGATTTATGGCACACTGATGGCAATTCTAATAGGTGAAGTTTCTTGCATTTTTATTTGATTGACCACCTACATTAGAGCTCTAAGGGGCACAATGGGTCAGTTTTTAAGAGGGTTTAGGTTCCTTTAAAGGGAGGGAGTTATGCATTGTGTATATAGCTGATGCAAGCTGCACCAACAACATTCCAGAGGCATCTCAGAAGCCTTGGACATTTTTGCAGACAAAAGAACATATTTATTTAGACTGCATGGGGGGGGTCACTTGGCACAGGGCTTGGGTAACATATTTGGCCCCATTCTTCCTGTTTACTTATCTCTTAATAGGTTAAAGTTAGGGTAAATGTTAACCTCTAGGGTGATGTTTTTTTAGCCCCCCCTCCAGTCACATGACTCACTGAAACTTGTATTATAATATTATAATAAAGTGTTTTTATATGGTCATGGAACTCCTCGGTGACTTATATAATAATATAATAATATAATATCCTTATAATTTACAAGTATATATATATATATGATATTTATGAAGCTTTCGTGGGGTAAAAACAATTTATGTAATATATGCATTGCGTGCTTTCATTTTTATATATATAAATGTAGGGACCCGAGGCTTAAGTTCCCCTTTTCATTTGGAGCCTCATGGTGGATACAGGGTCTCCTAGAGTTTTCAGAGACAGAGCTCTTGGATTGGTGCAGCATGGCTGATCCCAAAAGCAGCCACAAGGTATCGCTGTGCCCTATAAAAGGAGATTGTCATGTGCTCAGTCAGCATTTACTGCTGGAGGAAGTTATACTTCACTAAGGAGTAGTAAATTCAGCTGCCACTATGTAGACGCAGGAAGGCCTCTGAGGCTAGGGTGGTGACCCCATGCCTGGGAGCTCGGTCAAGAGGATCGGAAGCTCCGGATTTTCCCAAATGAATATGAAATGCTTGCGCTATATACAGTGCTGGGAGCTATAGTTCAGCTATGGATTCAGCAACAGTGTGCTCGTGCTATAGACAGTGCTGGGAGCTATGTCTGAAGAATAATACAAGCTGCATATGTTTATGGAATGGATTAATTGCTGTGGATGCCTGCTCCAGCTCTTGGTGAGCCTGCCAGCTCTGTGTGTGAGCCCACGGGTGAGTGATGCCAGGGGAGGGTGGAAAAAGAGAGGATCCAGCATATTTGCATTTGTGACACAGGCTCTGTTTATGCCTGCCACGAGGAAGCCAGTATCTAACTGGAGGGAAAGGTATTTTTGGGCTGCAAACGCTGCCTTGGACCAAATGTGCTCATTGGGGATAAGGGACTGAGACTTTGATCTGCCAATGAGTAGTGCGGGACTTTGCCTGGCATAGAGTGCCAAGAAATGGACTGGGAAGTATTACCAGGGCAGTGGGTCATGCTAGTTGAATGCATATTGTGTGATGTAAATGTGTTTTTACTTACCCTTTAAATTACATTTTCTTTATGTAAAGTTGTTGTTTTTATAAAAGCAAAGTGTGTGTTGAATGTTATTCCTATTTCTAACTTTTTTTTGTTCATCAGTCATCAGGATAAGACGGCCACTGGGTAAATTATGATCACTCTTCAACCCTTTGCTCTCGATACATAGACAGAACATCAATGAATTATTATATGAAGCGTGTCTAATCTGTCTCGAGAAGAGGATGAAAAGAGTAAGAAAGGAAACTTGGAGGATTAGCATATTATTATTATAACAGCTCAAATGCCTATTAATTGTAATTTAGAAGCTTGAATACATATTTTAAAGCAGGGAGAACCATATTGAACTGACTACTGAAATACTTACAGCCATGTGGTTTGAATTCTGATATTATGAGATGAAAGGATATCATTCCAGTTAAGATTGAGTGATATTTCAGTATTTTTGCTTTATTCTCCCTTTCAGATAGTTTTTGATATTATTTTGCATTCATATTTATATTTGTATAGTTAAAAGTTTTTTGAGCATTGTTCTCATTGGATTATGATGCTGTGATAGATTATTATGACCTCTGCCTGTTTGACCTGGTTTCTTCCTATTAATTCAGATTTACTGCTTCAAAATATTTCTATAAGGCAGTAGCTTAGCATTGGTGCACCAGGCTCCCCTGCAAAAAAAATATATGGAGGGGCCCAGCGTGCACCTACTAGGTTTGGTTTCCATTATCTGTATGTTTTCCAGTTAAGTAACACTGTACTCCATTTTTTAAGGTGCAACTCGTACAAAGTTTTTCTAAATGCGAGATACATAGATTCTAAGCATTCTTTATGGGTGAGTTTTGGTTTGCTTTAAAATATAAATACACTGGGTAACAACATAAAGGACACAATTTTTCACCATTTAAACTAAATGTGATGTAAAACCGTAGGAAGACAAGCCAATGTCTGACAGAAAAGAATAGTTTTATAAGAGGGGTATAAAGGGCTCTATATTTATGTTTCTGATGCTCGATCTGGAGCCGGCTAGCTCTTGATGAATGGCAGATGAAGCAAACTTTAATGGTACATTATAACGCAAAGCAGTGGAATTTGTAGTAAAGGAATGTCATTCATTCCAGTGTCAAAAAAAGTTTGTTGTGTTCTTTTTCAAATGCACTATTAAACTGAACCATCTGTAGAAATTTCTGCAAATGGAAGCTTCTGGCTGCTGTTGGCATACTGGAAGGTGTAGAGCAGTCACAGCTGGTGGGAAACAGGTTAAAGTTCGACTGTAAGCTTTTAGGTAATATCATATTGCTTTTCCACACCACATACAGTATGCTGCTATGCCATGTAAGGATCAAGTCATATGACGTTTACAGGGCACCATTTTTGTTTTGAAAACTTCTTCGCAGCAGTGGTGGTAGCATCTGGCTGTGGGCTGCCTTGTTAAATATATGGATGCGCATGTTCATTTTCACCTATGCACATTGTTAGTACTATGGCGTCACGCGTTACAGGGTGACATTGATATGAGCCTGTCTGACAAGTAGAGAAGAAATAGACGTCAGTTTGGTGCCAGCTGAGGGGATACTTATAATTTGATGTTGTCCATTCCCATAATACAACTTTCTCCTGAAGAAGTATGGCTTTGATAGAATTGCATTTGCCCACCAATGCAGAATAGCAGCGGCCCATCATAACTCCTTCTTCATCAGAAGTACATTGGCAAGTTTAATTGGGCGGCACACAAAGATAACTTTTTGGTGCAAAAAAAGAACTTTTATAGTAGAAGTTTTGTTATATACCCCGATGGAAGCTCTGAAATGCACAATCTGTTTTCCACTGGAACATGGATTATTTTGGAAAAGCTATATACAATTCACATGAAGGAAAAATGATTCACACTGCTCATATTTATTCAGTTAGTTACTGTTACAGTATTTAAATTCCCCCCAAAAATAAATAAAATAAAAAAGCACATCTTTAATGCAAAGAGAGTGACTGCACTCCTGCAGAGGGTATTGCACTATGGGCTTGGTGAAAAGATCAGCCCGTTACTGTGCACATGGGGGGGGGGTTGCTTTTGGGCAGAAAATGCAAACACGTAAATTGGAGCTAAAATTAGCCTCCTGTGCAGAATTACAGGAAAGTTGCATTAATCCATGTCACTACACATGGGAGAGTGTGCTATAGATAGGCTTTATAGGGAGAAAAGTGTTAATTTATAACTTCCTGTTTTCTGGGTGCAGATTAACTTCAAGTCCATGGCACTGCATCTTGCTGAATACTCTGGTGCTCATTTAATAATTTTGGGTCAAACCGCATCAGTACAGTAATCCATACAAATCAGATATGTGCCTGCATTATTCTACCTGCAGCAGATTGATCAAATCTACAGTAATTGCTGATTGGCTGCTATATGTGGGATCCTGCGTTAACAGACCAGCAACACTGAGAGACACATGGAATACTTAAAGGGATTCTGTCATGATTTTTATGGTGTCATTTTTATTTTTAAATTACACATTTTACACTGCAAATAATTCACTCTAACATGTAAAATTTCATTCCTGAACCAGCAAGTGTATTTTTTTTAATTTATAATATTGGTGTGTAGGCAGCCATCTCAGGTCATTTTGCCTGGTCATGTGCTTTCAGAAAGAGCCAGCACTTTAGGGTGGAACTGCTTTCTGGCAGGCTGTTGTTTCTCCTACTCAATGTAACTGAATGTGTCTCAGTGGGACTTGGCTTTTTACTATTGAGTGCTGTTCTTAGATCTTCCAGGCAGATGTTATCTTGTGTTAGGGAGCTGCTATCTGGTTACCTTCCCATTGTTCTGTTGTTAGGCTGCTGGGGGGGGGGTGATATCACTCCAACTTGCAGTACAGCAGTAAAGAGTGACTGATGTTTATCAGGGCACAAGTCACATGACTGGGGGCAGCTGGGAAACAGACAATATGTCAGATTTCAAAATTAAATACTGTATAAAAAAATCTGTTTGCTCTTTTGAGAAACGGATTTCCGTGCAGAATTCTGCTGGAGCAGCACTATTAACTGATGTGTTTTGAAAAAAAACACGTTTTCCCATGACAGTATCCCTTTAACCTTTAAAATCTGGCTTCTCAATGGGAGAAGTTCCAAAGATTTTTTGATCTGCACTGGGTTTCGTGCTGGGTTTTGTGCAATAATCTGAAGATTTCTGGGCTTTTGGTCAAAAATCAGAAAAAACTGTGTTTTTCACGTTTTTTTCTGGGGGGTTTTCCCGCAAACAAATTTTTTTGAAAAGTGTATAAATAAATAAAATGAAAAAACCCATGTGGATTTGCTCTGATATTTTTTTTTCAGAAAAAATTGAGATAAAAATTGGACTTTGATAAATAACCCTCTAGATGTGAGAGACAATCAAAGTGTGAAATTCACTGCCAGAGGAAGTGTTGGCTGCACATTCAAGGAACAAAAATGAACTAGTTATAATTATAGATAAATGTAGGTTTCTTGTAAAAATTAAAGGGATAGTTGTATGGAAGTTCTAGTTTCTCCTGGAAGAGCCCGTTTGCTTATATACGTAAATATTGCCACTGGCTGCAGGAATCTGTTTGAGATGACCTTATCAGTTCTTGCTGTCATGC
Organism: Xenopus laevis; assembly: GCF_017654675.1. NCBI lineage: Eukaryota > Metazoa > Chordata > Amphibia > Anura > Pipidae > Xenopus > Xenopus laevis. The sequence goes on from NC_054385.1 coordinate 50,065,076, forward strand.
CACAGCAGGTTAAATACAGGATGGACAGGATGGAGATATGGAAACATTTATTTTTTTGTATCAGTATTGCACATTGTGGAAACAGCAGTGTTGCTCTACCCAAATGTTGCTGGACTGCAACTTCCTGCATAATATAAAATATTATCAGGGGTTAAAGCATGATGGGAGTTATAGTCTAGCAATATCAGTGCTGGATTCTTAAAGCAATACTGTCCCCATCCCGAGCAGCCCAATGAGTGCAATGAGTGATTATCTTGTCTCCTTTGGATAAACTCAACTAAATGTTCTGTTCACACATTTTTCAACTTATAATGGTGTCATTATTTTATCACTTGCAAAAATTCACTACTTACTGATAAGCAATACTTCTCTGGTTGGTATTGAACCAGCAAGATTACCATGGAAGGCTATGGAGGGGCAATTGCTAGCATTTTGCCACCAGCTGAGTTTCAAACTTTACGGGTGGCAGAAACAAAACAATGTGAATACAAGTTGATACAATTCTAAGCAGCATCAGAGAGATGGCAAGAACTAATGTATCCATTGTTATAGAAATGACAGCTATCCATAGGACATGGATATTGCTGAGGATTGCATGACACCATGTACAAACGGAAAAAAGGTTTTGCATGATATTATTGGTAGGCGTATGACCAGCTTCACTGAGCTGCTCCCATGAACGATTAAAGGATAAAAAGAAAAGTAATTGAGTTTTAAACATTACATTTTTTTCAATAAAAGGTAACTGATCATTACTTGTAGTGTTCTATGATCATTATCTGATTTAATAAACTGTGTAGTTACTTTATTTATGTTCACAGCACCCTTGGGCATTCCAACTGTGGAAGAACTACAACTTCCAGCACCTCCTCCTGACAGCATCTAAAGCACAGAGGCTTGTATTACATGCATTATATGTTTTATCTTTCCTTGTTGAAGACTGATCAGAAAATATGTAAAATGATTATCTGCCACTACTGGAACAGCCGGCACTGAATCATAGCATAATATGTTGTTAACCCCCTCTGGCAGAATAAGAGCAAAAAACAAAATCAGGAGCAAAATTGTGACAGGTGCATGAATATTGTTGGACAGCAAACCCTGCACTACAGCCTCTAATGTGATTCTGCACCACAAACTATACAAGAACAAGCGCCACAGATAAAATACATTATTATTATTTTCTGTCAGCTAAATACCCAGAGGTGAGATTGGCACTAAACACATGAAGTAACAGCCGGCAGATATCAGAGTCAGATCTCAGACAATAAATCATAAACTGTCAGCAAGAGCACGGTGCCAATGTTAATGACCGCATTGTACAAAAACAAGTAGGTGCTTAGAGGAAGAACAGTTACTAGAATAATGGCATTCTGAAGAGTGGAAAAGGGGTGTTATCATCAAGCTCCAATCTCAACAATTTTACCTTAAAAATGTGAATGAACCAAAGTAGTGAGAGAGAGAGAGAGAGATGCACAGCTAACCAATAGATTAATAGCTAAAAAAAAGAGGTCAAAGCAATAATAAAATATAATGTAGTTTACATTTAAGTGCTAATTGTTCAAGAAACAAGAGGAAGGAAGTCCCTGTCCCATAGAGCTTACAATCTTAATGGGTGGATAGCTTACAGACACTAGTAAGTGGATAATAAATGTGGCAGCTAACAGTAGTTGTCACTGCTTTAATAATATTTGAAGAGACTGACAGAAGATTCTCTCCAGAGGAATTCAGGGACGACATTCGAAATGGAAGGAGCAGTATTGGTCAGTTTACCTTGTTTATATGCTTGATATCATTTGCTCAGGTACAGTAAATCACGTTTTCATTTTATTTTTAGTAAGCCTTGGCGTTTCCACATACTGTAGCTCTTTGTCAGTGGATTAACTACACTACAGCAAATGCCACCACTGTGGAGGGGACAATTGAGAACTACACCGTTCTTCTCCTTACCCTCCTGCTTTCATCCACACCTTTCCTCTGGCCAGCAGCCCACATCATCCATACTGGTCATTGGCATGAACAGGTCCCAGAAATAGTAAGGCATTCCATGCTTTTTTATAGTATTTAAGAAGATTTATTCTGCAGGAAGGCAGATCAAAATACCATGTAGTTTTAGCTGCCCTACAAATTTCCCTTTGGTGGAATTATACCTTTAAAAAAAGTATTGGTCTTAGAGATCTTCACCCTATAAAAGGCTCTAAGTCTGGTGGCAGTTTGCACAAGAAGGGCAATTAAAGGGGACCCATCACCCCAAAAAAAATCCAATTTTATCACATTAGTCAAGCAAAATTAACTTTAATTACACTATATAAACTATTTGAATCTTGTTTCCATCAGTCTGGGAACTCATAATTATAAAAAGCAGGCAGGAGCCATTTTGTGGACACTGTTATTAGGACAAGCCTTGCATCATCTCAGAATCTTGTTTGTGCACCAGAATGGGGGACCCGATGTCCATCCCCATGCACTGGCTACACAATTAAATGGTAAAGAGAATGGGGGAATGTGGGGAGGGCAGTGACATCTAGGAAGTGCTGAATGGAAAGTGAAAGTAATTGTCTGCCCGCCTCTATGCCTAAGGCATAGAGGAGGGGCAGACAATATTTGATTGACAACTGAGATTTTTAAATGAGCTTACAACATCTATGAACTCTTTAATAAAAAAAAATAATTTGGATTTCATGTTTAATTTGAAAAGGACTTTTATTATACAGATTTTTATGTCTGGGTGACAGGTCCACTTTAGTAACATAGTTAGGTTTTAAAAAGGCTCACGTCCATCAAGTTCAACCTTAAGTTTGTACATGACCTGTGTAACTGCTAGTTGATCCAGAGGAAGGCAAAAAACCCCATTTGAAGTATATCTAATTTCCAATTTGCTTTAGAGAGGGTTTATGTTAAGCTTTATATATACAGGTATGGGACCGATTATCCAGAATGCTCGGGACCTGGGGTTTTCTGGATAACGGATCATTCCATAATTTGGATCTTCATACCTCAAGTCTACTAGAAAATCATGTAAATTTTAAATAAACCCAATAGGCTGGTTTTGCTTCCAGTATGGATTAATTATATCTTAGTTTGGATCAAGTACAAGCTAATGTTTTATTATTACAGATAAAAGGGAAATCATTTTAACGGATAACGATCCCATACCTGTATATAGATACTGTATATATAAAAAAAATATTATTAATTATTATTTTATATTTATTTAATATTTAATCTCCAAGACCAGCACCCATTTCAAGGCATAATACAATTAGTTCATAGGCAAATTACTAGATACCGTTAAACATTGATTTGATCAGCTCAGAGTTATCTAGACAAGGTATTTCTGTCCTTTATTTACTTTATGGAAAGGCAAAAGAATTGTGTTTGTAGCAAGAAGTGCTAAGCAATAAAACATTTCTGCCTCTTGCAGACATCCTTTGAGCAATGATCCATATCACCCTATTTGCCATATCTAATAACATATTTCAGGGAAGCCACTGCTCTCCACAGCAGCTGGGGCATTCAATTTAAAAGTCATGTCTTTCGGTGACATATAGAAAAAAGATACATGTGACAAAAGATGTCCCTAAAGCCCATTCACAAACCTTTGAAATATCACATGTGACTTTGAATGTAACAGAAAGAGAAGATTTGCCATCAGGTCACCAAGATGCCAGTGTTGTGTATTGCTGATAAAATATTCAGGGGAATGAACTGAATACTCATTCATGCTGGGCGGTAGGAAGGTGCATTAGCAGTGCAAACTCCAAACCCATCTATGTTTCATATACACGTTTTTAATAAAGGAATAAATAGCTTTGTGAAAAAAAGAAAAGCATAGAATAGATATGGGAAAAATACACACTGACCCTACTTAATAAACTCCATTGCAGTGTTGTGCCACCATAATCTTGCTGCACAACAGAATTGGCCAGCATTTAACAAGGGTTAAAGCACAATGGGAGTTATATTGTTTCTGCCTCTTTTTTTTTACTTGATCATTGCTGAAAACATTTTTCTAGCACTGAACACTCAAACAGCCTTATAGCTCATCTTCTGGATTTTGATACACAAATAAACCTATGATTAAGGGCTTGAAAACATGCACCAGGGGCGATTCAGTTAAGTAATGTTTTTAATTTAAATCCACTGAACAATATATTGGGATACTGAGGATGGGTGTTGCCTGCTTCAACAGAAGTAGGTGTTTGATGTTTTCTCCCATTAGGGAAGGCTCTGTGGAGCAGCACCCAGGCTAAGATGAGAACCCAGTTAATTTTACATTTTCAATCAAAGAGGAGAGGACATTGATATGGGTAGTGGCTTCAAGGAGAGCGCCAGGGCATAGCTATACATGTAGCATGCTTAATTTTGGTTTGTGTTCTTCTTTAGAGTCACTTGAGATGAATCTCTCTCTTTCCTGTTCAGAAAACAACGATTTTACAGTATATGACATATGTAAATGTGATGCTTCATAGGATTAACTGTTTTGAGAACACAGATCAATAAGCTTTAAGATGGAACTATAGGTATGGGACCTCCAAGGGTATTTGTATCTCCATATATTAAGTCCACTAAAAACTCATTTAAACTTGAGATATATCCAACAGGATTGTTTTGCCTCCAAATAGAATTCATGATACAATTATGGGAACTGTTATCCAAAATGCTCGGGACAGGGGTCTTCTAGATAATGGATCATTGCGTAATTTTGATCTTCATATCTGTCTTCTAGAAAATCATGTAAACATTAAATAAACTTAATAAAAATGGCTTTGCTTACAGTAAGGATTAATTATATCTTTGTTTGGATCAAGTACAAGGTACTGTTTAATTATTACAGAGAAAAAGGAAATAGTTTTTAAAAATTTGGATTATTTGGATAAAATGGAACATATGGGAGATGGCCTTTCAGTGGTTCAGAGCTTTCTGGATAACAGGTTTCCGGATATGGATCCCATACCTTTATCTTATTTAGGATCAAGTACAAGGTACTGTTTTATTGTTACAGAGAAAAGGAATCATTTTTAAAAATTAGAATTGTTTGATTAAAATGGAGTCTATGGGAGATGGGCATACCGTAATTGAGAGATTTCTGGATAACCAGTTTCCCGATAATGGATCTTACTGGAACATCTTCTTGCATCTGTTATTAAACTCGGCTCTTACATTAAAAGCCTAATTAAAATCCTAATGACAGCAATAGCAAAGTTTTATTTGAGTCTTTCGTTCCTGGTCAGGTAGGGAAGGTATGTACACAAACACACCAATTTTGAGACAAGGGTCATATTTTTTAACATATTGTGGATTTACCTTGGATCAACATTTTTAAATGCTGAAATGAAATAATGCAATGTAGACTATTGTATATGATATTTGTGTACAAAATAATTTCATATATTTACGTTGCTTCAGCATTCCATAATTGTAATGTTCTCCTTGTGGAAAACCTTTGGCTGATGTTAAGTTAAACTGCCTTCATTCTAAGGGAACAAGCTAGTGTGTAAAAAAATAGGAATAGGAAATATAGTTCTTAACATTTTAATTTTGAATATGTTTATATTTAGTTAGATCCCCTCTTGATCCCCTCTTTACTGCTGCAAAAACAAAGCCAACAAAGTAAATATATGGCCATGATTATACACACTCTTCTTTAATACTCTGTAAGCCCTTGCTAAAGCGGGACCCCGTCACCCCAGGCTTTATTTCAGAATGCCAACAAGACAGATGGTTTAAACATCCTCCCAAAGATAGTCTTTCATTAACTGGCTACAGGATCCTATAGTCATATATTTTTGGAGCCAGTTATATTCCCTGGAATGCCCCCTTTTCCCATCATGCATCTGAGTCACTTCTGTAGTAAAAATATATTACATATGTAAAACAGATGGTCTTAAATTTTGAAATACCTTTTGCTTTGGGAGCTAAGACTACAGGCTTCATTTACTATTAGCCATACAAAAAACACTTTCTTCTATCAATGGGCCAACATTTGGATTTCACCTACTATTGTGACTAGGGTACAAGGTCAGCACACAGAATTGTAGGATAGCTTTATAACTGCCATTCATCATGAAAAGTGCAGGCTTCCATTGGCACAATGTACTTGTGTTGTTGCCGTGGGCAGAGGTTGATTTTTTGTTTGGGAGAACTAAGGGCAGACACAAGGGTAGTTTTGTTGGCCATATAAAAGACCAGGCAACACAATTTGTGCCATTGATGTAGATTGCTGCAAGCAAATAATTCTAGTTGTACGATTACATAATAATGCCCCACGGATATGTATTCATGTTTATATAATTTGAATGATTTACCCATGAGATGTGACATTACTGGTTCACTCAGCTGTTAAACTTACTATGCCTTCTGATTTCCTCCCGCCTCACTTTGCTTGCAGTTTAACTCAATTATTAATTACGAGTGAGGCAGGCAGGCAGGCTACTGAAAAAAAGGCTGAATAAGGAAACCAACACAGCTGTCAAATCTTGTTTTTTTCTAGTGTAACATATAGGTCCCCAAGCCTAAAAATCCACCCAAAGTGGTTGCTTGCACTTAGTGGCAAATGCATTTATTTGCAGTGATGTTAGGCATATACCTAAGACACATTGGGCCAGATTCAATTCAGCGAGAAAAAGGTTTATCGTGTGAAAAGTCACGGACGAGAATCAATTTGAGATGCAATTCAATTCAGAAAAACATATTTCAATGTTTATCATGTAAAGTCTATAGGAAGAAACTGTGAATTTGGAAAAATTTGAATCTCGTCTATGAGTTTTCACGTGATAAACCATGAGATAACTTTTTCTCAATGAATTGCATCTGGCCCATTATGCTGAAAATTATAGGGAAAAAAGCTGCCTTGTTCACTGCTATTGGTTTGTATTTCCAAGTGGTCATGTGTGAGAGTACCTGGTGGTCTAGCGGTGGTGGGGCAGGGATGCCCGCCGCGTCTTCTTTCTTCTGCTCCATTTCACAAATGATGCTCGCGCCGCTTGTGGGTTTGATGCAAGTGCTGCATCCGACATCATCTCATTTGGGGCGAGATTTAAAGGGACCATGGGCATTAACTCCTGGGTGCTTTTTCTTGTTAGTCTTGCCTGTTCCTGATCTTGCCTGTCCCTGACCATTCCTAGTTTGCTGCATGTACTGACCTTTGCCTGATTATTGACTACTCTCTTGGATCAACATTTTGTACTTCGCTATTGTTGTGTTTGATCCTGCCTGTGACCTTGACTACTCCTTTGTCTCTCAATTTGGTACTGTTGTTCCTGTTTGGTATTGACCCGGCTTGTCCTACAACCAAGCTCCTTGTTCCCCATTCCTACTGTTTACATTTGGTTCCCATGTCTCCCCCCTTGGTCCTCTTATTATAAGACCTGGTGGCATTCAATAGTGGAGGGCTCCTCCCGAAGTGAAAGATGGCGGTTATAGGTGGAAGAATGAGCCAAGGCCAGGACTGGGGTTTGTTCTGGGTTTGTGATTCCTTACGTAACAGCATGACTTGTTTCACCTGTTGTTAAGCTGGCCACAAGTGATTAGTGTTTGCCATTAGTCTGGCTAGAAAACCGTCTGCTCTGCACTCACACATTGCCGGTTATAGGTCAGGTCTAGCCTGTTTGGTCATTGGTGAATCTTGTTCCTTGATTTCTGTTCCTGTCCACTGTCTAACTGCGTCCACCTCCTTCCTTGCAGAGTATATGGTTGGCTCCTTTGCCTGTGAGAGTGCTGGATTCTCATGTGGTAAGTACTGGCAGCACCCAAGTAGCTGAGGTCCAGGCCAAAAGCAAAAGGTTAAAGGCAGAAGCGCAGGCCTAGACAGGAATCCAGTCACTCCCCTGGGGGTTGGGTTTTTCATACATGACATCCCGTTTCATATACAATAAATCATTAGTTAATTGACATCATGCAGGTCTAACATATCATGCTTTCAAAGGGCCCAACCATTAGGATGGAGCATTTATTAAGAGGCACAGGTTCCCCTACTTTGCCTGCTGTGGAATAGTTATTAAACCAGTTCTCAAGGTTTAGTAACACCTATAGGGATAGTAACTATTGCATTAATCTCACATTAGTCCCACCTACACAGACCTCTGTAACTTCCTGCTGCAAATTCCTGGCTTACCTCTACTTTAAGCAGGATGAGGGCATTTTTGACATAGCTCTTTACAGTAAGACATAGACTAGACAAAGAAATGGAATTGTCAATAATAATCTATTAATCAAAAGGCATACTGAAAATTATGCATTATCCAAGGATTTTACCCGAGTTGAGATAATCCCATCATTTAACACATTCTGCCTTTGGCCAAATGCAAAAGTAATTCTCTAATATCGCATTATTACTCTCTCAACACAATTTATTTTCTGTTATCTATTGCTAGATATCAATTAAAACTGGAGGTGAGAGAAAGTGAAATACAGTACATGAAAATAGTGAAAGGGGTTAAACTGTTGCTTTCTCTTAGTGCTTAAAAAAAGAACAGCTGCTTTTTCAAACACATTTATTTATCTTGGGAAATCTACATTTCTGAAAAGATAAATATATGTAAAATAAATGTTTTAGCATGTGTCTACAAATGAAAAGGGTCATTATCCTCAATAAGAATATTTTTCTCTGGAAATGTGTAAATATCTGATTTGCTTTTTTTTGCCACATGCTATTTATTTATTTTTAAAATAAAGCTAAAAATGTTATAAATACACATCTAAGACATTTAACTTTCATTCTAAGTGGGTGAAGCAATAAAATTCACCCCCTTTGGAAAAGGTTGTGCACCATTAGAGTTGTAGTCCTGATTACCTGATTACGTATCTATGGTATAAAGATATTTTCTTATATAGGGCAATGAAGTAAAATAACTGTGATTTCTGCTCTAACAACCACATTATAGCCACATATTATAACCACTGGGATCAAACCTGGAGCAGGAAGTAGATTATCAGCCCTGGACATGGTTATCAAAGCTATAGGCACAGGGGGTGACTGAAGGAGGAGAGAATCACAGCCCTGGCATGAGAATGACAGCCATAATGACATTGACATAGAGTAATGGATTCCAAGGAGGCAGTGATCTTTAAAGGCAATTAAGGCTAATAACAAAATTCCAAGTGCACAAGGCCAGTAGCCTAATTAATGCAAGTTCCTCTAGTAAGAATGCTGTATAGCCTTGAACAACCAATTTTCATTTCATATGATCATTACCAAAGGCAGTAATTTCTTTTCTGTTATGCTGAACACTTAGGGGCAGATTTACAAAGCTCGAGTGAAGGATTCGAATTAAAAAAACTTCGAATTTCGAAGTGTTTTTTGGGCTACTTCGACCATCGAATGGGCTACTTCGACCTTCGACTACTACTTCGACTAAAAATCGTTCGACTATTCGACCATTCGATAGTCGAAGTACTGTCTCTTTAAGAAAAACTTCGACCCCCTACTTCGGCAGCTAAAAGCTACCAAAGTCAATGTTAGCCTATGGGGAAGGTCCCCATAGGCTTGCCTGTGATTTTTTGATCGAAGGATATTCCTTCGATCGTTGTATTAAAATCCTTCGAATCGTTCGATTCGAAGGATTTAATCGTTCGATCGAAAGAATAATCCTTCGATCGTTCGATCGCAGGATTTGCGCTAAATCGTTCGACTTCGATATTCGAAGTCGAACGTTTTTAGTTCCTAGTCGAATATCGAGGGTTAATTAACCCTCGATATTCGACCCTTCATACATCTGCCCCTTAGACACCATATCTTCCTTCTGAAGTTTGGTTACAGGGTAATATTGCAAGCACATTTGCAACAAAACTACAGATAGCACTTGTAGGGATGATTCTAATTGGATAATCCTTCTGCATCTGTATTTAAGTTTAATAGGTCTACTTTGGAGAGCTAACACCTGTACAATGGATATTTCTTCCCTATCTTATTTGATCATGTTAGTTTTACATGGTCATCACTGTCCTTATCACCTCCTGTAATCTTCATATTGTGTTTCCCCACTAAAACCTAACCAGTAACATAGCCTAGCCATACTAGTCTTACTTTTAATGCATGCAGTTATGTTCTGCTATCCCTGACCATGCAATAGGCCCTGTTTAAAGTACAGCTTCAGTGCAGAGTATTACTGGATTAACTGGATGTCAGAGGGAGTTTTACCAGCAAGGTACTGTTCTTTAATCCCATATTAAATATAGTGAATTACATTTTACTCCAAGTTTTTCATGTCTGAACCCTCTAATAAGAACCATACTTTAATATAAAGAACTACATCTGCTTGTTTTTGCTACATTACCCTGATTTAAACTGATGTATTGAATAAAACATTCCCCTTATCCCCTAGATGCTCACTAAATAAATCTGCGCAGAAGAAAAAACACTACACTGTATAAAAAGAAATGTATCGGTGACTTAAACGGCATACTAGGATTATTACACGAGATATAGATCGGGGGACTGGATTTACAAAATAATCACATTGGAAAATCAGGCAGGATTTGTGTTACTCAGCAAATGTCTTGCCTTATCTTTCAGTTCCGATATGCTAATTCAAGACCTATTTGACGAACAGTAACTGTATTTGATAATGTAATTGATTGACTGTAGAAACAGACGAGTGCGTGATACAAATGTTTTGGAATATAATGCCTATCATGAACGACAAGGTATGGAATTCCATATACCGTAAATATATATTAATGACTTGCAGATGGAATGCGCACGGTCACATTCACTTTGTAACTGCAGCAGGTAGATTGCATGAGAAACATAATATTTGCTCACAAATATCAGTTTATCCTCTCTGTCTTCTTAGGATTGTGGCCAAGCCAGTTTTCTGGATAGGGATTTTACACTAGTGCTGAGCCTTTAACTTTGTTGCTACACTTACACACGCATGTATTTAACAATGTATCATAAAACAGATCTAAACCATCTGTAAAATTGTTTCTCTGAGTCCCCTAGATCTCTCCAATTAGGTAGCCCAATTCTAATTACATTTATTAGAATAATTACCAGTGAGAGTCCTGCTTTCCAGTGTGCTGTCAGTCAGCTTGCTTTATCTAATGTACAGACATAATGCTATGTTAGACAACTGACTTCTAGAATATACACTAATATCAGACATAAGGAGTGAGGACCTAGTGTTGTTTATTAGTCTGGTGCTTGAAAAACTAGGCCTTATTTATGAATCCCATGGACACAAGCATTAAAGCACTAAGGTTATTAAGTCCCAGGCCTTACCTTTAAACACCCCTAAACATATAGTTAAACTATTGGAACTTAATTTCCCATTTATCTGGAGACATTCCTTCATTGAATACTTGGGGGTTAATATCACACCAGTATATACGTCTCTTTACAAATGTAATTACCCCGCCCTAATTAAAAAATTGGCGAAGGACCTTGAAGAGTGGTCTCGGTACGCTATATCGTGGTTTGGGAGGATCCACTCAGTAAAAATGACTTTAGTACCCAGAATTCTGTATCGGTTTCGTACACTACCGGTGACGATTAAGATAAGAGATATTAATTATCTTCAGACTAAAATTAACAAATTCATTTGGGCCCATAAACCACCACGTATCAATAGGAGAACTATGTATAGGCCTCCATTACAAGGTGGTCTAGGTTTACCACATTTATTAATGTATTATAAAGCTGCAAGGATCTCCCAGACCACCCAATGGCATCTACCACCGCACGAGAATAGATGGGTCCAATTAGAGACACTTTTAGCACACCCTACTGACCTGTCTTTTTATTTGTGGGCAGACAGAACACAAGTTAAATCTGTCCCCGTGCTTAACTCTGTGCTGAAACACACCATTTGGTCATGGCACGACAGCCGCGGGAAATTCCAACCGGCTGGATCTCATAGTATTCTCACCCCGCTACACAATAACCCGCTCTTTCTCCCTAGCTATGCTACTTCGGCGTTTCAATGGTGGAAAGTAAATGGTATCAATAGAATACAAGATATGTTACTGACTATGGGTATTAAGTCATTTCAGTACTTACAATTTGTAAAATCTATGCCGGAGAGCGAGACTTATAGATATTCGCAATTATTACACTTCATTAGCTCTGTTGACCCCTCTTTTAAATCTAGACCTCCAACCTTGTTGGAAACCTGCTCTCAACGAGCTGGGAAACTGCGAGGCACCATCTCGTTACTGTATAAATATTTAGTCTCTATGGATGTGGAAAAGCCCCTTAAATACATGCTGGACTGGGAGAAAGACTTAGGGCGTTCTATACCTCAGCAGGAATGGTCACTAATATGGAATACTGTCTCCAGGATATCCCCTAATACTGCCATTAGAGAATCCACATATAAAGTACTGATGCGTTGGCACCTTACACCGGCAAGGAAACATCGTTTTGATCCTTCCACTCCCGATTCTTGCTTCAGGGGTTGTACAACAGTTGGGGATTATTTGCATATCTGGTGGACATGTCCTGTAGCACAACAATATTGGGCAGAGATTTATAACTTAATTGACCGAGTATTTCACACACATATAGTCCCCGAAGCTACTACGGCTCTTTTAGCCTGCCCGTCCAAGTCCCTTACGAAACTCCAGAATACTTTGATGAGACAAATCTTAGCTGCTGCACGAACCAATTTAGCGAAACACTGGCTACAATACGCTATTGATACTCATGTTGTCATTGCAAAAATTACTCAAACACAGAATATGTTATATTTAATGGCTTTATTGGAAGACAGGGTAGAGAGACATATGCAAATTTGGGCCCCATGGGATTCGTTTCTGCAACCTTGAGCAAAACAATAAGTTCAATGTATGTTATACTACATGGAATTGTACTGATGTGTTCTACTTTCACTGTTCTATACTGGAAAAGATATTTACGTTATCCTCTGTTAATGTATCTATTTTTGAAAAATAAAAGAGATTATAAAAAAAAAAAAAAAGCACTAAGGTTATGTTTAATAAAATAGGTAGGAACAAATGATTCATTATCTTTGGACCAGCACATTAATTAGACATGGAACCCCCCCATAACATATGTTGGGACTGGCAAGTAAGACTAATTAACCTTAAAAATTCTGGGCCATTGTGTCCTGGAATTAGTACACATTTTGGGTTGAAGAGACAGTGTTCTTAGATCCACAGGGCAAATGACAGTAACCTTTTGACTAGTTGTAAATATAAATCACTATATGACCACAGACATACATTTAAAGGAGGGTTGTGGGAGCACTCCAAGGCTAAGTAAAATATATAGGTACAATGGAATTGCATCTGATCTGGCCAGATTAACTACACACATACATAAGTAAGAGGATGTCTGGTCCCTGTTACATTAGTAACATCTATGAATGTACATAGATATTTTCAAAAACAGGAATTCTTAGTGACAGAGTTATGATCATAAAATTGGCAAGCCACAAGGGGTTTACCTTGAAATGGTATGGTAGATTGCCAATTTTGAGTATTTCTGTCGTTTAGCTGGAAGAATGGCTTAATTTCCATGTGGTGGTAGCACCCCAACACCTCCTTAATGGTGGTTTTATGACTTTAAATATGGGTGTTGTTCTAGGTGGTCTCTCTCTCTCTCTCTCTCTCTCTCTCTCCCTCCCAAGCTGGGGAAGATTAATCATGTAAAACTAAAGCTTTGGTCTTGGCAATCTCCATCCTTTTAAAAGCTAATGACAGGGGAAGATCAAGCCTGTAACTGAGACAAGTTAGGTAACTATTAGCCTATGAAACACATAGGGGGTTATTTATCAAAGTCCCAATTTATCTCAATATTTTCTGCTACAAGCTCCGATCAAATACTCTAGATTTTTTTGCACTTATTTATTATTTTACCAAAAATGTGCTTTGTGGAAAAAAAATCAGATTTTCACGATTTTTTTGGATTTTTCACCAGAAAACTCGATTTTTGCCCGAAAACTTTGGGGTATTGCACAAAACCCAGCGCACATCAAAAAATCATAGGGACTTCTCGCATTGACTTATATGCAACCTCGATAGGTCTGAGATACTGGATTTTTTGATTCAGACTTTTCCATCCTTGTGGTTTAATAAATTTTGGAAAAAAATGTATGTCCGATTTTATAAAATTATTTTTGCATTTGGAGTTTAGTAAATAACCCCCATAGTGACATACTGAGTTAGGGTTAAAATAGACACACGTCTATCAAGTTCAACTTTTTGACTCTATTTTAACCTGCCTAAGTGCTAAGTGGTCTAGAGGAAGGCAAAAACCCCATTTGAAGCCTCTCCGATTTGCCTCAGAGGGGGGAAACCATAGCAGAGGTAAATTATTGGGACCACCATATGGACTTTACCTTGATGTGGTATGGTGGCTTGTCAAGTTTATGATCATAACTTTGTAACTAAAAAACCCTGGTTTTGAAAATGATCTTTGTATACACAGATATTAAATTGCTAATGGAACAGGAGACCATGCCGAAATTTTCCTTTGTCAATTTTGTGATCATGAAGGTTATATGATTCACAGGATTTAGAAAAAATAAATACATGAAATGAACAAAGCCTCCAGATACTGTGCACCTTATAAGAATAGAAATGACATCCCTGCAAGTTATAAGATCAAGCAAGTGATTTCCATCCAGGCATAAAGCAATAATGTAAGAAGAAGGCTGGAACTTCAGTCTCACAGGCCTTTAGATAGAGTTAAGAACCAATATCATCGTCTCTCAAAATCGTTCTGCTGTTGTGCCATTGCAGGAGTTGTTCATCTCAACAGATGGAGCATGGATACCCATGAGATGAATGTCTCTGCTTTTAGTGTGTTTTCATCTAATGTTCTCAGTTCGAGCTTGCATTATGCAGATAATTAAATTTTAGGTTAAACTGATTAATTTTTGTCCTAAAAATAGCATTAATACTATAGTTTCAGTAAGGTCGCCAAATATTTCTATACTCATTTCTACAATTACAATTTTCAAGTCACATTCGACTGTGTCTTTGTCTACTTGGAAGGCTTAATGCAATTAACAAAGTGAACTGGAATATTGGTTTTGATTTATGTTTTCCATTGGGAGAACAGGAGGGAGCCTGACATGATGTGGAGCACAGCATTCCTGCCTGATGAAGAAATTGAATAACTGCATTTTTAAGTAATGTATGCCTGTCACTAGAAAGAACTTAGAATTTGGCAACATACTCCTATTGAATATATTGACCATAGTGATGGGCGATTCTGACCAATTCGATTTGCCAAAAAAATGTGTGAAAATTCGCTGAAATTCATTGAATTCTATGGGTGACAAGGGTTTCTGATGTGCAACAAATTTTTTTTGATACACGACAATTTTTTTCATTCTTTGGAGACTATGGAAATCAACTTGGCAAAAAATGTTGCTACAGTATACATTTTCATATTTATGAAACATGTGAAAGAACAATATGTATACGTACCATCATTATTTCAACAACATTGTAAAAATGTTGGTACTACATCTGTGATTGGTTGGTAGTGGGGTGAATGACATTGAATCTCTATTTCTAATTAAGGGACATTTAAGGGGCCAATTCACCAAGCTCAAGTGAAGAATTCGAAGTAAAAAAACTTCGAATTTCGAAGTGTTTTTTGGGCTACTTTGACCATCGAATGGGCTAATTTGACCTTCGACTACGACTTCGAATCGAAGGATTCGAACTAAAAATCGTTCAACTATTCGACCATTCGATAGTCGAAGTACTGTCTCTTTAAGAAAAAACTTCGACCCCCTAGTTCGCCACCTAAAAGCTACCGAACCCAATGTTAGCCTATGGGGAAGGTCCCCATAGGCTTGGCTAAGTTTTTTTGGTCGAAGGATAATCCTTCGATCGTTGGATTAAAATCCTTTGAATCGTTCAATTCGAAGGATTTAATCGTTCGATCGATGGATTATTGCTTTGATCGTTCAATCAAAATTTTTGCGCAAAATCCTTCGACTTCGATTTCCAGTCGCATATCGAGGGTTAATTAACGCTCGATATTCGACCCTTGATGCATCGGCCCCTTAGACAATTGTGTATTATCAATTTCTTTTTCCATCAGTTATAGGAGGGAGTCAATATATTTTCTTGACACACTGGTCTATCATAAGGGGAATACTTTAGCCACAGATCTGTATATGAAGTGTAGTGACCGTAACATGTGTCCTCTTCCTAGCTCATATTGTCTGCCTGTTTGCAGAATAGTTTCTGTTTGGACAAGATTTAAGCAAAGAGGATACCCCACAGAGTAATTCTACTATAGTAAAGAGAGCAATCCAAAGAAAATAACATATACACCATTTGTAAACGCATACCACCCTGAATTTACACCATATTTTATATAAAAATTGTCCCTTGTTAAGGAAAGCTTAGAGTTTACATTTAATTCTTGTTCTTCATGTTTGTGTTCTTGTATCATTAGACATCATATTTTTCTCAACCACATTCAGGAGCCTTTTCATGTGATTCTAAAGTATGTGGTATACATGCTCAAGTATCCTTATGGGTTAGCTTATATAGGGAAGACCATTCAGCCAATGTGTGACAGAATTAGTCAACGCAAATCGTCAATATGAAAAGAGATGTCTAAGTGAGCAGTACCTGCACATTTTCTTATGGCACAGCATACAACAGTGTCACTCAGATTTATAGATTTGGCATTTCCCCTCCACAGCCCCTACAATTCCAAAAAAGAGAAAAGTTTTGAATACATACTTTAGAGACCATTTACCCCATAGTGATAAACAGAGAATATACTTTGTATACATTTAATCGACCAAATCATTACTTTAAAAAAAAAAAACCATTACAATTAGCACTATAGTTCCTATTGTCTGTATTGAATATACAGGGTGCAAAAAGTATATGTTTTTAGTATTAAACATGTAATACAGGTATGGAACCTGTTATCCGGTATGCTTAGGACCTGGTGTATTCCAGATAATGGATCTTTCTGTAATTTGGATCTTCAAACCTCAATTATACAAAAATAAGATATAAACAGGAATTAAACCCAGTAGCATTGTTTTGCTGTCAAAAAGGATTAAACATATCTTAGTTTTGATCAAGTATAATTACAGAGAAAAAGGAAATAATTTAAAAAAATGTGGATTTTTTGGATAAAATGGAGTCTATGGGAGATGGCCTTTCCGTAATTCTGAGCTTTCTGTATAACGGTTTCCAGATAACGGATCCCATAGCAGTACATGTAATATATTTCAATATATGCCTAGTAATGATGGATGTGCTAAACGTTTGACCATTTGAGCATTTATCTTGTGGGTGTGATAAAGCAGATTAGGTATTTAATTCAGTTGTAACTGTTTATACATTTATGCTCAATAAAGGGTTGTGAGCCTTGTAAAGTTGCATTTGAAAATCTGGATTAATGTATTTCAAATTGCACACAGCCTGGACGCAGGTAACGTTTAGTAAAATCCGCATTTTAGTGAATTTGCAGAGTAATGTCCGTTCACCAGATCGAAAAGTTGCCTGCTCATAGAGTACAAATGACCTCTAGCGACGGTCTGTTTCACTAGCGAATTGGCGACTGGACCTCTTAGTAAATTGGCAATGTCCTTGCGGGTGGCAACGCTGGTGAAAAGTCGCTAGCTTTAGCCACTTTAGTAAATCAGCCCCCAAGTTGGATGGCCTTTCCTTAATTCAGAGATTCCTGGATAATGGGTTTATGAATAACGGGTTTCTGAATGCCCAGGTGCAGATTTACCCAGTGTTTATAAAGGACCCCAGTGTGTTCATATTTAGGCTGATTTGTTTTAGTTTTGAAGAACATGTGAGAAATAAGATGCACAGTACCAGGTTGCAATTTGAAGTTTGGTATGTTTTGCACGGGTTGAAAGGTCAGCCACGGGAAATCACATATTTTGTCAATAAGATACTGTAGAGTGCAAGTTTTGAATCAATTTTCAAATATATTTAAGTACTGCCAATTTTAGTAAAGATTTGCAGTTTGGTAGTCTGAGACATGTGTCATTTGTACTACTGTAAAGTGGTAAACTTATTTGTAACTAGACATTAAGCCCGTTAAATTAAAGGGCGCTAGAACATATCCGTGGGGCACATGCGCAGTAGCGCAATCCCACGGACACAGGGACTGGACGCAGAGACACTTCAACTTTATTATATAGGATTGTTCTGTGGTGTTTTAAATTCAGTGGGTTGTCTTACTTTTACAAAACATAGGTTGTGGGGTACATATCAGAATGAATAATGTGTAATAGTAGTTTTTCTGGTGTACTGCTTTAAAACTGGCAGTGTACTCTGCTCTGGGGTTTGGTGTTCTTAGGGGATTTCCAGATCAGTTGTGTTTTCATGTAGATAATAAAATGTTATATTTATGTTAAATATTATTCTCTATATTGTGCAAAATTGTTACTTTTTAATAGTGTATAAACTACATTTAGCCATATATCGTTGTGGGTGGTCTGGGATCTGGCAGTATAGAAAATGCTATGTGGTCGTCTGGCCAGGTCTGTCAGTTGCCCCAGGCAACCCAGATGGGCGTTGGCGACTTCGGTCCCCGCCGCAGCTGTGCGTAAAGGCGCGTGCGTAACCGAGGACGCGTGTGCGTAATTGTGCGTTAACGAGGACGCGCGTGCGTAATTGTGCGTAACCGAGGACGCGCGTGCGTAATTGTGCGTAATCGTGCGTAACCGAGGACGCGCGTGCGTAATTGTGCGTAACCGTGCGCAACGTTGCGCAGCCGAGGGCGCGCGTGCGCGGTCGTCCACAAATCATTTCGACTTCACAGAGCGCAACCACTTTTCAATGTGGTAACACTTGCTGGACTAGGGGTAGGCTCCATATAAGGTAAGTGCCTGGCGCTCCCAGCTTTGCGCCCTAGGCACGTGCCTCTTGTGCCTACCCCTAGTACCGGCCCTGAGTGCTAGATAAGCTGTCTGTCCATGTGCTAAATATGTTGGCATTACTGGAATTCCAGTACCACTCCTATCTACAACTGCTTCTTTGTGGGTGCCACTATATGAACAGCTTTGAGCAGTCAGTGCTGCTGCTGACACCCCTCTCCTTATCATAAATCTTACCCAAAAGATCAAAGTGGCAAGAAAGCAACTTATTGGGATGAAAGGCAGCAAGGAAGTGGGGTGAGTATAGTAGCTAAAGGCTGGTTGTATATATGGTTCATGTGGGTGATGGTCCACTTTGGGGGGGAAAAAAAGGATAATATTGTTTGGCATGAGGGACGTTACAGAGAGTTGTGGAGAGAGGTGCAGTTCAATGATGGCGAATACCAAACAAGCAGGAGAAAACATGTGAAGCTGTCGCCATTGCGACTGGAGATAAACAAATGCGAGGCATCAAGCAAGGATGATGCATGCAGCGTGACCAAGCCTCTGACAAAGTCGTAGACGAAACGCGTAAGGCTGGTGACGGTATACACGAGGGGAAATAGAAAAACACACTGCCAGGAGATCTAAAAAGCCAAGTGAGCGCTCTGGTGAAAAAGACTCTGTGCAGACCTCATACTGGTTGGGACGGTTGCTAATAGGACGTCATAGTGATATGCATTCAAAATACAAATGCCATGTGAGTGCATTTTAAACACTTTTGATTTTAGAAAATAAAAGTAGTTTTACACTATTGCTGCTGCATTTATCCTACAGTTTCTACTGAAAAGCACGTTCTGACATCTAAGAAAGAATTTTTATGCATTTGAACAGAATTTGTTTGTGAGTACCCATCTGAAAGTATAATACAAGGAAAGTTCCTTAGCAATTTTGGTATAATTACGGAAGGTGGTGGTTGGAAGAAAGAAAAAGAAGGGGGCTGCACATAGTGTGGTGAATACATAATTAAAAGCTCCCAATCACAAGGGATTATATCTATCAAACAATATTGCCCTATGTTTGTTTGTTCTACTCTGTGCTTTTGGCGCTGGCTTCTGTTTTAGGTAAAGCATTTTGGACTTGAGTGGATACAAGTAAAGGCCGGCAAGGGGATTGTGGACTCAATTTGAACCTTGGGACATTGTGTGTATATATATTTATATGATTTGTATATAACTATTTATATTTCTTTATATATATATTTCCATACACCTATATATATGGTAGCTAAAGGGCAAATGTGATGGAAGAGCAAAGCATAGGGTATAGAAAAAGGCAGAATAGACATCGGGCAAATTTGCTAGAGAACAAACATTAACCAAAATGACAATTTGCAGCGCCAACTGGTATTTACTAAAAGGCTTCCCTAGCGAAAAACCCCAGCGAAAGAGAAATTTCACTTCGTTTTCTCAGGCAAAATTTCCCTCAGGCAATCGATCGTTAATCTGCTAAAAGTTTCTATTCATTACCCTTTTCGACAAACTCTATTTCACCAGGTTCTGCATGGCAAATTAATAAGATGAAGGTACATCCTCATTATTATTGTGTCGGTGACAAAAAAGTCATTAAAAAACACTGGCGTATTTAAAGTGGGATTATGATTACAAGTTGTAACTGTTAAGAATATCTAATTTACACAAGAATATCTAATATCTAATTTACAGTTATTTTTATATTTGAAGCTCATGCTACATTTGTTTTAGGGTGGGATCATGGCCTATGACAATAGAGGATCTCATTTTGATTTCTTGGACATTTTTAATAAAAAGTGGCCACTTCCAGCAATTTTACTAACATCACTAATACATACAAACGACTTTATAAACCCACTGAATTTAAATTGACGCAAGCGTAAGTTAACAAAGTTTCTCCAGAAAATAACAGTAGACGAATTTTGACAAATACACATATGCGTCACTAAATAATGTCTGATGTAGATGCGCTAAGTATGTAAGCAATGTGCCCCAAGACGTAAACATTTTGGCTACATATTTTGCTGAGTTTAATCCATAGCTTGTCCAATCATTCCTTTCAGACTTGAATCTCAGATATCTGAAACATTATTTTGGATATATGTTATCCTTTCGAAACCAAGCTGTAGATTAGGCATTCACTTTAACCTTCTGAAAAAATCTTTTATCGTAAGAATAACATAATAACATCAATAATAAAGCAGCAACTGTAAACAAAGCAGGTAGGATAGAGCAATTGGTCCTGGATCAACATTGTTGTGGAAGGTATATGCCCTCTTTTAATGCAGAAAGGGTCAGTCACAGCAGTCGATCTTTTTGCGACAACGCACTCCGGATCCTACAAACAGACCGCTGAAGTCGAGAGTTGCAGTTAAAAAGGTATAAGCTTTATTTGAACATTAGATATATGTAAAAGCGTCCGAGGTCTGACGCGTTTCGTGCAGAAAGGGTCAGTCAGTTAATATGTATTAACAACGAAAGCTACTAAATCGATAAATACCCATCAGACATCTTCTAGTCGTTCAGCCATGTAAAATGTGAATTTGGGGGCAATACAGCAAAACTTTTAACTGATGGCAACCAGTCAACAGGTGGTATTTACTGGTCCCCTGCTGATTATGTTATAGGTTACAAGACCTGAAGCCAGATTGATGACATTATTACTGTTGAGTGATGCAAGATATAGGCCCTGTTGGTAATTCCATGCCCACTATATCTTCTGCCATACTAAATAACTGGTCATTCATTATACGCATTATAAGTGTGGGACCTGTTATCTGGGATCTTCCAGATAAGGGATCTTTCCAAAATTGGGATCTACATGCGTTACATCGACTAAAAAATAATTTAAACATTAAATAAACCCAATAGAATACAGCAATTTTTCCTTCAATAAGGATTAACTTCACTGTTGTTAGGACTGAGTTCAAGATACTGTTTCATTACTACAGATAAAAAGGAAATCATTTCTAAAAACTAGAATCATTTGTTTAAAATGGAGTCTATGGGAGATGGTCTTCCTGTAATTTGGAGCTTTCTGTATAAGGGGTTTATGGATAATGGGCCCTATACCTGTACCAGCTGGTCGGTTATATTGCATACATTCTGAAGAACACTCTGCCAAGGCCATTGTTGTAAAAATTGACTAATTGTTAATTCAGGACCTGATTTTATGGTAAAGTCCAACCCAGCATTTTTTTACATTATGAAAGAAAATGTAGGGCTGAATCATTATCATTCTAACTCTTGCAATGTATTTGCTCATACTGAATATTTTGTTCTGTATGGTTTTTGCCTGTGGTTTGTTTTGTCCTTATGGAGGTTTTCCAGGTACTGATTAGGTCAATGTGCCCTCATATTTACTGTACAAGTGTATACAGTATGGAATGCAATCATTCGGAACTTTACGACTAAAACATCAGCAATAAAATATACCCTTAAATTCAGTTCACAGTTCTCCTGAGGTTGCAATGTCAATTGATGTATAGAGGACATTGATGGTATAGTTGACATTAATTAGATGCTCAACCTGCGAAAAAGATTTCAAGCACTTTGTGGAGAGCCGTATTTTTTCAGCATTGCTAGATGACATATTGTACTTGCGAGAGGCTCAATGTGTTTCTCAATCTCAGCAGCAAAATGGTAAGACTTGAGTGCAGTTGCTTTTCTGCCAAAGGGGAAATGCTAAATATTCAGGAATAGGAGAAAACATCTACTCCCTGATAGAATATGCCACAAAGCCAAGTTTTTTTGATGGTTTATGAGATAATAATATGATATAATAATGATACAGGTGTTCTATGTAGAAACTTTTCTAGAGTACCAGATCTCATTATGTTCTTTGCAAAATATTCAGTACAATATATTTTATACTATGGTCAATATAACTTGTAGAAACAAAATGCCAATTTGCTTGTAAACACAAGTGCTCCTAATCAATTAAAAAATATTAATATCAACTTGCTGTGTTCTTCAGGTTTTTTTGTGCAATATAAACAAGTTTGATCCATTGCAAGGACCTAACATTGCACATCAAGCTATGGATGCACGTGACCTAGACAGAGAGTTCTGTGAGATTGAAGGGCCTTTCAACTAGGCACTCAGTTTAGCATCCTTTTTGCAGGAGACATGCACACTTCGATTGGAACCTTCTGCAGATAAAGAAGCCGTACCTAGTGCCAGATACATGCCAATTATAGCCCCACCTTTCCTATGTTGTTGTGAAGACTAATCTTGTACGACAAGGCTGTCCAACCGAAGGCCTGTGCGCCAGATGTGGCACTTCAAGGGTTTTTTTTTTTTAAAACTCCAGTCTGCTCCATCAACTTATTTGTTTGACATCATGATTTTAATATAAACTGCCCCTGGAACATGCAGTATTAAAATAAGTGACCCACTACATGTAAGTAATTGAATAGCATTGCTGGTGAATGTGTAGGGACATTAATAATGTGGAAAAATATATAAAATGGTTGGCACAAAAAGAAGAACAAGGGGAATGGAGAGAATAGGCAAATGAAGAAAAGTAAATTTATGAGTCCAATATTATTTTCCGGGAAGTGAAAGAGAAAAAGAAAATCGGAAGGGACAAGAGGGGAGCAAGGAAGCGGGGCTACATTTTGGCTACATATTTTGCTGATGAACACAAATAAAGGTTAAAGGAAAAAGTCTCTGATCCTAATCTCAGTTCCTCCTAAGTATAACCTAAGTAATACATAGCTTGTCAAATCATTCCTTCCAGACCTGCATCTCAGGCATCTGAAACATTGTTTTGGATAAATGTTATCCTTTCTAACTGGAACTGTAGATTAATGATTTATGAAACCATCTTTTATCATAAATATAACCCCTTTCCTCTCTTCATTCATCCTCATTCTTTCCTTCCTTTTTTCCCACGTTTGTTTTCTCCCCCTAATATCCTGCTCTGCTTTTAGTTTGTCTTTTATATGGTATTGCTCTTCCTTTATCTTACCTTTTCTCTAGTTTTTTTTATTATTCTGCCTTTCTTCTTTCCTCTATCCTTTGCTTTTCCCTGTTTTCATTTTAATTTTCTTGCTGCCCCATTTCTTCTCTGTCCTTACTTGCCTGTATAGCTTTGTTAGGAGAAAATCTGAAAGAGGATTGCTTTGTGGTGCGAACCCCGGGCTGGTGCAGTTTTCTGCTGATAGGGGCACTGGCCTGGAATGTCAGTGTCATCACTTGGGGGTGCCTAATTTTTGGCACCCCTATTTGTAAAAGGACTTTCCTTCTCCTTTAATGTATTAATAATGGGTTGAGTGCAGAGGATTTCTTGTAGGTGGGAACTATTCCTTCCAATGTTATAGTCAGATAAAATGGTTCTTAGAGATCTTCTTTAATTCATAAAGGATCCCTTCCTGTATTGCAGAAGAGACACAGTGCTCTTGCATCTAAAATCATGAATCATAGTTAGTTAGTTAGTTGGGTTGAAAAAAGACCAAAGTCCATCAAGTTCACCCCTCAAATGAACCCCAGTGCGCATATATACACATACTTATACCAACCTATCTACTGTATATACTCCCATATATAAACTACATATACCAAAATCTATACTAATTGTAGATTTTACCAATAACCAATAGCCTTGGCTATTATGTCTGTCCAAGAAATCATCCAAGCCACTCTTAAAAGCATTAAGAAAGAATCAGCCATAACAACATCACCCGGCAGTGCATTCCACAACCTCACTGTGAAGAACCACCTACGTTGCTTCAAATTAAAGTTCCATTCCTCTAGTCTGAAGGGGTGGCCTCTGGTACGGTGATCCACTTTATGGGTAAAAAGGTCCCCTGCTATTTGTCTATAATGTGCTCTAATGTACTTGTAAAGAGTAATCATGTCCTCTCACAAGTGTCTCTTTTCCAGGGAAAACAACCCCAACCTTGACAGTCTACCCTCATAGTTTAAATACTTCATCCCAATTACCACTTCAGTTGCATGTCTCTGCACTCTCTCCAGCTCATTTACATCCTTCTTAAGGACTGGAGTCCAAAACTGCACTGCAGGTGAGGCCTTACCAAGGACCTATAAAGAGGCAATATTCTGTTTTTATCATATGAGTTAATACCCTTTTTATATAAGACAGTACTCTATTTATTTTAGTAGCTTTAGAATCATGGCAATAAAAGACTTAGTTTTGGCACTGAGTCATAAATGTGCCCTATAGTGTATTCTGTCCACTGGAAGTGATGACACCTTCATGTAGATTTGCAACAGAGCACTGCTCAACTGTAAATCTACAAAAAAACATCACCACTGGCATGATGGATTTACAAAGCACAAGCTGAATTCACAGATTTCACACATGAGGAAAGGGCACATAGAAACTGTGAACTTTCCCCATAAAACTCCCATACAAATTGTATCTTAAATAAGGGACCTGCTGGTAGAAAAAACTGCATATATGTAATAAGTACCACGACAGACAGATCTGTTTATGTCTGTTTTTTTCAACAGTGGTCCTAAATCTGGCTGTACATGGATGATTTAGAGTACTAAGAAAATTATTTAAGATAATGATTTCCAGTTGTTAGTTTTTCTGTGCCCCATAACTATATAGCACGACAGAACAGAAAGTATGAACGCATTCCCCCACAGTAAAGAGAAATCTCAGCGATTTCAGCAGTGGTGGGAAAAGTTGCTGTCAATTAGCACTCTATGATAAACTGACTGAAACTGACTGTGTTGGCTGTAAAAGAGAAGATCACACCGTCTGTGAAGTCAGATTGGAGCCAACATTGAGCATTTTGTACACATGCCACTATGTACTGCAAAACAGATGAAATTTCAGTTTTGGTCCTTTCTACGCCTACATTTTCATTGTAAATATACACATGTTCATTTACAAGGAAATAAAAAGGATATGTAATGTTTTCAGATTAGGTGGTGTTACATGCAAATCTCTGAAACTATCGTTAAACACCGTTCATTCAAGTTGAATTGTCCTTCCAACTCATTCGGATCAGCAGTTTTTGATGTTTGCACTGGTTTTACTTTGTCACCTCTTGAACAAATGCAATAAACTTCAGATTTACTGATAATTCATAAAGAAGGAGGTACTAGCCTGGAATAGCGATAAAGTATGTTTCATCCATTACATTTTGCATGTTTAAAAGCATTAAATATCAGTAGTTCTTCCTTATAAATTGTCTCGCATCAAGGCCAAAGTGATTACACTGTTACATTTCAAAGAAGAATAAAACCTAAAAATGAACATGGCTAGAAATTACATAGTTTACATACTGAACTTACTGAACAAACCTCAAGATTTAGTATCTCTATTACATACACCGGGAGTCCCCAACCTTTCTTTCCCATGAACCAGATTCATAATGTCAATTGATTGGGAGCCACTATTTGGGGGATCACTAATGTGCACCCACCATTTCTACCATACTACTTTGTTGAGCTTTCATTCTCCTTTAAGTCTACAAAGTTTTAAATTCAAAGAAACTTCTGTCAGATTCTCTGCTGACTCAGCTGCTGCAAAAATAATAATGACCCTTTGTTATTTAAAGATCTGCAGTCAGCAATTATATTAGCAAAACACACAACCTCATCCATGAGCAGCTTTTTTAATTTTTGCTTTTTAGAGTAATTTGTTGCATTTGTAACTAAAGTGCTATCTGCTAGTTTCATTCCACTAATTTTAAAGCATGAGTTAGAGGTACAGCAGATGGCAGAAATAGAAAAAAACACAATATTGTTCTGAGTACTTTGATACACGCTGATACCTTTATTCACATGTATTTTTGTTTAAAAATAATGGAATTCTAATTTATGGACAAAGAACCCAGACACTGTAAGTATCCAAAGCTCCTAAAATGTAAATTTGGAAATGCACTTGAAGGTTTACCCTGCCAGGCAACAGCATTACTGTTGTTTAATTCATAAAGCATCATTTCATTGAGCCAAACAGCTGTCACTTTGGAGTAACTCCACAAATATCTTTGGAGCTCTTGCAAAAGGATATAAGTAATTGTGTGAAACTCATACGCACAATTTAGTCCTGCATTTATTTGGGCCAGCTCCTCCAGTGAGCACTTATGAAATTGGCTTAAGCACTGTGATACATTTTTCTTATTCAGTTTATCTTAAAGCACAGTGATACATTTTTTCTCATTCAGTTTATTATAAAGCAATAATATATAAACAGCCTTTAAAGGAAAACTATACCCCCAAAATGAATACTTAAGCAACAGATAGTTTATATCAAATTGAATGACATATTAAAGAATCTTACCAAACTGGAATATATATTTACATAAATATTGCCCTTTTACATCTCTTGCCTTGAACCACCATTTCGTGACTCTATCTGTGCTGCCTCAGAGATCACCTGACCAGAAATACTACAACACTAACTGTAACAGGAAGAAGTGAGGAAGCAAAAGGCAGAACTCTGTCTGTTAATTGGCTCATGTGACCTTACATGTGGTTTGTATGTGAGTACAGTGAATCGTACGATCCCAGGGGCGGCCCTTATTTTTTAAAATGGAAATTTTCTATTTATGATTACCCAATGGCACATACTACTAGAAAAGTATATTATTATGATAATGGTTCATTTACATGAAGCAGGGTTTTACACATGAGCTGTTTTACTCAGTATCTTTTAATAGAGACCTACATTGTTTGGGGGGTATAGTTTTCCTTTAAGGTTCCTTGCAGTGCTGGGTTCTTGGGTTCATTTCAACCAGGAAACTATCTGCAAGGTGTTTATATGGGATTACTTTGTGGTTTTCCTCAAAAGTTTAATTGCCAGTTGATAAAATTGACCATAATAAGTGATAGGGACCGTAGATTGTAAGCTCCGCTGCAGCAGGGACTGATGTATACCATGTATAATTTCTGTAACTTGCCATAGAATATGTTTGTGTTATATAAATAAAGGATAAGTGCTAGCCTTTATATAAATTTCACCAGGCCTGATAAGCTGCGGAATAGGCCCCTCCAGACTGTGTTAGCAGTTATTGGCTTGTAAAAACATAGAACATAAGAACACTCCACAACAAAAGGGTCTGCAAAAAACTTAAAACCATTTTATTGAGTGAGATTCCAGCAGACATTTTGGGGACAGGCCCTTTGCATCACAAGAGCACTTGATGAAGGGGCTAATCTCTGAAACAGCTGCTGGGGTCTCACTCCATAAAATGGTTTGGATGATTAAATTACTTTTGGCAAAAGAATCATGAATTGGAGTTGAAAAAAGACCAAAGTCCATCAAGTTCAAGCCCTCCAAAAGATCCATGGTGTACATGCAAATTCCTTTATAGACCTATGTATACACTCACAAATATAAAATACATTAGGTCCTCTGCACTCAACATCTTATCAATATATTAAGGACATGGATACATTGTGCCTTAGGCTATTAAAAATGACCCCCCCTTTAAACAAAATAGGGATTGTTTGTCCATTTATTGCAATATATTTAAGCTGGCCAACTATGTCAAAGTCATCCAATATCTGGCCAGTCCTATGCTCAATTTTCATCTGATTCATTAAGAATTCTATTGTTTCATTATAGATTTTACACAGTGACTAAGAGACAGATTTATCAAAGGTCAAGGTGAATTTTTCGAATGAATAAAATTTGAATTTTGAGCTATTTTGTGTGTACTTTGACTAGGGAATAGTCCAAATTCGATTCGAATTTGCAAAAAATTAGAAAAGTAGAATATCGAAATGTATTATGCATTGTCTCTTTAAAAATTCGACTTTGACTATTCGCCATCTAAAACCTGCCGAATTGCTGTTTTAGCCTATGGGGGACCTCCTAGAACCCATCTGGAGTCCATTGGTGTACTTGGAAAAACTAAAAAAAATTTTGGGAAAAACTTCAAATCGAATTCGATCAAATTCCCTATTCCTTCGATCCGTACGTTTTGAATTCGGCCGAATACGGACCTATTCGATAGAACTTAATTTCAGTTGGTCTTTTTGAGTTCGAATTCGACGTTTTTTCAATTCAAAATTCGACTCTTGATAAATATACCCTTAGTGTTATCTGCTTGCTTTCAATGTTAAAACTCCCAATGCTGGTTGCCCTTTTATTGGCCACCACTGGGATCGCATGGCTTTAGCTGGAAAGGGTGGGAGCTACAACATGGAGCTGGCTACTGCTCCTGTATAAACTATAACAAACATGGGAAAGTTGTGCTCACCACTAATTTTTAAACCATTAGGCAGGGGGAGGCTGTGACCACAACATTCATATAGACAAATACAAGAGGTCCACATTCCACAACCTCACCGGAAAGAACTGCTTAAGGTGCTTCAAATTAAAGTTCAGTTCCTCTAGTCTAAAGTGGTGGCCTCTGATGTTCCATCGCAAGTGCCCCTTTTCCAGAGAAAATAACCCCAACCATAACAATCTCTGCACTCAACTGCTCTACATACTCAAAGTGAGACTTTACCAGGGACCTATAAAGAGACAAAATTATGTTTTCATCCCTTGAGTTAATGCCCTCGAAGTGATTTGCAGGCTCTCCCCGCCCGCCACCATCAAATGCCGGCTTCCGACTTCAGGGTTCGTCTTTTATAGACGCTGCACCTGCTCGCCCCACCCCTTTTGCTATGTCATCAGTGGGGCGGGTCAGTGGGGGTCTATAAAAGTAACACGGAAGTGCAGATGCGGGCGGGTGTGGGCCAACGGAGGGCGTGTAAGGGTCGGGTGCGGGTCGGGGAAATCCCGACCCGCACATCACTACCTTGAAGACAATGCCAGTGGTACTCTACTATCAACACTGGTCCAATTAGAAAATGATCCATTTACCACCACTCTTTGAAATCTATCCTTCAGCCAGTTCTCTATTCAAGTACAAATATTATGTTCCCCATTGTTGGGGTTTGGGCAGGCAGTCTGCTCCCTATTTCACTAATCAGAAACAGCAATCTTGGCCTGGATTCTACCACGTAAATGTTAATCAGCAACTTTATTGATGATGCATGTTCATTAAACATAAAAATAGGTTCTCTCAGGCTTACAGTACCAAAAACCATTCCAATCTGATTCAAATCAGTGATTCATACATGTTTCAAATTTCTGCCCATAAACTAGCCTGCTATTCAAGTTGTGTCTGGCATTCCATCTCAGTGTACCAACATTGTTTCCCACAGAAATGATGAAGATAGCTGGGTCATCCAATCATAAAAAAAAACAGTTGTTTTACCAGTTGATTATGCACAAAGCACTCCAAAACAGAAGCAAAACAACACCTGCAACTGCTAGAAAACCTGAGCTCATTTTAAAACATTTATATTTCAACTGACTAGAACATATAAAAGAGATGAAGGCTGACAATGTCAGGTGCACTGGCACACCAGGGAAATATAGAACTCTGAAAGACGCAACTTGCTCTCGGTGGGGCATATTTATAAAGAGATGAAGAAATAAGATTGTAATACTTCAGTACAGAATTGATCTGTATAGGGTACAGCAGACTTGTTTTTTTGACTTGTGACAGTGTGTTTAGAAAAAACATCTTGCCTAAAGATGTACAGGGAAGTGTGCATTTAAAGGGCAAGTCAACCTGAAAATAAAAATTTGCCTAAAAAAGAAAACATAATTCTAAGCAACTTTCCAATATACATTCATTAAAAATGTTCAGTGCTTTTAAAGTTATTTGTAAAACAACTGCTATTGAAAGCAGCATTGTTGCAAAATTCTTGGTTCCCCAGCAAAAGCAGGTCTGTTAATCAGCTGCCTTGTCTTACATTGTATCAACAGTTTTAGACATCAGGGCAGAGAATAGAAAGGGACAATCACTGCTTTCAATAGCAATACATAATTTCTTTTAATGGGCAAATTTTTATTGTGGGGTTGACTAGCTCTTTGAAGGGATACTATCAAAACGCACCAGTTAATAGTGCTGCTCCAGCAGAATTCTGCAAACCATTTTTCAAAAGAGCAAACAGATTTTGTTATATTTAATTTTTAAATCTGACATGGGGCTCAACATATTGGCAGTTTTCCAGCTGCCCCCAGTCATGTGACTTGATAAACTTCAGTCACTCTTTACTGCTGTACTGCAAGTTGGAGTGATATCACCCCCTCCCTCCCTCCCTCCCTCCCTCCCAGCAGCCTAACAAAAGAACAATGGAAAGGTAACCAGATAGCAGCTCCCTAACACAAGATAACAGCTGCCTGGTAGATCTAAGAACAGCACCTTATAATAAAAACCAAGTCCCACTGAGACTGATTCAGTTACATTAAATAGCCTGCCAGAAAGTAGTTCCATCCTAAAGTGCTGGCACAAATCACATGACAGCTGGGAAACTGACAATATGTCTAGCCCCATGTCAGATTTCAAAATTGAATATAAAAAAAAATCTGTCTTTTGAGAAATGGATTTAGTGCAGAATTCTGCTGGAGCAGCACTATTAACGGATGCGTTTTGAAAAAAACATGTTTTCCCATGACAGTATCCCTTGGGCTGAAGGGAGATATTGCGGATAGGGTTAATATTCCCTCCTAGGCAGGTAATTAGGTGGCAGAGTTGCTACTGCAGGTAAAAGAGATGTGCTCCCACACCTATGGGCTCTTCTTTGGATGTCTGGAGGAAACAGGTCTTTCTTGGGTGTGTGGAGGAGAGACATGGTTCTGGCTGGTCTTAGTGAGTAAGAGCAAACCTGAGAGAGAGCCCAAGGGACCCATGGAGCCTGAGACAGAGAGTGTGTCTGAGATTTTGTGACAGAGAACCAAGAGGCCTGAACTTGAGAGAGAAAGTGGGTGCCAAGGGTCCTGTGCCTGGAGAGAGGCTGAGTCTATTGGAGAAACTCAACAAATGTTGGAGCAAGGCACTGTAGTAGGTCATGCATAGATCAGACAAATAATAGGTAAAAGTTAGTATATTTTATTTATATAAACATCTCACACCTAATGCGTTTCATGTCACTAGGACACTTAGTCATAGGCTATCTATTGGAGAAACTACCACAGTGAAGATGAATTGGAAGTAGGCTGTGTGGCCTGGCTGATAGAGAGAAGTGATCTCTGAACTGTGAGTAACTGGGTGCTAACCTTGTAGTGGTCCAGAGTCAAGAAGTGGCCTTGGGGTAGTCAGTAAGACTACAATCTTATGTGTAAGAGACTGTTTTGTTTTGGTGTCATATTGCCATATGAAGACAAACACCCTGTTGATGTGTTTTTTGTTGTTGAACAATTAAAGACTAAATCTTATTTTTCTGCATTTTTGTGTCCCTGTGTCTTTTCTGCATATAAGCTAGACAATAATAATGCAAAGGAGGAGAGGGAAAGTGGATAGAGGAGAAGTAAGTGTGTTCACAGGACCGAAGCTTTTAATGCTTTAACAGGCACTGGGACTCATTATTCAATAATGGGCAAATTTGCACCTGGCTAGTAACCCATAACAACCAATCAGTGATTATTTTTTATTTAAAGGCAGCTGTAATTAGAACAATGAAAACAACCATTTGATTCGTTGTCATGGCTTACTGCACAGGTGCAAATTTGTCCAGTGTTGATAAACGAGTCCCACTATGCTTGCTGCAGGACTTGTTTGCTTTTAAAGGAACAGTTCAGTGTAACAATAAAAACTGGGTAAATAGATAGGCTGTGCAAAATAAAAAATGTTTCTAATATAGTTAGTTAGCCAAAAATGTCACGTATAACGGCTGGAGTGAGTGGATGTATAACAGAACAGACCCCAACTTTCTGCTTTTCAGATCTTTTTATAGCTACTTTTTTTGTAGCATTATAGGTGCACCAAATGTCAATTTGTACACACATTGTACTGGTTATGAAGTATAAATGAAGGGCAAATGGATGGCAAAAGGGACCATCGTGCATATACTGCATAAACTTAATCTTAGAAACTTTAAATTAAGAGAGTCATGTGTATAAAAATATAATGTAAAATAAATCTTGCTTTATTACAACATATCTGCAAGGTGATTAAATATTCTATAAACAATTTCTAACATTGGCTATGCATCAGTGGTATCTGGCAAGATATTCTATTTTTACAGAGTTCATACATTTCTTTCAACACTGCCTGGGATAGAACCATTCATAATTCATGTAATTATTGCCTTGTTTGTTTTACAGACTCTCTGTAATGAACTTATTCCTATATTTGTAAATTTGAATAACAAAAGATCGTTTTTGAGACTGGCCCTAACATCCCAAGCTGGTTCTTGGAATATAAGAGCAAATAAACTAATTCAGGCAGAGTCTTACATTATCATAAACCCAAACCCCTTTCTGCTGGAGTCATGATCTGAGCAAGCAAACATTCAGAACTTTCATCTGAAAACATGCTCTCTCTCCTAGCAGAGATATTGGAAGATCTGAGTAATAAGCACTGACTAATATTCCTTACAATCTCTCCAAGATAAAAGGCTAAAGGAAAACAATCTGCAGGGGATACTGAGCTCAGCAAAGAGGCCATATTTCCATACTGTTTTTAATCCAAAGCCGAGTTACAAATGAATTATCTGTATTGCAAGGAAAAAGATTGATTGCATATGAAAGATTGATTCATATGCTGAAAAATATCCGCAAACTGTGTTTTGTCCTATCTGCAATATTTCTTCCTTATAGGGCCATTGTGCTAGCATTATAACAAGATTATCCATCTGCAGACTCTTGTTTTTTTTATTTAATAAATTCAAAAGCCCTATACCCCACTTAAGCAATGCAACCAAATACATTGCTAAATATATATATATATATATATATATATATATATATATATATATATATATATATATTTGTAAGAAGAGTTTGTTTTACACATCTATATATTCAAAAGGAACAAAAATCTTGCATGCCAGCAATGTCCTTGCAAAAGGATCTTGACAAACTGGCAATCTGGGCAGCTAAGTGGCAAATGAGATTCAATGTTGATAAATGTAAAGTCATGAACCAGGGATGTAAAAATATCCAAGCCACTTATACCCTTAATGGGACTGCACTAGGCAAATCCATTATGGAAAAGGACCTTGGAGTCCTTGTAGATGATAAACTTGGCTGTAGCAAGCAATGCCAGTCAGCAGTATCAAGGGCAAATAAGGTCTTGAGCTTAATTAAAAGGGACATTGATTCAAGGGAGGAAGGGGTCATTCTTCCACTGTATAGAGCACTGGTAAGGCCCCATCTAGAATATGCCGTACAGTTTTGGTCTCCATCACTCAAACAGGACATTATTGTATTAGAGAGGGTACAGAGAAGGGCAACTAAGCTGGTAAAAGGTATGGAAAATCTTAGATATGAGCAAAGATTGGCCAAATTGGGGATGTTCCCACTGGAGTAGAGACGTTTAAGGGGTGATAAGATAACTATGTATAAATATATAAGGGGATCATATAATAATCTCTCAAATGCTTTATTTACCAGTGGGTTTTTCCAGCTGACACAAGGTCACCCATTCTGATTAGAAGAAAAGAGGTTCTGCCTAAATATTTGGAAGGGGGTTTTTACAGTGAGAGCTGTGAAGATGTGGAATTCTCTCCCTGAATCAGTTGTACAGGCTGATACATTAGATAGCTTTAAGAAGGGGTTGGATGGCTTTTTAGCAAGTGAGGGAATACAGGACTATGGGAGATAGCTCATAGTACAAGTTGATCCAGGGACTAGTCCGATTGCCATTTTGGAGTCAGGAAGCAATTTTTCCCGCTCTAAGGCAAATTGGAGAGGCTTCAGATGGGGTTTTTTCCCATTCCTCTGGATCAACTAGCACTTAGGCAGGTTAAAAAAAGTTAAAGGGTTGAACTTGATGGACTTTTTTTTTTTTCAACCTAACTTACTATGTTACTATGTCCTACTCAACTGCTGCTGGATTGGAGTTCTCAGCATCCTCCCCCATGCTTTCAGTGGAATCTTGCTCTACCCTACTTGTCTCAGATTTTGATGGCATGTTCCACCATACTCCAAAATGATGCCAAGGATTAAAAAATACTGAAAACTGTAGCCCAGAAATAAAAGGAAGGATTCTGAACGGGACAATATCCTTGGCTTTACAAACCAAGCAGCACACATGTATGATAATCCAATTATCAATTGTGCTATTTTGTGAACAAACAGATTTATTTTATTGTTTCCAATCACTTGTTGCTTAAAGGAGTATTACACATTTTTTTCTGAGAATCAGACACCTAAACAGCACAATTTATATACTCCAGGTCTGGACGGAGAATCAAAATAAACCCTGGCATTTCAGGCACACAGAGGCCCAAACAGCCCCCACCAGCCCAATAAATAGTGAGTGTCTATGGCATCTTACTGTAGCCAGAAACCATGAATTTCCAGTCCTGATACTCCTTAATAACACTGACCACAAAATATCACCTCCCTGCATCTGTTATTGTGAATTCCAAAACTGAAGGAAACAGATTTAAATCATTTATTGGTAGTGTAAGTAAACTTGATTTTGCTTGGAAATAAAAAAGAACTTGGTATTATTTCTTAGAGTAACAGT
Organism: Xenopus laevis; assembly: GCF_017654675.1. Taxonomy (NCBI): domain Eukaryota; kingdom Metazoa; phylum Chordata; class Amphibia; order Anura; family Pipidae; genus Xenopus; species Xenopus laevis. The sequence goes on from NC_054385.1 coordinate 50,100,338, forward strand.
CTGCCAGTACCATTCTTACCTGTTCTGCCTGTTCCCCAGTAACTGCTTTAACTATCAACATATCAAATATTTAGGCCAGGAGCTGTTACAGTAGGCTGGTTTCCATTCAAAATTACTTTAGAATCAAACATTAAACAGTGATACCTCCGAACTATACTGGATGATATCATTTTCTTTTTCTATACAAACCAACCCAGTATGATCACCTCGCAGAGCTCCTCTTGTAATAACTGCATTTCTGACAATTTCTTAGATCCTTTCAAATGATATATAATTGGTTGCTTGGGATGCTCTTTAGACAAGGATATTTTCCAGTGCAAGCTAATTTAATACTGATTAGATCATCTCAAAAGATATAAAGATAGACATTCTCATCCTTCTCAATCAATAGGTGGTTAAACCCCAGTGGATTCTCAGATTATATTCATGAACAATCAGCCTATTCAAAATTGGAGGTGATTGTATAGGCTGCTGACCCCTACACCCTTAATAGCTCCATATGTTGGGCCCTAGTTTTTAGTGCATTGTCCTGTTATGTAGACAATGTCAACTCAAGATCTCTCTTTTTACCCATAGTATACAATAATACATTTGATTTATTTTCAAGTAATTTGCTGTTGATATAACGAGATACTAAGGAGCACAGTTTTTTTAATCTTTAGTTTTCAACCATAAGCAACAAGTAGTTCACTTTCACACAAACCCTAGTAGCTTGCAAAAACAAAACAAACATACATACATTAAAAATAAAGCAGTTCTTATTGTTGCACGTGTTATGGTGGTCTCAGGAGTCCTTGAAAGGCATAGTCCAAAGCTTCTTTGTTCAGTGCACTTAGCAACCAAAGCATACTTTATGGCATTGATCAGAATTCTGTTCTTCAGCAAAACACAGGCATGACATTCCAAGTTTTATTATTAGATCACACAAAAAGTTTTCTAATGGATATGATTGTTGATAAACCCACAGCTCTTTGTGAGCTTTAACAAAGAACAGGTCAAATCTTTACAAAACCAAAGGGCCTTTAAGTGGGGAGTTGTAGAGTCCATTAATGGGCAGCACTGTGACATCAGGGCATAGCTTTGACTTCCATGCAAACTTTCTTGTCGTAAATGATATTTTTAAATAATGGGGCACTGAAAGGGGTCTACAATAGAACAGTCTGGGCTCCCCTGTCATCCAGTTCCCCCATGACCACGTGGTCTGCTGTATTATAGTTATACCACTGAATGTTCACAAGGTACGTAGTAATCTCCTCAACTAACACTAGTACTAATACCAACGCTAATATAATTTTATGTGATCAAATTATATTTTTAAAAAAGTAACCAAATATGCTCATTGATAATGCTTTTGTAAGCAAAGTCATGTTCTACAACACAGAATTCAAATCATTGTCAAAGTATGCTTTGGCTCACTAATGCACTAAATAAAGAAAGCATCCTCCTTTTGATTTGAATCATCTTTGGGTTATACTTTTCTGGGACCCCCGGGAGCATCTTTACATACAGTACATCAAGTAACAATGTTAGTAACCTACTGATATAATTTACATGTACATCTGTCACATATTTCATATAGTATTGGCATAAAAGAGGGAAAGATATGTGTAATATTTCTACTTTAAATTGTGCTTCTCTGCTCCCAGTTATTATTGGCGACAGTTCTGATTTACATTCCACATAATGATGTCACTCGGAAACTAGCCCCATTCTTAACCCTTTTGCTTTGAGTGAGGCTCTCTTCCCCCTCCAGATACCCAATCCATTAATATTCCCATGTATGCTAAATTAAATCTCAGCACTCTTTTTGGATACAGACTTACAACACAAATCATGCAATATTAATGCAAAATTAATGTGATTTTTCGTAGTATTCAATATTTTAAGCATAACTTCCACAACTTTCTGTAATAATATGTTACACAGTTTTGTCACATGTGCAGACCAAAATATGGATCAGTTCTCCTTATAATGAATAGGCCTGAACTTACCACGACATCTTTAAGAAAGTGACCCTTTTTTGTCACGTTGATAAATGAGCAGCATCTCTGTAAATTCTACATTGAGGATTTGTAGGGGTACAATTGCAAGATGCAGCATCATCTAAGACTTTTCCTGCCTGATAAATTCTCTCTCCTACATCGTGGACAAACCTGGTTGTTTCATTTCAGACCCTTATCAAGTTGCCTTCTGAAGACTTTACTTTTAAAAAACCTGCATTTCTGGGAAAATGTTTTAAATTTCTTGAAGTCTATACAAATTCCCACATAAAGCATAATGGGAAAGCATTGCTATTATATGTATAATAATAACATGTCCTTCTTAACCCTGTATAAAAACAAGAGGACTGGGAACTGAGCCCAGAACAAAAACAAGGGTTTAACTGATTTAGAGGTAATAAGTTCCAGTAAATGATACATGATTGCAATAGCCATAAGACATGAGGCTTCTTTATTATTCCAGACTTAAAAATCCACAAAATGATAATTTTTACTGATAAAGATGGATGTAAAAGTCTAAATTTGCATTCAAATACAGTATTGAGTTGAGGATTCTTGTTTGTTATAATTAACATCCCTACCTTAAGGATATTGTTCTATGAATTATAATTCTTAGTCATTGGTTTCGAAGAGATTTAGGATTACATTTCAGACCTACAACAGCCACTCCAGAATCCAAATAAGTTTTGATTTGTCTTGACCTCTCCTTGTACAGTGCTGGGGTCATTAATAGGCACAGAGGATTTAAATGCATTAGCTGGTTTAAGTTGGCCAGTCAAAACACATGATTTGATGACTACTTTGTTTTTCCATAGATAATGGTTCTCAGGCCTAGAGAGTTCGTGGAAATATTTAATCCATCTAAAAAAAAAAAATTCCATCAAGATTTTTCTAATTTAATAGTGCTAAACTAAATAAATTGATTTCTATTCTGAGGGTAGTACAACAGCAGCTGATGGCATTTTGATGGCAGCAGCCCTCTTAGGGAGAACCATTGTTGAAAATAACCTTAATTAATGGATAGCCCCATACCATAATTTACACGTTTTAAAAAGAAGGGCCAAGCCCAAGACTATGCAGTGCAGGTAGCAGACTACTTAACACATTGAAGTTCCACTGATTTCCATCAGATCAAAATCCATTATGCCCAATGTTTTGGACATAATGAAAGAAAATGTCATTCTAATCAAGTTTCCTACATACATATACCCTATTTTTTTTTAAAAAAGAAAGTTCCTTCCCAGAAAGATAGATTTTTCACCTCCCAAGTAACCTCTAAAACTCCCCCCACATCTGCCTCCTAGCTTGTACTTAAGATGAGAATGCAGAGTAGCACATTAGGGTTGGTGGCCACCATTTCTGACTTCATCAGGTCTGGTGTGTTGGCTCCCAAGAGCTGAATGCCATACAGGGCATGGACACTGGAAAATCTGGCATCTAGTGCAGACTGCTGCTCTGCTAGAAACCCTGTACCTAAAGCATTCCATAACTATGCCTGTGTAAACCTGCATTCTGCATTGCATGAACTTTACAGCATACATGTCCTGTTTGCACATGTCAATGTTACTGATGATGTGTCAGAGGGAAAATGGCTGCAGAGTGAAAGCTGATATTTTAAGGAAAATTTGACGGTGCTGGCAATGGAGGGGGTATATGCAGTACAAATGATGTGGCTTGGGGGGGGAAGATATTCCCAACTTATATACATGGTAGGAAAATGTAGGATTTACATGTCCTTTAACAGCGCACAGTACTGATCTCACTTCTCTATTGCTCAGAAGTAAAAATACAGCAGTTGCATGAAGGTGACAAGAGCCATATCCTGAGCCATCAATAATGGCAATCTTCTCCAAGAAAGCCTGCATTCAGAAAGAGCAGAATCTTTTGAATACAAATGTATTTTTCTGGGGCATGCAGATTTTTTAAAATGCAATTTGCATTTATTATGTTTGGAGCACCAAGAGAAATCTGTTTTCTTTTAGTTGTTAGTTGAGTGTGTTTAATATTCCAAAATCAAGCTTTTGCAGAATATAAATACTTCTAATGGAAGGGCACCTCTATTGCAAAATTATAATGTCAGCATACATGTCATGCAATTAGCATTATAAGCAGATTAAACAGAACATCTTTTTATTTTGCTCTTTCTAACCTCGCTAAAAGCTTTAAACCTTACACTACATTAGTGTCTCACAATGTAATTATAATGGCACACATTAAAATGCATTTACAAATACCAAAGTAGAGTAGCCAAAAAAGTAGAAAATAAAGAAACATATCTACCTGTTTAAACATATATAGATTACTAGAGATTTTTTTATTACTAGAGATTTTACTGAGCATGTAAATGAAACATTAAAGAATTGCACAACATCTTTCTCGACTATAATTCTATTCTAAGATTTAAAGGGGTTGTTAACGTTTAGTATGATGTAGAGATTTTTTTGGGTTTTTTTAAGTTATTTAGCTTTTTATTCAGTAGCTCTGCTGTCTGCAATGTCAGCTATCTGGTTGCTAGGGTTCAAATTACCCTAGCAACCATGAATTGATTTGAATAAGAGACTGTAATATAATTAGGGAAAAGTCTGAATAGTAATTATAAGTAAAACAAAGTTGCAATAACAATAAATTGGTAGCATTATGGAGCATTTATTTTTAGATGGGGCCAGTGACCCCCATCTGAAAGCTGGAAAGAGTCAGAACAAAGAAAAAAAGAGAAAATAATTTAAAAAGTATACAGAATAAATAATTAATGACCAATTGAAAGTTGTTTTGAATTGGCCATTCTATGACATACTAAAAGTTGACTTAAAGGTGAACCACCCCTTTAAATAGAATGGCTCATTCAAGATTGCTAATTACACTCATCTATACTAGAGCTGTGGACCACTCTGCCAGTCGCACCTCCTTTGGTGCGGGTACCCTATACCCTATCTATCTATCTATCTATCTATCTATCTATCTATCTATCTATCTATCTATCTATCTATCTATCTTTCTATCTATCTATTTATCTATCTATCTATTTACATTACATTTCAGCCAAGATTGACCATGTAACTTTGCTCTTCCATCTTCTCTCACTTCTTTGTTATACACATAATCATTTCTCTTGGATTCCCCATGCTTCATCACCCTTTTTTAACATATTTTCTTTCTCCTCTATTGAAATTTTCACTCCTTTATCGACTACTCTACCCTTTTCTCTCACCTCTTTTTTTGTTTCCAATAAGGCATCTAAATGAAGGGTTCCAGGGTACAGATGTCAGAACAGCATTGTATGTAGCAGACAGGTGGTGTTGAAGGCCCCCGCCTCTGTTCAGGGATGGTTTCTCCACCTTGACATGAATTGCCTTTTTCACGCCTCGTTCAAACCAGCAGTCTTCTTTATCCAAGATTTGGACATTGCAATCTTCAAAGGAGTGTCCCTTGTCTTTTAGGTGTAGAAAGACAGCTGAGTCTTGCCCTGTAAAATTCGCCCTTCTATGCTGAGCCATTCGCTTGGTGAGCAGTTGTTTTGTCTCCTCAATGTATAGATCTGTGCACTCCTCTCTACACTGGACTGCGTATACCACATTGCATTTTTCTTTAGGCGTTGGATCCTTTGGGTGTACCAGTTTTTGTCTCAGTGTGTTGCTAGGTTTGAAAAACACAGGGAAGTGGTGTTTGTTGAAAATCCTCCAGCTACATATGGGATGGCTATGTTTTGTCTACTATGTGTCTCTGGGTTGGTTATTTCTTTTGGTTCTTTCTGTTGGGCTTGGTTGCTGCTGTTTTGATAAAAACATTTATAATAGATATACCATGACCTGGATGAATGAAAATCTTCATAGTTATGTGTTAGTTTCATTAACATGACTATATAGTAGTATATAAATAAGCTGCTGTAGCTGTGGGGGCAGCTGAAGGCTCAGTGAAGTGCACCTGAGCCCCTTGTTGACTTTGGTGAGTAAAGCTGGCCATAGATGCAAATATAAAGTCGCACAAAAATTAGTTTCATATGATTTTCAGACCATGTGTGGATTGTCCTGACATTTTACATACCATGGTGATCAATCATTTACTCGATCGGACAGATTAGAAGATTTCTATTGGCTAATTATAATATCTCTGCATGTATTGCCTATCTGACGATATCAATTGGTGAATGTCACTAATATTTGTCAGACATAACTTTCGTACATGTGCTGTCATGCCCAAAATATCATTTAATTTGTTCTTTTACTACTTTATTTAATCTGAATGGTTAGTTGCAAGTCAGAAGATTGAGCCGTACAATCGTCCGTACGAGATGAGGCTAAAATCTATGGCTAGCTTTACCGATCTCTTCATGGACTGTTTCATTATTGTGTGCTCTTTCAATTGCCCCCATTTCTACACAGCCGCATACTAATATAAACTATAGTAGCAAACAGGTTTTACCTGTGAAGGACAGCAGCACATTATATTTTAATAACTAATACTCTCTCTCTCTCTCTCTCTATATATATATATATATATATGTCATTTGCTTCAGTTATTTGGCTGAAGTTTTGACTTAAACCACCATTCCTATTGTTTCCATGCATATTGTCATGAAATAAACCATATGTATTTTTTGGCATCTCTAACTATGGAGGCTGTCTTATTTCATTCTACAGAGAATGCCAATGCTCAGGCATGAAAAATCTGTACACACAATGCGATTTAAGGGATTTTTAACTGAAGATAAACTTTACTTCTAAATTAGATTTCACTGCCAGTCAGGCAGGTTTCATAGGAATTTTAGGGCAGAGGACACTAAGCCCATCTTTGCTTTGTCTTTAGGCCTCTTGACTGAGCCAAGTGCACTGTACCGGAACCTTGCAAATAATTGCCTAGGGCAAAGCAATTTAGCTGCAACAAGGTTAGACTGGACCATAGCAGCTAAACCCTACACACCTTCTTCTTAGAACCATGATAGCCTTATACAGTAAATGTCAGGAAACAACTGCACTATTTATTCTGAGCAAAATGGATGGGGCTTTAAAACAAAAGTAATTATATAAAGGGAAGTTCCTATACACCAGCTATGAGATTACAACACAAAATATAAAATAGATCGGGATCTGATTGTATGCAAACACTGGTACTGTAATGTCCTGCTGATATTGGCTGCTCAGATGACTGTAAAAGAAGGTATAACCCATTGCTTGTGTCGGCCTCTAACCACTTAGACCACTGCATATTCCATAGCTGGATACTGACTGCAAACACCACTAATTTGCCTTCCCCTTTCTTACCATCTGCTTTTCATGTACATACAGTTGGTTTGTCTCAAAATTTGCTGCCTACAAGCCTGTTTGTTTAGTATGCTCGACAGGTGGCAAACATATAGTCCATTTGTTGCAAGACAACTTCACAATGCAGCCAAGTATACCCTTGCATTTACCATTTGTCAAGTGAATGATTGTTTTATATTTGTTTGCTGAGAAAAATTCTAAGGGGGTTATGTAATGAAAGTTCACTCTGGAGCTCCATATATCTTTATTTGAGACTGCTGAGCTGGCCCATGTTGTGTTCATTACCTGTATATATATATATATATATATATATATATATATATATATATATATATATATATATATATATATATATATAATATATATATATATGTATATATATGTATGTATATGTATATATATGTATATATATATATATATATATATATATATATATATATGTATATGTATGTAAATATATGTGTATATATATGTATATATATATATATATGTATGTATATATGTATATATATATATATATATAGTCAATGGAGGAGTCGGCACTCACGACACAAGGTTCACAGTTGCCTGGGTGCAGTGTCCAAAATAAGATTCAATATTGTACAAATAAGGTCCGCACTCTCAGGTCTTAGGAAAATTTAAGAATTGTTGTAACTTTGTTTCCAGTGTCATTGATGTAACATTCTTTGAGGATGTCTAAAGGTCCTGACTTAAACGCTTCCTAATTCATCACTTATTAACCCCAAATGCTACAACCCTAACCGTACGTAACCCTCAATAAATGGTCCTCCCACTAGCTCTAATATGTGTATTGGCTCCATCATTCCAGGTTGTGCTATCGTTAACCACATGGGTGCTGCTCTATCAATGCTGCCCACTATGGTGCACTACTAGTATAAATCATGCTTATTCCATCTCATGTACACCCCCTCACTTGACACTACTCAGCGTGCACCCCTATAAAAACCCTCATACTTCATTGATTATAAATAAATAAATAAATACAACCCCTATGGGTTGTCTGTCAACCTCCGACATTAATTGCATCGTGTCTTTGATCAACCCTCTAGAGAATCTATATACATTCCCTTATTATCAACAAGAGGCTGTTTCATACAATAATGAGCAACAAAATTAAAGGGTATAAAAAGTAAATAAAAAGAGGATAAAAATAAAACTAAAAAATCCGATGAAAAAGCAAACCCCCACCCAGTGTATAAGTCCTGTAGTTAAGTCAATCTGCAGTACAAAAAAGTGTCACATCCAAAAAATCAACTGTATCTTTACGACGCACAGCTGTAAACTTAACTGGAGTGGGCATGGCATTAAGGCTGGCCTCAAACTCTTAGGCACCAACATAGTCCCCCCGCCAAACGATCAAAACATCGTCAAATCTACGGTATACTAACACATTTTCCTTAGGGTATATATGGCACGACTCAAAGGCATCCATAAACAAATTGGCATAAGAGGGGGCCACATTGGACCTGTTAAATTTTTCAAAAACCAAATGAGTACAACAGGAATTACTATGTGGGCAGATGAATATAGTAGTATAGTAGCAGGTTATAAACTGAATAAGGAAAAGTACATTCTACTTACAAAGAAAGGGAAAAAATTGTCTGCCCACAGATATAGCTACTTTATATGCCTTTTATTCACAACTCTACCAACTGGCTTTTGAGAATGTTGTTCTCAGTATGACTTTATAATGAACACAAGTAAAATATATCCTTTCAAATGGTGCCTAGTGATCTGTTACAGTTTTTTCTTAGTTAGCCTTTATATGGAACATGGAACATGTCAGTGACTTTACCATTTAGATAATTTTTTATATATTGTTCATCTGCAGGAGGATGTATGTTAGCAGGACCAAACCTAAATGCTAATGTTTCAGAAGGGAAGTGCAGCTGGGCATTAAAAGGAACAAAACTCACTTTGAACAGTTCCACTGAAGGATACACCCAGCATGTCTGAGTAGAAGAGTAACTTGAAAAGTTTCATTTATGAACTTTACTGTACTGCAGGTAATGGTTTTTTACTTTATTGTTTGGGTTTTTTAATCTATAATCATGACATGGGCAAAGAAGAAAGCTGAAGAATATTAAGTAAAATAGGTAGTTCATTCACTCAACCATTTGGCTTTTCATCCTATAAACAGCCTATTCTCTTTAAATGACAAGTGGTTGTTGTGCTTATGAACACAGGAGAAGAACATTGCATTTGGTCTGCCTAATTTTATTTGTAAGCTGAGCTTAATTTGTAAGGTGCCAATTTTAAACTTGGTTATTGTTTTATAAAGACATTTGTCTGGTTCAGTTTAATTGCTGAAAATAGTTCATCAACTTGGGGAGATTTGTAAATAAATATAACCCTATTTTAACCACCCCTTGTACATAATCGATATCTTAGCATACACAGGTCCTGAACCCCCAAATGAAATTTGATTTATTTTGATTTGATTGAAATTTCAATCAATTGCAGTGCCTCCACCTAGTGAGATCTGGGGATACACCTATGGGTGGCCCCGCTATAATTAACCACACCGTTGCAGTATAAGATATACAAATTTATATAACTGCAAAAAAGTAAAATGTTAATACACAGTATCAGTAACACTCCTGCCCTAGGGAGCCCGTGTGGTACGTTCCAATCCTTGCACAGCCTTTTCCAGGCACACTCCACTCTGAGTGGATAAAGACAGTCACAGTCCCTTTCCCCAAAAAGCTCTTATCTTTCCCTAGCTACCTGCCCAAATATATTTCCTGTTGGACAGAGGGGACGCACACTTGAGCCTTTCAATACCAGAACTCACTGGGGCTCACACAGAGCTGGTACAGGCATCCACAGTGTCTCAACATCATCAGGCCTGGCTCCCAAGCTATCCAAGCTGAGCACACAAAATGCACTGTCCAAAGTGTGAGCACAACAAAGCCCCTTTACTTCTATCCTCCTGTCATATTTTCTCTGCTGCCTCTAAGCTCTAAACCCTCAATGGTTGAGCTCACAAGGCTTGGGGCCCTGTACCCCAAGCCCTCCATGGGCCTCTCAATACCTCAGGCCCTTGGAGGGCTTGGGGTACTTTGCTCAGTGTCCACACTCCCTCCTGGAGTAAACCTATGAAGTAGACTGAGTACATGACAGCCCAGTTTTATAAAGACAACTTCTCGCCAAATCTCTGTCTCCCTTATCCAACTTAGGTCCAACACTTAGCTGACCACAGTAGGGAATTTCCAACCATATGGAATTTTCAGACCATAGGGGAACTTAACCCTATGGATCCCTACATAATCTATAGGACCAGATCACATTAATCTTCTATGCGTAGAATCAATGCAGAATTATTGGTGGCAAAACTATCCTATTTGGGTTTTTAATGGCTAAAGGTGAAGACATTAAGGGGCAGATTAATCAAAATGTGTAAATCTCACCCCGATGAGAAAATGTTAGATTAGATCTCACCCACTTTCTATTCATTCCTATGGAATTTTTTGAAGCATATTTATTAGTGGGTGAATGTTAGAGTCCTAATCTTAGATTTTGATAATTCTGCCCCTGTGCTTAAAAATAGAAAGCCTCTTTATCTATCTTAGTAGATCCTATAAACCTTCTGTTCCTGGCTTTATACAATCATCATGGAATGCATTAATGACATTTTTACTCACCGTGAAAACCTATTGCAAATACAATTATATACCCCACTGAACTTTGGTTACAATGTAATGAATTGGCAGGCAAAAACTGCACAGTTCCCTCTTATAACACTAGACAAACATAACCAAGAGAGAGAGCCTTTGGACGCGAGTACCTTTATTGAATGGTGTCAATAAACGCACTGACTGAATTGATTGGTAAATGATCTCTATTGAACATTAAAGTGGAAACATGTGATAACCACAGATAATGACATTTAACAATTAATATGTTTTGTACTTTTACCATGTATGTACAATTAGATAGAGGGTATTCGGAAATGGACCTAAAAACTGTCTGCAGAAATGATGAATGATGCATGCAGAGAATCTAATCCATGCATTTTTTAATATTTTGTATAAACTGTATCTGAAGCTTAGAATACTTAACAGTATATAACTGAGCAGAGTTGAGTGAAAGGGTGGTGGAGTTGCAGGTTCTACCAATTTGGGGGGAAACAGAGTGGGGTGTTGGACTGTGCATGGCCAAAATATAAAGGAGTGTAGTTGGTTCACTGACATCTCCAATTTCCTTTCAAACAGGGAAATTTAAGCTACTCCAGTCAGCATGTTTAGGTAGTTATTTAGATTACTAAAGCACCAATAGACCCCCTGCAAAATGGACTTCCACTAACAAACAACAAAGGTGGAAGGGTGGGAGTTCTATACTGCAGGGGTCCCCAATGCGCACAGTCTCGAACTGGGCCTCCGAGCCTATCGACGCCGGCGCGACAGAATTGGACGCTGACCCCTCCCAACCCCTTAAAAAGTGGTTTGCGCCTTGGAAATCTGCCATGCAGGCCGTTTTTGCCCAGTCTCTTTCTTATGGTGGAGTCATGAACACTGACCTTAATTGAGGCAAGTGAGGCCTGCAGTTCTTTAGATGTTGTCCTGGGGTCTTTTGTGGCCTCTCGGATGAGTTGTCTCTGCGCTCTTGGGGTAATTTTGATCGGCCGGCCACTCCTGGGAAGGTTCACCACTGTTCCATGTTTTTGCCATTTGTGGATAATGGCTCTCACTGTGGTTCGCTGGAGTCCCAAAGCTTTAGAAATGGCTTTATAACCTTTGAAATTGAACTCAGGTGTGATAAACCACAGTTAAGTTATTTTTTAACAAGGGGGGCAATCACTTTTTCACACAGGCCCATGTAGATTTGGAGTTTTTTTTCTCCCTTAATAACGTAAACCTTCATTAAAAACTGCATTTTGTGTTCAATTATGTTATCTTTGACTAATAGTTAACGGTTTTTGATGAGCAGAAACATTTAAGTGTGACAAACATGAAAAAGAATAAGAAATCAGGAAGGGGGCAAATAGTTTTTCACACCACTGTATGTAGTTTGATTAAACATGTTTAGGTTGTACTGGTCAGATTGTTAATATGTGTTTGATTTTGGCTGTGATAGGTGCCCTTTAAGAAATAACAAAAACATATTTTTTTGTGATAAAAACAATAAAGCACAAAGCATGCTCAGCACAAGCCCTATTCATTGAACTCATGTTGAACAAGAGTAGGCTGGAGAAAACTAGACCAGCCAGTTAAGAGTTTAGAAACAGAGATCTGCAACTGCCTCCATAGAAATTACACGCTCTTCTCCATGTCAGCTCGATGGCTGACTTGGTGCAGATTCAAGACAGAGGATGAACTGAAATTATATTCTGTGGGAAGGGCAAAAAAAATCGAGAAAACTCCTGGTGCAGAATTTTTAAATATGTGATAAACTCAACAGGAGTGTGCAGAAACATATCCACTGTGTGTCAGTATGATAACACCACTAACAAAGGTGATAAAAACCGCTCTGGAAAGAATACCCACTCACCAGATTTAAAACCACAAGTATACACAACATACTTTACTATGTGGCATTCCTATCTTATCCAAGGTTGTGAAGATTGTTTTGGCCTTTATACCTCTTAAACCTGAGTAGGTATTCTCTCCTGAGAGGTTTTTATCACCTTTATTAGTTCTGTTACAATACTGACACACAGTGGATATGTTTCTGCACTCTCCTATTAAGCACTTCATATATTTGAAAATTCTGCAGCAAGTGTTTTCTTGCGTTGTACTTCCCACAGAATATTCTTTCAAGCGTATGTCTTAGTTTTGCAAGGTAGCACATTTGGTTGGAGCTGCAATCAAATAATTTTACCGTGAATACAATGCCAATTGGGCTTTTCTGCATAATCATGAATTGAATATGCTGAAAATGTTGGACATAAGATGTGCCCTTTATCTTACATGAGCATCAATTTATTATAGATCTTTGGAGTGTGACATTCTACGGAGAGGTGTATAGATTATTACATTTACTTTATTTTCTTTACATTTTTATGTGTCACTAAAATCAAAGAGCTATCACAATTATCTGGCAGAAGAATACTTAAATCATGTTTAAAGGAGAATGAAAGGTCTTTTTACTTGAGGGTGCCAAAAGTTAGGCACCCCCAAGTGATCGCATCTACTTACCTGAAACTCCAGGCCTGTGCTCCTATCAGGAGAAAAGCCTGGAGCACCACAGAGTGATCTTCTTCCTGCTTCTTCTTTTTTAAAATTTCCCTTGGCAGACGCATGCATAGTAGAACAAAATAGCCGGCTTTTTCATTAAAGTACGGCTTTTCGCTCTACTGTGTATGCACAGTGGTGAGAAAAAAGAAGAAGCCAGAAGACAATCGATCTGTGGTGCTCGCTCAAAGAATCCTGGGCCGGTGCAGTTTTCTACTAATAGGTGCACCAGCCTGGAGTTTCAGGTAAGTAAATGTGATCACTTGGGGGTGCCTTACTTTTGGAATCCCAAAGTAAAAACATCTTTCCTTTTAATTTAAATCTTTGGCTGGCTGTGGACATTGGTCATCAGCCCTGTGCTTTGTCTTCCAAGATGTGGAGTTGCCCACAATCCCGTAGGGTAGCCAGAAGCAGAGGATCGAGGCAGCCTGAATGGCAATTAGGGTGGCATGTTGGATTAGTGATTATATACATGTGTTCTATTTGATATTTTATATATCGCTAGGGTTAAAATTATAGATTTGGGCCTGAGCAAATATAAGCCCATGAAAGGGCAACTTAGATCAGTAGGAGAATGTAAAATTCAGCTGCATTGTATTATACTGCATGCTTTGATATAATTAGCTTATTGAGTCAAACAACAGAACTCTCTTGTTACTGCTCTATTAAAATGATTACATTAAAGTTCTTCATGAGAGCAACCATATCTGCTCCCTGTCATATAAATTGCACATGAATACAGATATAAATGTTAAAGTTGTGTAGGAGACAGGCTATCAGGCAAAACTTAGTTAAGTTACATAGTTAAGTCCATCACGTTTAACCCCTCCAATTAACCCCTCCAAATGAAACCCAGTGCATATGTACATATACCCATACAGACCTATCTATATACTCTATATATAACACATATGCAACTATAACATAAATCACATAAAACACTAGCCTTGGCTATTATATTTGTTTAAAAAATCATTCAAGCCACTCTTAAAATCTGCCATCACAACAACACAAGCAGGGCATTCCTTAAAGGGCATGTAAAGGCAAAAATATAAAATCCCATTTTTACTTTCTTTAATGAAAAAGAAATCTATCTCCAATATACTTTAATTAAAAGATATCTACAGTTTTTATCATAAACCTGACTGTATGCAATGCAATTCCCCCTTCTTTTACTGCTGTTGATAGGAATTGTCAGATGGTCCCCAACTGCTGTGCAGGTAAACGATCATACTTTCAAATGGCAGGGGGAGCCCCCCCACCTTACTTCCCAGAACTCGAGCAGCATTGTTGGATTCCCTGTAGAGATTTGTATCCAGAGACGCAGTGCAGTCTCTATATTATGATTATTAATCAGTCTTGCTGTATTGGCTTCTATGGCAGATATTATTTGACTTGTGCTGTTTTGATAATTTATGACAACCCCTAAGCTTAACCTCCCAACTGAAGCCCAGACCACACTGAGCATGTGCGAGTCTTGATATTGCAGAAATGTCTAACAAAGTTACAAGATGACAGCCCCCTGCGCCAACTTTGAAAGCATAAATCATTTGTCTTATTAGGCTGCTGGTGCTGTAAGTTCATGTTTATATTTAGTATACATAATACAGCATTTCTAACATTATTCTATTTTAGACTTTAGTTGCCCTTTAACCTCACTGTCCTAACCATGAAGAACCACCTATGCTGCTTTAAATGAAAGTTCTCATTCTCAAGGTGACCTCTGGTTTGTTTATATTTTCTATGGTAAGAAAGACTCCCCCCATTGTTTGCCTAAAACATCTTTTTAAGTTTAGTTGCAGTGTCGAATTCAGATGCCAGGGGCCCACCAGAAAACCTTAGACCATATGCCCACTTTCCAAACTATTATTTCTCCTCTCCTCACTCAACCTCTTTATTCTCCTAGTTTTTATATCTACTTACTATACTCTATTCTTCCATTATTAAGCTTAAGAAATAGGGAATTACCATGAAATAGGCCAAATGGTTAGAAGCAAGAGGCCCACCGACACCTGGGCCCACCGGAAGTTTTCCTGGTATCCCAGAGGGCCATTCCAACACTGACTTTGAGTAATTTCCTATTATGAGTCTGTATACAGTATACTTCAGACCTCTCATAATCGTTACTGAGTATTTCATTGGTTACATCTGGTGCGTCTGTTGTAGATTATTGTACAATCTCTGCAGGAAGTCTGCTGAGATGAGTGTGCTCTCAAGTAGACTAGAGGGGTCATTTATGAATAGCTGGGAAAATGAAAAAACAGGTGCAAGCTGTACTTTGCTCCCTGCCTGACTGTCCACGGGTTCAGGTCCTTATGCTCCAGAATGGATCACAAGGCTATGTGCTTTCCATATGAATACAGTGCTGCCTGTATTCAGAAGATCGCTCTTTAGAAAGAATTGTCTAAGTAACTGATACAAGAATACAACATAATGACTTAAGCCTTATAGAGCAAATGCTAAAAGATATCAAAGACCTGCTGTATTGAACACTGTTGGGCCTGTAAACCACTAAGATCAAGTAGTTCTCTTTGCTGGATCAGAATACATTAACTCACAAGTTAAAACCTGCATTGGCAATAAAATCATGAATATTCGTTGGTTAGAATTATTCTAAAGCATCAAAGCTTTTACTGTGCAAAATGATGCAGCAGATGAAAATAAGATATAAAAATTTTTGTAGAAACAGAGAAAACCATAAATTTTGATACATTTTTCTCTCAGTAAAAATACCTCCCGCTGGTTTAATCCTTATTAAAGGCTACGCATTTATAATAAGACTGCATTTATAACACTGGTCTTCAGGGAATCGACTCTAATGCCAGGACATCAGAAAGAATCAGGCAGTGTAATTCAAGGGTTTTAATAAATAAGGTACATTTCTGCTGAAGTTCATCTTACATGGGTAGGAAAGGGTTACAGCAAGCGCAATATTCCAATATAATAGCATCGGTTGAAATACAAAAAAAAGCCTATTTTTAAACCTCAATGCTCTCTTATTCATCTGACAAATGGAAAGTGTCACTGGTAAATTCCATCTCATGAGGCTTAAAGGCTACAAACAGCCTTGAGGTATCAATTAAATATGCCTTCCTTGGGTAAACAGAGCCCCGACTGTGCACCAAGTATCACATTTCCAAGAAATCCAATCCCCGCACTGACTCCTGGCTTATTCAGAAGTTTATTACTTTTATCTTATCTGACTTCCAAGCCTTGTATAGGAGAGGAGAACAAATAGCTACTCACTCTATGTTAAAGATGAGCAATCCATTTTAGGCAAACGAGTAATACAGACAAGTCAGGTTGTATTCTCAGAAAGAAATAATTGATAGAAAATCTATGGGCTTGCCCAGCACTTCACATATTTTTAAATACCAT
The DNA here is from genome assembly GCF_017654675.1 of Xenopus laevis. Taxonomy (NCBI): domain Eukaryota; kingdom Metazoa; phylum Chordata; class Amphibia; order Anura; family Pipidae; genus Xenopus; species Xenopus laevis. The sequence goes on from NC_054385.1 coordinate 50,117,168, forward strand.
GTGTGCCAACACCCTTGATATCTTCATCTAAATATGGCAAACAGAAGAAACTGAAGCTACTCCAAACTTGGTCATTTGGAGGTAGATAATTAGATGATCAGGATTATGTACTTGCATAAAGGACCCCTGCTTATTTACCTCCCAAGGACCAAACATGAAGTAGCTTAATTTGTCCTGTTTGCCCTGTTTAGCTAAATTTTCATTTTTCAAGGTTTTTTTTTTTAAAAAACTTTATTTAAAGAAAAAAAAAGATTTATTATACCCAACCCTGGAAATAGCTGAAATCCAAAAATACTAAAACCTAAACTAAAATACTAAAATCTAAAACCTGTCAATGTCATGTAGGAGTCAATGGCAGAGATCCCTTGAACCATGTTCAAGGGATAGCCTTCATGAGTTTTTTTCGGAGGGATTTACCCGAAAACTCAAGCAATTCGATTTTTTTTCCAATGTATTTGAATTTTGCAACTCAAACTCAGCAAATTTTTTCCATTCCAGTTTTTTCTTAAATAAGAAACCATTCGAGTTGTGAGTTCATTTGAGGCATAAAAAACTCTAAAAATTCAACCTTTGATAAACTACCCCCTTAAATTACGCAGATCAGAATTACGGTATGACCCCCTTATCGGGGAAAACCGAACTCCTGAGCATTCGGGATAACAGGTCCCATATCTGTTATTACAGAAAGTGTTGTGTGAAGATAGACTTCTGAATATTGTCCTGTAATCAAAAAGGATTACAGTGCAAGGGGTTGCATACTGGATAACATGTCCCATACCTATATTTTATAAAATGACTTGAAGCACAATAAATATAATTTGAGCATGAGTTTATGTCCATTTCAATGATAAAACAATTTAATTTTGTAAATCTGGATAAAGCCACAGCACAGTTATAAAATGTGTTCGTTCATGGAATTATCAGGGGCTTCACACTTAACAACAAGTTTTTAATGCCAATGAAAAGAGTTTTTTTGTCTAGTGGGAAATTCAGCCTTGATTTCTTTTAAATTAAAAAAATAAAGAAATGACTTACAGGGATTGACCATCTCTCAGTATTCTATTCTGTGCCAAAGGCAATGGCCACTGACTCCACATTTTCTGGTTGCGGCCCCCGCTGTACATGTTTCGAAAGCTCTGTACTCAATTTAATATCGCCCTCACGCGTGTCACGCTGGGGATGTAATAAATTGAATCTGAATTCCACTGTGGGTTTCTCTGTGAATAAATTATTAA